>NC_081292.1:210935259-211282759 GCF_030435805.1 Mustela lutreola | reverse complement strand
GACACCTGCGTGTCACTCTGAGACACCCACAGTTTCTGGAGCCTCCCTGGACACAACTCGGAATCTAACGTGCCACCGGTTGACCGCCCTGACGTCAACCCACTGGGGAACCCGCCTCAGCAGCAGCAGATCGAGCCTGCCGTGCCCCGAGGCACTTGCCATAACTCTGGTTTCTGCTTTCAGACTTCTATCCCAAGAGGCCAGGCCCCCAAAGTCCCCAGATGAAGGGCCCCTCTGTGAAAACCCAATAATCTGACTGCTACGTATGCGGAAACCGTGCCCTTGGAAGCTCTACAGTGCCCTCAGAGAGGAAGAAACCTTCATGCCCATCTAAAGCAACCCCCACCATCAGTGGACCCATGGCCAGCAACCCTGATTCCGCTGCACAGCAGGAAGCATTTCCTCAACTCAACCCCGAGGGGAACCTGCTGCTGCCCCTCAGAACAATTTGTTACTTCAACTGCAGACCCTAGAGGGTTTTACTGGTCGCCAATCACATTTAGATATGACCTTGGGAAAAACGTACACTGGCAACAGGTCTCTGGGGAGAAGAATGAGATAGACCGTGAAGCTGGGCAGCTGGGGATGCCCGGCTCAGGGCGGAAGGCCGCCCCTTCACAGAAGCGGGACAACCGGGAACGCCTGCCCGCCTAGGGCGGAATGCCGCCTACTTCGGGGAAACCGAGCACCCGGGAACGCCGGGTCAGCTCAGAGTGGAACGAAAACCGCCTGCTTCCCTTTTCCGTTCTTGCACCTTTCTCTTCCCAGAAGTGCCCGTTGTTAGACGAGTCCTTTGAATGTCCTTGTTTAACTTTTAATTAAGTTTATCTTGATCCCAGAGCCTGACGTGCCACTTGAGCCCATTCTGGACTCAGCCCGACAGGGAACCTGCCTCAGCAGCGGCAGGTTGGGTCTGCCGTGCCCCTAGGCCATAACCCTACGTTGGCTTTTCTGGCTTCCATCCACAGAGAACTGGCCCCCGAGCCCTCCAGATTGGGGACACCTGAGCCACACCCCAGCAGTCCACCTGCCCCTCAGGAGGAGACTGCAGCCACGCAGAACCCTCAGAAAAGAACAAACCCGCATGCTTCCCTGAGACCACCCCCACCTCAGGCAGCCCACCCGGCCACAAAACCACGAGCCTGATGCACCACTGGACCGCTGTCCTCGACTCAGGTACCCGGGGATCCTGCTTCAGTGTGGGCATATTAGACCTGTCATACCCCTAGGCCCTAACAGTAACCCTAGAGTGGGTTCTCAGGCTTCTGTCCCCATAGAACTAGCCACCAATCCCTCCAGATGGTGGACCTCTGAGCCACAGCCAGGACTCTGCCTGCCATTCAGGAAGGAACCATGCTGCTTGGAGCTGTACAAAACCCTCAGAGTGGGAGAGACCTGCATCCTGAGGCCACCCCCACATATGGCTCCCCACCAGACCACAAACATGCAGGCTGGTGCTCAGCTGGACCCTCTCCCTCAACTCTGCCTGTGGAGCAGGGGAGCTGCATGGGCCAAACCCATGTTCCTGGATGGCCACAACAAACACCGAGAAAGAAAGAGCTCTAGACTGCATGTGCCAGCATGGCCTGAATCACCACCCAATGCTGACCAATTCTCACAGCTTTCTGCCCAAATCGATATCAATTTGGGCAGAAAAAAATGTCATATTTAGCCAGAAAAACCGAGCGAACTTGCATTTGGCAGCAGAGGCTGGCAGAGCCACTTCCTGAGCCTGGCACGGGGTCCCAAGTAGTTGTGGTCCAAACCCTGCTATAAAGCCCTCTGTGAGGCAGATGCACGTGATGCCAACCACTCCCGCTACTGAACCCCTGAGATGTGCACCCTGGCACTGGCATATCAGATCTGCCATGCCCCTAGGCCCTTGCCCTAAGCCTTGGTTGGGGTTTCAGGCTTCCATCCCCAGGGGTCTGTCCCCAGAGCCCTCCAGATTGGGGACCCCAGAGCCACACCCCAGGAGTCCACCTGCCACCCAAGAGGAAACCGTGCTATCTGGACCTGTGCAGAACCCTCAGACCGTGAGAAATCCCCATGCCTCCCTAAAGCTAACCCCACCTCTGGCGGCCACCCCTGGCCACAAAAACCAGAGTCTGGCGCACTGCCTGACCCCCGTCCTCTACTCAGCACCCCTGGGATCCCACCTAAGAGCCATCAGATTGGACCTACCATGCCCCTAGGCCCCAATCCTAACCCTACTTTGGTTTTTAGACTTCTGTCCCCAGAGTCCTGGCCCCCACCACATTTGAACCCTGAGCCACACCCCAGGATTCCGCCTGCCACCCAGGTAGAAAGCATGACATTTAGAGCAGCGTAGAACCCTCAGAGTGTGAGAAACCTGCATGCACCCCAGAGACCACCAACACATTCAGCAGATCCCCTGGCCACAAACCTGGAGCCTAAGGTGCCGCCTGACCCCCATCCTCAATTCAGTCCCCCGGAAATCTCACTTCAGCATGGACAGATCAGCCCTACCATGCCCCTAGGCCCTCACCATAACCCTAGGTTGGATTTTCATGCTCCTACCCCAAAGGCCTGGCCCCCAAGCCCTCCACATTGGGTACCCCTGAGCACATCCTAGGACTCCACCTTCCCTACAGGAGGAAACCATGCTGCTCAGAGCTGCACAGAGATCTCAGAGCGGGAGAAAACTGCATGACCCCTGAGACCACCCACTTTGTGCCCCCCCCCCAGACCACAAAGCCAAAGCCTGATGCCCAGCCTGACCCCCTCCCTCAACTCTGCCCCTGGGGAGCAAGTCTCAGCAGGGATCCTCAGGCAAGTCCTGTGGGTCTGGCCCTTGGTTCCAGATGGTCGCAACATGCCCTTAGCAAGAAAGTGCTCCAAACATCATGCACGCACACCCCAAATCACTGCACAATGCCGGCCGATTCTCTTAATCTTTCTGCACAAATCGATATGGACTTGGACAGAAACCTCGTGAGAATTGGCCAGAAACCCCCCGGCAAACTCGCTTCTGACACTAGGAGCCCTCAGGAGAGCCGACTGGGCCTAGCCGGTGGTCCCAGGGGTCACGGCCTGAACCTCCTGAGAAAGCACTCTCAACGGCAGGCACTTGCTGGCCTGAATCACCCCAGAACACTGGCGACCCCTGCCCTCTACTCAGCCCCCTGAAAAGGTCATCTCAGCGCTGGCAGATCAGGCCTTCCAGGTCCTTAGGTCCTAACCCTAACCCTAGGTTGTGTTTTTAGGCTCCATCACCAGAGGCGTGGCCCCCAAGCTATCCAGACTGGGGAGCCCTGAGCCAAAGCACAGAACTCCACACATTCCCCAGGAGGAAACAGTTCTGTTTGGAGCTGTGCAAATCCCTCCAAGTAGGAGACTCGTGCATGCCCCCCTGAGATCACCCCCACATTCAGGCCCCCCCCCCCGGAAGAAAAGCCTCATCCTAACAGTCCGCTTGAACCCTGACCTCAACTTGGCCCCCCAGGGATCTTGCCTCAGGGATGACAGATCAGGCCTGCCGGGGCCCTAGGCCCTAACCCTGACCCTATGTTAAGTTTTAAGTCTTCCATCCCCACAGGCCTGCCCCCAATCCCTGCAGATTGGGACACCTGAAGCATACCAGAGGATTCTGCTCGCCATCCAGAAAGAACTGTGTCATTTGCAACTCCATAAAGGCTTCAGAGTGGGAGAACTCCACATACCACATGAGACCACCATCCACCTTCAGCCGCCTCATGGACACAGTCCTGGAGCCTGATCCTCACCCTGACTCACGCCCTCAACTCAGCACCCCAGGGCCCTTGCCTCAGCGCAGGAAGATCTGACCTTTGTGCCACTACACCCTAACCCTTTCTCTAGCTTGGGTTTTCAGGCTTCTGCCCACAAAGTCCTGGCCCTCAAGCCCTCCAGACTGGGGACACTTGTGTCATTCCGTGGCATCCGCCCGCCACCCAGAAGCTAAGCGTGCCATTTGGAACTGTGAAAACTTCATAGCAGGAGAAGTCAACGTGCCCACCAGAGGCCAACCCCACCTTCACTGGAACCTGAGTACGAACCTGGAAACGGACATTCAGCCTGACCCACGGCCTCAACTCAAGCCCCTAGGGTGCTCCCCTCAGCGCCAGCAGACCCTAACAGTCTGTGGTGTTCTTAAAGGTCTGTGCCCAGACACCTGACTCCCAAGGGACTGCATACACAGGAACAATACCAGTGGACACCTCCTGCCACCCAAAAGGCATCCATGCCATTTGTTGTTCCAGAAAAGATTCAGAGAGGGGGAAATATGTATGCCCACTTAACCCACCACACCTTCAGCATCCTCCTCTGGACACAGAGCCTGATACTCACCCTAACCCTTGCCTTCCACTCAAGCCCTCGGAAGTGTCACCTCAGCACTGGCAAATCAGGCCTGCCATGCCTCTAGGCCCTAACCCTAACTCTAGGTTGGATTCTAAAGCTTCCCTCCCCAGAGTCCTGGCTCCAATTCCCCAAAGCCTAGAACATCTGAGCCATGCCAGAGGCCTCAGCATGCCTCCCAGAAGGACACCATGCCACTTTGAACTCAGCAACGGATTCAGAGTAGGAGTTATCTGCATGCCCCCTTGAATCCACCCCCTATTCAGCGGCCCCCTGGACAAAAACCCTGGTCACTCCCGTTGACCCATGCCCTCAATTCAGCCCCCTGGGAAGTTCACCATACTGATGGAAGATCGGGCATACCAGGCCACTAGACCCTAACCTTAACCTTAGGTTGGCTTTTTCAAGAACCACTCCCACTGGTCTGGCTCTAAATCCCAGGAAATAGGACACCTGCGGGAAGCAGAGGACTCACCCCACAGCAAGGTCAAAAATCATGCCTTTTCAGAACTCCAGAAAGGATTTAGAGCAGGAGAAATCTGAATGAAATCTTGAACCGATCCCTGCTTACTTCTACTTTAATACCATACTGACCATAATATGGAGACTCATACCCTCCTTATCTCTACACCTCAATTCAGAGCTTGTGAAGGTCTCCGTACCTAAGCAGATCACACCTTCCATGCTCCTGGGCCTACCCCCATCCCAGCTTAAAACATGGGTATATACATGAACACACCTTTCCACAAAGAGGACATTCGAGTGACCGACAGACACACGAAAAAGTGCTCAACATCAGTGGCCATGAGGACAACGCACATCAAAACCACAATTAGATACGAGCTTACAACATTCGGCATATTTAAATTTATCAAGACAGGGAGAAACAACTGTTGGCAAGCATGCAGTGAAAGAGTAGCCCTCTTGCGCTTTGGGTGGGAATGCAAGCTCATACAGCCACTCTGTAAAATGGTATTGAGTTTCCTGAAGAAGTTAAAAATAGAGCTACTCTACGAACTGGCAATTGCACGACTAGATATTTACCCTGAAGATACAGATTTAGTGAAAAATGGTTACACCTTCTCACCAAGGTTTCTAGCAGGAATATCCACTATAGCCAAACTACAGAAAGAGCCCAGATGTTCACGGGCAGATGAAAGCATAAAGATGTGGTTCATATCTACAATGGAATAGTATTCAGCCATCAGAGAGGATGAATACTTACCATCACATCGACCTGGATGGAACTAGACGGAATTATGCTGAGGGAAATAAGTCTATCAGAGAAAGACAATTATCATATGGTTTCACTCGTATATGAACTATAAGAAACAGCACAGAGGATCATAGAGGGAGGGAGGAAAAACTGAATGGGAAGTCATCAGAGAGGGAGGAAAACCATGAGAGACTCTTAACTACAGAGACAAGCTGAGGGTTGCTGGAGGAGATCACTGGGTGATGGGCATGAAGGAGAGCTTAGGATGCAATGTGCACCGGGGGTTATACACAACCGATATATTACTGACCAGTACATCGGAAACGAATGACGTACTATAAGTTGGCTAATTAAATTTAAATTAAACAGAGAGAGCTCAAATAAACACTCCTAAAATTTGTAGGGAACCAAAAAAGATACTGAATAATTAGCACAATGTTGAGACTAAAAAGAAAGCAGGAAGAGTCACGATTCCAGATTTCAATTTATAGTACAAAGCTGTGGTCATCCTAACAGTGTGGTACTGGCACAAAAATACAACGACCAAGGGAATAAACCCACAATTATGAGGCCAACTAATCTTCCACAAAGCAGGTAAGAATATCGAAAGGGGAAAGGACAGTCTCTGAAACAAATAGTGTTGGAGAACCTGGACATCTCTGCACAAAAGAATGAAATTGGACCACTTTCTGACACCATACAGACAAATAAACTCAAAACAGTTTCTTGACTTCATTGGGAGACCTGAAACCATAAAAACCCTACAAGACAGCACAGACAGTAACTTCTTGACATGGAATAGCAATATTTTTATAGACTGTCTCCTGAGGCAAAGGAAGCAAAAGCAAGAATAAACTGTTGGGACTATATGAAAATAAAAAGTTTCCACACAGTGGTAAAACAATGAAAAAGTAATAATAAGATGACCTATGGAAAGGGAGAAGATATCCTATACAATAAAGAGATACTGCCTAAAATATATAAAACTGATACTACTTAACACCCAAAAAAACAAATTGTCCAGTTGAAAAATGGGCAGAAGATACAAACAGACATGTCTCCAAGGAATACAGATGGCCAACAGAAAAGATGTTCACCACCACCCATCATCAAGAAGATGCAAACCAAAAGTACAATAAGGTATTACCTCATACTGTCAGAATGGCTCACATACAGCACAAGAAACAACAGATGTTGGAAGGATGTAAATAAAGGGGAACTCTCATGCTCTGTTGGTGGGAATGAACCTAGTTCAGCCACTCTGGAAAACAGTATGGAGGTTCCTCAAGATGTGGAAAATAGAGCTACCCTAGGATCCAGCAATCACACTACTGGGTATTTACCCAATGAATATGAAAACGGTAACTCAAAAGGATGCATGCACCCCTATGTTTCTTGCAACATTATTTACAAGATCACAATATGAAGGCAACCCAAGTGTCTGTTGATAAAGCGATAAATGAGATGATAGATGCGTACACACATACACACACAGAGACAGTAGACTATTATTCAGCCATAAAAAGAATAAAATCTTGCCATTTGCAGCCACATGGGTGGAGCTAGAAAGTATTATCCTAAATGAAATCAGTCAGAGAAAGACAGTACTATAGGATGTCCCTCTGGTGTAGAATTTAAGAAACAAACATACATAAATAAAGGAGAAAGATAGAGTACAATAGAGTACAAACTGATGGTTACCAGATGGGAGATGACTGGAGGGTTAGTGAAACAGAGGAAGGGGACTGAGAGTCCACTTCTCCTGATGAGCACTGAGTAATATATGGAATTACTGAATCACACGACTATACACCTGAAACTAATACAACACTGGGTTAACTCAACTGGAATTAAAATAAATAATTTTTAGAAAAAGATTTTTCTTCCAATAACCTATCTGAAAGAGCTGTTGCTACGTAATGTTCTTAAGCCCTACTTGGGAGTATTTACTCTACAATAATTATTCACTCTATGCCTGGAATTCAAATTATATTGAATTCTTATACTATTTTTTATTTTATTTTTTCAGTGTTCCAAGATTCATTGTTTATGCACCACACCCAGTGTTCCATGTAATATGTGCCCTCCATAATACCCATCACCAGGTTCCCCTAAACCCCCACCACTTCCCTTCCAAAACCTTCGGTTTGTTTCTCAGAGTCCACAGTCTCGCATGCTTCATCTCCCCCTCCGTTTTCCCCCAATTCACTTTTCCTTTCCTTCTCCTAAGGGCCTCCATGTTATTCCTTATCCTCCACAAGTGAGTGAAACCACATAATTGACTCTCTCTTCTTGACTTATTTCACTCAGCTTAATGTCCTCCAGTCCCATCCATGTTGATACAAAAGTTTGGTATTCATCCTTTCTGTTGGAGGCATAACATTCCCTTGTATATGTGGACCATATCTTCTTTATCCATCAATCTGTTGAAAGCATCTCAGCTTTTTCCACAGATTGGCGACTGTGGCCATTGTTGCTATGAACATTGGGGTATGGATGGCCCTTCTGTTCACTACATCTGTATCTTTGGGGTAAATACCCAGTAGCACAATTGCAAGGTCACAGGGTAGCTCTATTTTTAATTTCTTAAGGAATCTGAACACTTATTTCCAAAGTGACTGCACAGACTTGCATTCCCACCAACAGTGTAAGAGGGTTCCCCTTTCTCTGCATCCTCTCCAACACTTGTTTACTGTCTTGTTAATTTTGGCCATTCTAATTGGTATAAAGTGGTATCCCAAAGTGGCTTTGATTTGAATCTCCCTGATGGCTAATGTGTCTGTTAGCCATTTGTAGATCTTCTTTGGAGAAGTGTCTGTTCATGTCTTCTGCCCATTTTTTGACGTGATTATCTGTTGAATTCTTCTACTTTGCCTGTTAAACCTAGCCCATGGGAGCCATGGTCCCTTTCTGTCCAGTCTCAGCACCTATGCATTCAAGAGTGTAAGTAGAGACAGATGCCACTTCATATCCAGAAAGCTAATACTGTTACTGGTTTAGTATGAGATAGTCACAGAGTGTGAGATAGGCTTGAGAGCAGGTTTGTTATACATCCTGGATATCTAATTCGGTGGTCTTCACCTGGATCCATTTGGCTAATAGTTTCCCTGTGGATGGGTTTGCTTCCAAGCACATACATGGAAGATACAAATGTGGATGGGCTCAGTGCAGGACAGGAAGAAAACTATCGCCCTCGGCCCGCAAGGACGACAAGAAGCCCCAGTTTGGATGCATCTTCTCTCTCTTTATTTCCGCAAGTCTACACACTTATATACGCTTACATGAGCAATCAGTGAGCAGGGTACAGGAGGGAGCGAATCAGGCTGTGCACCTAAATGAACAACTTCGCTAGCAACCAATGCTGTTTACTTCCTCTTTGGGCGTTCCGCTTAGTCTCACGAGACAATCCTAACCTGGCAACTAGCCAGGCGCCATGTTTTAATGGCGGAGGCCGCCCTGGCCAGGGGCCTGCCTCCGACAGAAAACCAAGTACAGACCAGGGTACAATCCCTCCCCTGATGGAGTAAATGCCATGAGTGCGGGTACAGGAGGCAGAAGCAATGTGAAACACCAAGGTCACCAGCTGAAGGCAGGAGCACAAATCAAGGCCTCTCGAGATACGGGGCTTGGAGGCGGCTCTGAGCTAACTCTGGGAAGAAGAGGGGGTAGAGTGATAAAAAGAAAGTATCTGCCCCTGCACTGGTCCATGGCAGCTGCCCACCACTCCTGGCCACATCAGTCTACACAGATGGCACATCCTGGTCTCAGGATGGGCTGGCTCAGGTCCTGCAACCATCAGTGGGACAGCTGGCCCCAGGGCTCAGGGACATGCTGAGGGAATGGAGAAGGAAGGCTTCCCCTCTGCGGTCGTCCCATCCTTGAGCAGACAGCCCTATAGGACTGCTGAAAGCCCACTAACAGGTTCAAAAGAGGTGGCATGGTTGAACCAGGGTGATGAGAAGTTGAAAACAATATTCATTTTTTAACTTCAGAGCTGTAAGCTCAGGAAGTGGGGAGAACATCCCTGAGGAAGACTTGAGGGGAGGGCAGGCCAGGCTGAAAAGGGAGATGGCTCTCTTGATTGGGGACCTGCAGCCCCCTTTCAGGGCAAGGTATTATCCTCACCTCACAGGGGATCCATGGAAGTGTTCCATCAGGGTACTGACAAGGGCTGCCTCTTTAGAAGGCTACCCTGGGGGGCGCCTGGGTGGCTCAGTGGATTAAGCCGCTGCCTTCGGCTCAGGTCATGATCTCAGAGTCCTGGGATCGAGCCCTGCATCGGGCTCTCTGCTCAGCAGGGAGCCTGCTTCCCCCTCTGTCTCTGCCTGCCTCTCTGCCTACTTGTGATCTCTCTCTGTCAAATAAAATAAATAAAATCTTAAAAAAAAAAAAAAAAAAGAAGGCTACCCTGGCATCAGGTTTCACAGAGCAGAAGAGGAGGACCAAATGGTGGGAAAGCAATACCCTGAAGGTCATGGACAAGAGGGCAAGAGTAGAGGGTCATGACCATGAAGATGATGAAAAGTAGGAGGCAACAGCATGGGAGACCGCCGGCACAAAAGTACCATGGTCACAGTGTCCACAGCTACAGTGACTGGGTGCCTTCTGGCCAGGCATGACTGACCTTGTGAGCTCCTGATTAGTCCTGACCACAATCCCGGGAAGTATGCACCACCACATCCCTCCTCTCCCCGTGTTGCTCGTAGGAATCACAGTCCCCAGATCCCAGTCAGCTTTCATGGAAGTCAAATAGTGGCTCTCCCCACACACTGCCCTTCTAGTGGCACTCTAGTGTGACCCTTGTGCCTGGCCAGGGACTGCTGTCTACCTGACTCCACACAACTCAATAGACAAGAGGGTGTCCCTGAATTCCACAGGACATGATGAGACAGATCCACAGGCCCTGCTACCCCACCCACCACCAACACCCAGTGGGTCACTCAGGACCTCAGCTATTGTCATGAAGCTCACCATGCCCTGTTTCAGTCACTTTCGACAGAAAGCCTAGTTCTGATCCCCCACAATACCATACATCCTGGTTGCTGACCTGGGGCCATGCCATGAACTCACATGGCACCTTTCAGTTAGAGAAGGGCACCCCTGCACCTCATATAAAATGCTTCTAATGAAGTAACGTCCATCAGGACTAAATTGTGAACAGTGATGCACAGCCTGCATGGTAGTCAGTACTTCTAATGAGGGTTAACCCCCACCCCGACTCCAGGCTCACAAAACCTCCCTCTGTCCCCACAGAACTCATGCTCTTCCCTCAGACAAAAAAACAAAACAACAAAAAAAAAAAAAAAAAAAAAAAACAGGAAACAAATATTTAATCTGAATGCTCCCTTCAACTTCTAGTTCAGATCTTGTCCAATCACAATGTTATGAAACTGGCCATCACTCACAAAAAGAAAATGGGACTGTCAAAAATATGGGGAGATTGAACAACATGCTACTAAACAACCAACTGTCAAAGAAGAAATCAAGAAACTTTAGAGGTACCCTGAGACAAAAAGGAGAACCTACAAAAACTTATGGGATGCAATAAAAATAGTTCTAAGGGGGAAAGTCATAGAAATTCAGATCTTGTCAATCCAGAAGAAGGCTCTCCAATACACATCCATGGGAAAAAAGGAGGGGGGAGAAAAGCAAATCCCCAAATCAGTAGGAATAGGGAAATAACAAAAGGAATGTGGAAATAATTCAATGGAGACTAAAAAGACAAAAGATCAATGAAAATAAAAGCTGGAAGCCTGGGTGACTCAGTGGGTTAAGGCTCTGCCTTCGGCTCAGGTCATGATCTCAGGTTCCTGGGATCGAGCCCTGCATAGGCTCTCTGCTCAGTGGGGAGCCTGCTTCCCCCTCTCTCTCTGCCTGCCTCTCTGCCTACTTGTGATCTCTGTCTCTCTCTCTCTCTGTCAAATAAATAAATAAGATCTTTTTTTTTTTTTAAGGGAGATGTGGTTCATATAGACAATGGAATATTACTCAGCCATCAGAAACGATGAATACTTACCATTTGCATGGACATGGCTGGAACTGGAGGGAATTATGCTAAGTGAAATAAGTCAAGCAGAGAAAGACAGTTATCATACGGTTTTACTCGTATATGGAATATAAGGAATAACACAGAGGATCATAGGGAGAGGGTGGGAAACCTGAATGGGAAGATATCTGAGAGGGAGAAAAACCATATGAGACTCTGGACTCTGGGAAACAAATAGAGGGTTGCAGAAAGGGAAGCGGGTGGGGGATGGGATAACTGGGTGATGGGCATGAAAGAGGGCACGTGTGGTGAAAAGCACTGGCTGTTGTACTCTATAAATCAGGGAACTAATTGAATCATGAATAATGAATCATTGAACATTACATCAAAAACTAACGATGTATTATAACTTTGCCTAATTGAATTTAAATTTTAAAAAATAACGAACTTTAAAAACAGGAATGAAAGATGATCCATGACGATAAATACCACAAAAATACAAAGGATCATCTCAGTACTATGAGCAAGTAGAGGCCAACACACTGGACAGCCTAGAAGAAATGGGTAAGTCCCTCCCAACAACCTAGAAAGACAGAACCAAGAAAGGGAAAAATCTGAACAGACTGATCACGAGTAAAAAAGATTGATTTGATAATCAAAAATCTCCCAAGAAACAGATGTCCAAGACCGAAAAGTTTCACTAAGGTGTTCAGCAGACAGTAGAAGAATTAATACAAATCCTTCTCAAACTTTTTAAAAAATAGGAGAGGAGGGCATCCGTTCAAACCCATTTTAGGAACTAAGCATTATCCTGCTACCAAAACAGTTCAAGAAAAGGATTCCAGAAACATACAAGAAAAGGAAATGCCAATATCCCTCATGAACATAGATGTCAAAATCCTCAAAAAATTAATCAGCAAACTGAATTCAAAGATACGTCAGAAGAATCCAACAACATGGTCCAGTGGAACTGATTCCAGTGTTGCAAGGACGATTCGACGTCTGCACATCCACCAATGGGATACACCACCTCAACCAAATAAAAGATAGAATCACATGATTGTTAAAATAGATGCAGAAAGAACTTCTCACAAGATTAAATATGTATTTATGATAAAACTCTAAACCATCTGGGTATAAAAATCCCTAATGATTCCACCAAAAAAACTGTTACAAAAAAACAAATTCAGTAAAACTGCAGGATTCAAAGTTGACATACAGAGACCTGTTGCATTTCTTCTTTTAAAAGATTTTATTTATTTATTTGACAGAGGAAGCATGAGCACAATCAGGGGGAGCAACAGAGGGAGAGAGAAATACAGGCTCCCCACTGAGCAGGGAGCCCGATTAGGGGCTCCATCCCAGGACCCCAGAATCATGACCTGACCTGAAGGCAGATGCTTCACAGTGGAACCACCCAGGTGCCCCAACTTGTTGTTTCTATATACTGAAGACAAACTTTCACAAAGAGAAACTAAGAAAGCAATGCCATTTACAATTACATGGAGAAAAAATATCTAGGAATAAGAGTAAGCAAGAATAAGACCTGGTACGGGCACCTGGGTGGCTCAGTGGGTTAAGCCGCTGCCTTCGGCTCAGGTCATGATCTCAGGGTCCTGGGATCGAGTCCCGCATCGGGCTCTCTGCTCAGCAGGGCGCCTGCTTCCTCCTCTCTCTGTCTCTGCCTGCCTCTATGCCTACTTGTGATCTCTCTCTGTCAAATAAATAAATAAAATCTTTAAAAAAAAAAAAAAAGAAAGAAAGAAAGAAAGAAAGAAAGAAAGACCTGGAACACTGAACACATGGTGGAAAATAAAGGAAGTGCATGTGTGCATTGGGGTGGGGAGAAATGCATGGGTCAAAGAAATGGAAGATGATGCAAATAAACAGAAGCGTATGCCATGCTCATTAACTGGACATTAACATGTTCATCATAGCCAAAGCAATCTAGAGATGTGATGAAATCCCTATCCGAATCCCAATGACATTATTCAAAGAAATAGAAGACAGTTCTAAAATTCAAATGGATTCACAAAAGATGCCAAATACCCAAAGCAATCTCGGGATAGAAAGCTGCAGTCGCCACACTCCCAGATTTCAAACTAGAATACAATGTTATAATCATCAAAACTGTATGGTACTGGCATAAACACAAATACACAGAATAGAATAGAACAAAATAGAAAGCTCAAAACTAACCCACACATATATGGTCTTAACTTACTATATAGGAGCAGAAAATGTACAATGCGGAGAAGACTGTCTCTTCAGTGAATGATACAGAGAAAACTGGACACTAAATGCAGAAGAATGTAACCAGATCACAACACCGCACACAGAAATTTTAAACGGATGAATGACTTGAACATGAGACCTGAATCCATAAACCTCCAAGAAGAAAACACAGTAGTAAGTTTCTTGAGATTGGTTTTGGCAGTCTTCAGATCAGACACCAAAAGCAAAGGCAACAAAGGCAAAAATAAACAAGTGGAACAACATCAAACTGAAATCATCTTCACGGCAAAAGAAACCAACAAAAACTTAAAAGGCAACCCAGCCAGTGACAAAATCATCTGTAAATCATACGTGTGAGAAGAGGCTAATATCCAAAAGACACAAAAACACATACAAATCTAAACAAAAACTAAATAAAAATGGGAAGAATATGTGACTAGATACTTTCCAATGATAACATACATGTGGCCAACAGACACAGAAAAAGTTGTTCAGCATCACTAATCGTCGTCAGGGAACTGTAAGTCAAAACAGGAGTCAGCTGTCACAACTTTTGGAACGGCAATTATCCCAGAGACAGATACCAGGTGTGGTCAAGCATGTGTAGATGAGGGGACCCAGTGGGCTGTAGGTGGGAATGTACATTGCTGCAGCCACAGTGGCAAACAATAGGGAGGTTCCTGAAAATAATAAACGCAACTACCATGAGACCCAGTAATTGCTCTATCAAATATTTTTTGGAGCACACAAAAACACTCCCTCAAAAAGAGAGATGCACTCCCAAGTTCACTGGAGCATCGTTCACAATAACCAGACATGGAAACAAACCTTGAGAGCATTATGCTAAGGAACGTAGTAGATACAGAATGACAAACCAGATGCTCTCATGTCCAGTCCACATGGACACAAAAACATAATGAACACATACATACTGAAAACAAATTGGTGGTTTCCAGATTCAGGGAAGTTGGGGGCAGGAAACAGATGAAGGTGGTCAGAGGCGCAATGTTTGAGGGATAAAATCTGCAAGTCATGGAACATTCTGTGTCACATGGAGACTAAAGCTAACCCTGCGGGAGGGGTCCAGGTTCCCCTGTTCTTTGAAAGTACATTTTTCCTAGGAGACCTTTCGAAGCAGAAATTGTGTAAAGAAGGAATTACCATTAAATTGTACAGAAAAATTAGTGAGTATGATCGGACTCTAAAAATTTCTTCTCCTTGGCCTTTCTTCAGCCTCAGGACACAACTTCCTAATGGATACCCAAGATAAATGGAGATAAAGCACAATGGATGCTCACAGACATAATTCAAAGCACTGGTGGCTGGATACGGAGAGCAATGCCCAGGAAGGAGCTGGTTGGGTTCACGCTGCCTCTGTAGGGGTTCCCCACAAAACAGATGCTGAACGCAATGTCCACTCTTTGACCTTTTTCATAAGAGGGAAATCCTCTTGAGGTTTCTTCCTGCTACTGAAGCTGGGTGAAAATGTAGATCTTTCAAAAGAGTCAAGTGTCTTACCATGAACTTTGAAAAGGTGGGGGAGACTTGTACTTGAAAGTTGCTGATGGGGTAGAAGTTCAGAGTTCTCCCAGACACAAACATCAGCAGGTCCACTGTGGAAGGCTCCTTCTTCGGCATGTGGAACACAGACTCCCTCCTACTCCCAGAAACCTCCTCCTTCCCCTCACTTGGGGCAACCAACAAGAGCTGGGAGTTCTCTCAATTCCTCCTTTCTCCCATTCCCAATATCCAGGCCATCAGCAAATCCTGTGAACTCCATCTTCAAAATGTACCCAGAATAGGATTAACTACTCCTTCCAAGGCCACCTGTCTGGTCCACACTAGAACCTATCTCTTGCCTGAGTTCCTAGAAAAGCTTCATGATTGACCTCCCTTGTCTATCCTCAACACTGTGTTATCTATTCTCAACACTGTGGCCAGGATGGCCCAGTGAAACAAGGTCCCATGGGGTCAAAGCCCCATAATGGCTTTCTATCACCCTACTGTCACCTCCCAGAGGTCATGTCCTAAGCTGTCTCCTGTGGCCACAGGGCCTTCTTGCTGCTCCTGGACATACCTGATATGCTCCTGTCCCAGGGCTTTTGCACATGCTTTTCCTTCCATTTAGAAGGCTCTTGATGTGATATCAGTCACCTTCATTAGATCTTGATTCAAGTATCACCTTCCTAGTGAAATACCACTTTCCCCCATGTGAATATCAACCAACACCCCACCTCCCTTTCATCACCCCGGCCCTGCCTCCTGCTTTATATTTCCAGAGCAGTTATCACAGTAACCAGTACATCTTGGCAAGGGAGAAACAGAGGCCTACATGGATGGTTTCACTTCTGACTCACTCCAATTTCCGACTCCAGAGCACTGGGGGAAAAGGTGACCAGAGCTCTTGCACAGTCACGATGCCTGGGCCAAGGAGTCCACCTAATGCACCCTCCACACCATCAGGGAAATGAAACATAAGGGGAATCCACTTGCACATGAAAACTGAAACCAGACACCTTCCTCGATTACAGGTGAGCACACACACTTCCTCCCCTTGCCTGATGAGCTCACCTGAGAAAACTGAGCAGAAAAGCATCCCAGGGCCTCATTCTCCCTCTGGTCCACGTCCTGGGAAACAGACATCTCTCCTCGCTACACCAGCTACCTGTGACCACAGCATCCTCCTGTGGTCAGGCAGAGTGCTGCACCTATCCCTCTTTCCTGGGATGTCCTCACAAACCAGACTTTGGTGCACAGTTTTCAAGAAGGACCCAGCAGCAGCAGCAGCAGCAGCAGCAGCAGCAGCAGGCTGCCCAGGTTTGGCCTCAATCTTGCACATCAGGCCCCAAGTGGAACTAGAGCTTCCTGGAGACTGGTGTGCTGTGTGGCCTTGGAACCTAATAACAGGAGCTGAGATTTCAGTTCCAAATGAAAACTGGCCTCTTCCACATAGCACAGGAAAGTGGAGGATTTCTCAGGGGTGTGGCTTTGGAAGTTCTTCTGCTCGTTGAATTCATAGGCACCAGCAGAGGACACCTGCTGCACCTCGTCTGAGAAAGCAAGGGACACCCAGGCAGGATCAATAAGGTTGCCTGTGGACTGCTTCCCACCAACCACCCTGCTGAGCTGAGGGCATGAGAACCAAAGAGAAAGTAGCTTTCGTGGTACATCTGCAGCAGTAGGGCTGGCCAGGAAGCAGAGCCCTGTCCCTGGAGCAGGATGGCCTGCCCCCAAGAGTAGTGGTCCACCACCACGGCCTCACAATCTCCCAGATATCTGATCTGACAATGCTTCCAGGCTCAGACCTGCTCACACGATGAGTCATAAGATCCAGAGACTGCTTTCCACCCCGGCTCAATGCTACTCACAGAGAAGCAAACTCCAGCCTCAGAAATGTAATCATCATTACCTCTGAAATCCCCTGAGTTTGTCTACACTGGCCCACCTAGGTGTCCCATCCGATCATTCCTCAAGTGCCCTAGGGTTTCAAGCCACTTTCAAGCTGCCCTTATAAAGGCAGGACCTGGTCCGAGTAGAAAGACCAGCCAAGTGACTCTGCATGCTGGAAACTTGGACAACATCCTCCCTGTACACCAACACCTCCAAGTCCAAGCTTCAAACCTTTGTTCACTATGCACTGAGGACCGTGTCAGCATGAACACTGCGCTGTCAAATCTCTCATCTCCCATTTCTTCAAATCGGAAACCAGGCTCCAGTCACCACTTCCTTTTCCCTTCAGAGAAGTAAGGAAAATGATAGAATAAAACACTACATGTGTGCGGCGCCTGGGTGTCCCAGTGGGTTAGGCCTCTGCCTTCGGCTCAGGTCATGATCTCAGGGTCCTGGGATCGAGCCCGCATCGGGCTCTCTGCGCAACAGGGAACCTGCTTCCCCCTCTCTCTGCCTACTTCTCTGCCTACTTGTGATGTCTCTCCCTCTGGGTCAAATAAAATCTTTTAAAAAACACACACACGAGCAAGATGGCGGAGAAGTAACAGGCTGAGACGACATCGGCAGCAGACCAGCTAGATAGCTGGTCAAACCATTTTGAACACCTACAAGCCCAACAGGAGATCAAAGAGAAGAAAAGCAACAATTCTAGAAACGGAAAATCGACCACTTTCAGAAAGGTAGGACCTGCGGAGAAGCGAATCCAAAGCACAGGAAGATAGACCGCGGTGGGAGGGGCCGCTCCCGACAAGCGGGCGACGGAACAATGGAGCACAAAATCGGGACTTTTAAAAGTCCACTCCACTGAGGGACATCGCTCCAGAGGCTTAACCGGGGTGAAGCCCACGCGGGGTCAGCATGGCCCCAGGTCCCGCGGGGTCACAGAAGGATCGGGATGTCTGAGTGTCGCAGAGCTCGCAGGTATTAGAGCGGGGAAGCCGGCTACAGAGACGGAGCCGACAGTGAGCTCGCAGCTCGGGGTTACCTTGGACCGGTCGCAGGCTGGGTGAGCTCGGAGCATGGCCGGAGACCAGGGAGACGGGAGTGATTGCGCGCTTTTCTCTGAGGGCGCACTGAGGAGTGGGGCCCCGGGCTCTCGGCTCCTCCAGGCTGGAGACCAGGAGGCCGCCATCTTCGTCCCCATCCTCCGGAACTCTACGGAAAGCGTTCAGGGAACAAAAGCTCTTGAAGGCTAACCCGAGGGAATGACTTAGCCTGGCCCCGGCTAAGGGCGGTGCAATTCTGCCTCGGGCAAAGACACTTGAGAATCACTACAACAGCCCCCCACCCCAGAAGATCAACAAAAAATCCAGCCAAGACTAAGTTCACTTACCAAGGTGAACAGCAGAATTCCAGAGGAGGAGAAAGCAAAGCACGGAATTCATGGCTTTCTCCCCATGATTCTTTAGTCTTGCAGTTAATTAATCTTTTTAAATTTTTTTTTCTTCTGCTATTTTTTTTTTAACTTTTACCCTTTCCTCTTTTAACGGTTTTTAACTAGTTTATCTTAAGAATACCTTTCATTAAAAAAAGATAATCATAATCTTTTTTTAAAAGATTTTATTTATTTATTTGACAGATAGAGATCACAAGTAGGCAGAGAGAAAGAGGAGGAAGCAGGCTCCCTGCCAAGCAGAGAGCCCAATGCAGGACTCGATCCCAGGACCCTGGGATCATGACCTGAGCCAAAGGCAGAGGCTTTAACCCACTGAGCCACCCAGGCGCTCCAATCATAATCTTTTTGAACCTTTGTTATTATAGTCATATTTTATCCTTCATTGTATCTAACTTTATTTTTTTTTTCTTACACATAGGGTTTTTTCTTCTAAAAAAATTTGGGGTACAACTTCTTCTAATAGATCAAAATATACCCTAAAGCTAGCTCCAGGCCTGTTCTAGTCTCCAGCCCAAGCAAATTCTCTCCACTTTCTTTTTCTTTATTCTCCCAACCAACTTACTATATCAACTCTTTTTTTAGAAATTAAAAAAAATTTTTTTCACCTTTATGGGCATGTTCCGTCCCTTCATTGTGTTTACCCTTAAATATGTTCTTCATTCTTTAAAATTTAAAAAGGCAGTTTCTTCTAAGAGACCAAGATACTCCCAAAATTAAATGGGTGACCCTGTTCTAGTCACCAGTCTAATACATATATATTTTTAATCCAGCTTCCAGGCCCCCAACTGGGGAAGCTCCTGCAGGATCCTGACCGGCTATGACCACCAACCCCAGGGCATGAGGCACAGTGCTGAAGTTGGGGGACTACTCTGAGGATCATTGCCACCACACCTGTGCCTGGGGGAACAGGGACCTGGAGGACCCTCCTGCACAATCCTCACAGCCTATTGCCACCATCCATGAGGGACACAGGGAACAATGCTAAAATTAGGAGATGCCTCTGGGGCATCTACACCTGTGCCTGGGGCGGGAGACAGGAACCTGGAGGACCCACCTGCATGATCCTTGCGGGCCTTTACCACCATCTCCAAGGGACACAGGGCACAATGTTGAAGTTGGGGGTTGGCTCTGAGGCTTGGTGCTGCCACACTTGTGCCTGAACAGGGGGACCCTGCTGAGCTGGAGGTGCTGCTCAAGGTCTATTACCTGCACTGTGTCAGGGACCGGGGTGCAACCCACTGACGTGGGGACTGTGTGCCATCCTGGCATCCCAGTCTTCCAGGGGAACACTGGGACACCTGAAATGTCCACAACTCATCCCACAAAACCAGGGGTGAGTGGGCGTCCTAGAGTTCAAGGATCTGGGGGGTATGGCCAATTAAGGGATATAGGGCAGAAGGGACTTTCGAGGGAAAAAGGAGAACTCATCTGAGTTCCCAGGATTAGCTCATTCCATGCCCCCTTCCAGTACCCCCACTTCCCACATGGAGCTCAGCCTACCACCCGAGTCCCCACCCCAGCCCACAGAGTGTACTCACCCACCAGGGAACCCCCACAGGTCAATCTCGCTTTCCCCTGCCTCACTGCTGTATCCAGGGGCAGCTGGGGGCCCACCCACAGAGAGGTAGCTCCACCCCCACACGGTGACTGGTCAGGGAGGGTGGTGCCCCAAGCCCATTGGTGGCTGCACCTGCCTGCATCCAAGCACCAGAACTTATACCGGTGCCTCCCTGTAACTGCAGGGGGTCCTGGAGGCCCTTCCCACCTGTACAGCTGGCTGCAGCTGGCTGGCCGCACAGGCATTGGCGGAGTTTGGGGCGGGGCCCCCACAAACAGGGCCCCTTCCCCGGATTCCTCTAGCTGCAGACCACCCTCAGAGCCTTGCCCCTTCCCTTCCTGCACCAACACTTCCTGAGGAGTTGTGCCTGGCTCCTGACAAGGTCAACTGTTCTCAGACCTTCTGAGGCTTGGGCTTTAGGAAATGCAATGGTTTCCCACATTTCCAAGACAATTTTAAGACCCAAATAGTAATGCTCCAAGTGGAAAGAACTTCATTTTCTGGTCTAACCCATGGAGTGGATAGTGCTTCTTAGACCTTCAAAACACCCTTCTAGGATGAGCCCATTTGTGATGGAATATATATTCCCAATTAAAACTCTTCAGAGTGTAGGGATAGAGGAACATTCCTCAATTTCATAAAAAACACCAATGAAAAGTCCATGGCACATGTCATTCTCAATGGGGAAAAGCGGAGAGCTTTTCCCTTAAGCTCAGGAACACAACAAAGATGCCCCATTCTTGCCACTATTTTTCAACATAGTAATAGAAGTCCTAGCATCAGCAATCATAAAACAACAAGAAATAGAAAGCATTTAAACTGACAAAAAAAGTCAAACTCTCTCTCTTCACAGATGACATGACACTATATGTAGAAAACCCAGAAGACCCCACCCCCATATTACTAGAACTCATACAGCATTTCAGTCATGTGGCAGAATACAAAATCAATGCACAGAAATCAGTTGCTTTTCTATACACTAAAAATGTAACTGTAGAAGGAGAAATTAGGGAATCAATTCCATTTACAACAGCGCCAAAAACCATAAGATAACTAGGAATAAACCTAACCAAAGAGGTAAAGGCTATATACTCTAGAAACTATAGAACACTTATGAAAGTAATTGAGGAAGACACAAAGAGATGGAAAAATATTCCATGTTCATGGGTTGGAAGAATAAACATTGTCAAAATATCTATGCTGCCCAGGGCAATCTACACGTTCAATGTCATCCCTAGCAAAATACCATTGGCATTTTTCAAAGAGCTGGAACAAACAGGAACCAGAAAAGACTCCACATAACAAGGGAAAGGTTGAAAAAGAAAACCAAATCTGGGATCATCACATCACGATGCCCGACGTCAAGCTGTATTACAAAGCTGTGAGCATCAACACAGCATGGTATTGGCACAAAAACAGAACATAAATCAATGGGACAGAGTAGAGAACCCAAAAATGGATCCTCACTTCTATAGTCAACCCATCTTTGGCAAATCAGGAATGAATATCCAATGGAAAAAGAACAGTCTCTTAAATAAACTGTGCTGGGAAAATTGGACATCCACATGCAGAAGAATGAAACTGGACCATTCTTTTACACCATACACAAAGATAAAATCAAAATAGATGAAGGACCACAATGTGAGACAGGAATCCATCAAAATCCTAGAGGAGAACATAGGCAGTAACCTCTTTGACCTCAGCCACAGCAACTTCTTTAAAGACACATCTCTAGGGGCACCTGGGTGGCTCGGTCATTAAACGTCTGCCTTCAGCTCAGGTCATGATCCCAGATTCCTGGGATCAAGCCCCACATAAGATTCCCTGTTCAGCAGGAGGCCTGCCTCTCCCTTTCCCACTCCCCTTGCTTGTGTTCCCTCTCTCCCTGTGGCTTTCTCTGTCTAATAAAAAATAAAAATCTTAAAAAGAAAAAGACTTGTCAAGGGAAACAAAAAAAGAAATAAATTTTGGGGACATCATCAAGATGAAAAGCTTCTGCACAACAAAGGAAACCGTCAACAAAACTAAGAGACAACCCATGGAATGAGAGAAGATATTTGCAAATGGCATTACAGATAAAGGGCTCGTATCCAAGATCTATAAAGAACTTATCAAACTCAACACCCAAAAAAACAAATAATGAAGTCAAGAAATGGACAGAAGACATGAACAGACACTTCTCCAAAGAAGACATACAAATGGCCAAAAGACACATGAAAAAGTGTTCCACATCACTAGCCATCAGGGAAATTCAAGTCAAAACCATAATGAGGTGTCACCACATTCTAACACCAGTTAGAATGGCAAAAATTAACAAGACAGGAAACCATAAATGTTGGCAAGAATGTGGAGAAAGGGGAACCCTCTTACACTCCTGGTGGGAGTGTCAGCTGGTACAGCCACCTTGGAAAACAGTATGGAGGTACCTCAGACATTAAAAACAGAGCTACCCTACAACCGACCAATTGCACTACTGGGTATTTACCGGAAACATACAGGTGTAATGAAAATAAGGGACATGTGCACCCCAATATTCATAGCAGCGATGTCCACAATAACCAAACTGTGGAAGGAGTCGAGATGCCCTTCAACAGACGAACGGATAAAGAATATATGGTCCATATATACGATGGAATATCACCCCGCCATCAGAAAGGATGAATACCCACCATTTGCATCAACATGGGTAGAACTGGAGGGGATTAAGTCACAGAACTGGAGTGAAGTAAGTCAACCAGAGAAAGACAACTATCATACAGTTTTATTCATACGAGTAACGTAAGGAATAACATGGAGGACCACAGGGGAAGGAGGGAAAACTGAGTGGGAAGAAATCAGAGAGGGAGACAAACCATGAGAGACTCTGGATTCTGGAAACCAAACAGAGGCTTACAGAAGGGAGGGGAATGGGGTACCACGGTGATGGGTATTAAGAAGGGCACGTGTTGTGATGAGCTCTGGGTGTTATACACAACTAACGAATCATTGAACACTACATTGAAATCTAATGTACTACATGTGGCTAACTGAGAATAATAAATAAATAAATGTGCTTTCTACATGAAAAACAACAATGGGAACAGAAGTTCAGATTTGTAAGATGTAATGTTCAGATTATAAGATGAAACGTTCTCAAGATCTGTTTCACAGCAGTGTAAACACACTTAACACTGCCAACTTTATACTGAAAATGCTAAAAATGGCAAACTCAATGTTCAATCCTTTATAATTTTTTAAAAGTACATTCTGTATGATGCCATTTTTATATTTTCTCATTTATTTCGGAGAGAGAGTGTGGGGCATGAGAGTGGTGGGAGAGGCAGGAGGGGAAGAGAGAATCATGAGCCCAAACTACACTGAACACAGACCCTGCACTGGGCTCGATCCCACATCCTGAGCCAAAATCAAGACTCCGTGGCTTAACTGAGCCACCATCCACCTCCACAGGCACTAGCATTGCTTACTCCGCTGCTATCTCCACCACTACTGTGTTGAACTCTGTTGAAAATACATCTATGAGGGGCACGTGGGTGGCTCAGTGGGTTAAAGCCTCTGCCTTCAGCTCAGGTCATGGTCCCAGAGTCCTGGGATCAAGCCCCATATCGGGATCTCTGCTCAGCAGGAAGCCTACTTCTCCCCCCCCCCCCAACTGCCCCTCTACCTATTAGTGATCTGTCTGTCAAATAAATAAATTAATCTTTTAAAAAAATACATTTATGAAAAACTGTGCCAGAGCTTCCAGGGGTGAGTCGGAGTATAAGCACTGCCAGGTGACGGGTGTACCTATGGCCTAGGAAAGGTGCTGCTCACCATTCTCCCAGACAGGGGTGTCCGTCACCCTTCTCTCCAGGGGAACTGCAGGAGACCCCCTCTCCTCAGGCACCTGAGGTCCACCTGACCCAGGAATTCACCTTCTCTAGCAGAGGACAGATGGGGCTTCCTTCTCTGGATAAGAATATGAACCTTGGGGGTGCCTGGGTGGCTCAGTGGGTTAAAGCCTCTGCCTTCAGCTCGGGTCATGATCTCAGGGCCCTGGGATCAAGCCCTACATCGGGATCTCTGCTCAGCAGGGAGCCTGCTTCCTTCTCTCTCTCTCTCTCTCTCTGCCTACTTGTGATCTCTCTGTCAAATAAATAAAAATATTTAAAAAAAAAAAAAAGAAAAAGAATATGAACCTTGATCCTGCGAAAGGAAAGCTCTGCTGGGACTCCTGGCCTGGTAAGGAAGCTGTGCCCACTGTGTGTGTGACAGAGCCAGAGCAGCTGGGCATGGAGGGAATGAGTGCCTTAAATCAGCCTTGTGTGTGGCAGTGTGGGAGCAGCAGCCCCTGCTTCCTGGGTAGCAGTGATGTGTGCAAAAGGAGGGAGGCAAGGGTGGAGGCTTCTAAGCCACAGCACAGTCTCACCCTTGGTCCTGAAACCATCAGGAAGAGAACGCTGAAGACAGAGACTCCAGGGGGATTCCCATCCAGGGAAAGGGGGTCCGCTGGAGGGCACTGAAGCTGCCAGCCCCGCCGACCACAGGCTATTGGCACAGGATCACCTCTGGCACTTCCTTAGCATGTTGTCTGTATTCATGTATGGATAGTGATTGACCCACTGGTGCACTTCCAGAGTCAGACTGGAAAACTTCCAGTGCCTGCTCATGGGTCAGAGGACCCCACGCCCAGAGAAGCAGAGGATGTCCCTCTTTCTCCAGAGCTGGAGAAGGCAGCCACCACCCTGGGGCAGGACCTGGTCCAGGCATATGTTCTTCCTGAAACCCCCACTTTCAATGGGCATTGCTGCACCTGAGAAAGGCCCCCTCAGCCCCAGAGTCAGGAGCTGTAAGGGGCTGTCTCCCATTCTGGCCCAGGATCATGGCTAGAAACAATCCTGTCTTTGAGATGACGGGTCTTCTTCAGGAGCCAGAGAGGACTGGCCCCTCCCCCTTCCCAAGTCCAGGACGCCCAGGACCCTGCGAGAGCTCTTCATTCAAGGAGGAGTCATGGAGAGCGTGTGTGTCTTGTCAGCCCAGCAAGTGAAAGAACCAAACCCCAGTTCTCAGGTTCTAACAGAAGCAGAATTTCAATGTACTGCTTGGGGGCAGCCACCTCCCCTCTTACATGGCCTTGGGGGACCCCAGGGGAAGTCTTCCTTGCTCTCCTGCCCTCAGAGTGAGGAGATGACCCCGTGTTCCAGGGTTCCACCCTGTCCCACTGCTGAGGAAGAGCCACACATAGGGACCTGGTGTCAGGAACGTGGTCTCTCAGGGGCCTGACAGCTGCGTGGAAGGGCTGAATGGCTTTGGGAGGAGGGGTGCTCACTGGCAACACTGTGCACCATCCCCCGCAGCACTCTGCAATCCAGACTCTGTGCCCACAACAGGTCAATCACCAGCATCCCATATGTTCCTGCCACAGGAGCGATGGATCATTCGGGATCACTGCATTGCACAGAGGCAGAGAGTGAGGCCCAGAGAGGGGAGGCAAATGACTCCAGTCACAGGGCTACTCAGCAGAGGGGCTGGAAGGCCAGCCCTCCCGAGCCACCGTTAGCCCAGCCAGGGATTCCCTGAGCCCAGGGCGAGCTCTCCCCTGCCTGCCCGGCCACACACCGGCCCCTGAGCTGGATGATGGGCTGTTCTTGGCTCTGAGGGTGTTGCTGACCAACTAGGAGAGGGAGTCCAGCTGGCAGGACAGGCTGTAGCTATAGGACAGAGTGACAGTCTGAGCTAGCACAAGCCACACTCTGGTTTCCCTCCCAGAGCCTGCCTGGGAGCTGGAGTATGGGTGCCCTAGGGGCCAGCACACAACAGGGTCTGTGCAGACCAGGGAGCCATGGCCCCCAGGGAGAGCCCATTCTGCCCTCTCCCTGCGCCTGTGCCACATAACCTCTCCTCACTGTGGGACTCCAGGACCTAAAATCAGGCCCCATAGGGCTGGCGCGGCTCCAGCTTGTAATGAGTTTCAAGCCTCCTGGAGCAGCAGATTTCCTGGGGCTGGAGGGAGGTCTGGCTGGAGACGAGAACTGGGCTGGGGGAAATGCGGCCTCATGGAAGGTGAAGGAGGGGGCAGGGGCCGAGTCCTGGGGCCACAGCTCACGTCTAAAAAGGGCTGAAATCCATGCATGTCCACAGGGCCCCTCATTACGGTAACAACCCCCTCACACTAGGGCATCCTGGTGGTGACCCCCTCCTGCCTGCCCTCCTTCCCACCCCTCTGACTCTAGCCAGGGCTGAATCCAGGGACAGGCTAGAGCTCTGCCCCAGGGCACAGCTGGGAAGACAAGCAGAAGGAGGAGAGGAGAACTGAAAGGGGCAGACTGATCTCCCTGCCCTGACTTGGCCTCCACTGAAGTCGCCAAGTCCTCTGGCTCAAGCCCGCATTTAGCTGGACCCTGTAATGGAGTCTGAAATCCAGACCAGCTGGGTGGGGGGAATTCAGTGACTTTTGCATCCCCAGATGTCCAACCCACCTGGCCTTGCACCCTGAGCCTTGCTTCCCAGGATAGGCACGGTTCCGGTGCTCAGCAGACTTTGGGGCCAAAGAGAACTTGGCAGTGGTGAGGGAACATGGGGGACCAGTCGGGGACAGCGCCATGGTGGGTCCGCATCCACCACAAGACTGGGTCCGGGGACAGGTGCTGTGTGCAGGTCTCCTGGGCACACCTGGCCCTCTCGGAATGGAGGTCTGTGTGCCTGGTGCACCTTTCTTCCACCTCCACCTACCCCTGGAGGAACGGCCAGGTTCAAGCATTTCCATGTCCAACCCTCAGGGACAGTTGGGAACCTGGGCTCAAGAGAGGCAGCGACTGGCCCAGGACAAAAATCGGGTACAGAGTCCAAGGAGCAGAGCTTCCCTCCAGGCCTAGGCAATTCCTGACCCTCCCATGAGGTTTGCTTTGAGGGTAAGAGCTCCTCAGATGCTTGGGGAGAGCTACCCACCCCATCCCATGTGGGGACATGACCTCGGGCATCCCCAGACAGCTAGAGGCATATGTGTTTGAGCGTGCGTGCGTGTGTGTGTGGCGTGTACACACACACACACACACACACACACGCATACACACCCCACTCTGCCCAGCTAGGGGTCAGAGGGGGAGACACCCTGGGAAAATGGTGGGTAACAAGGGGGAAAGAAGTAAGAGGTTGGAGACAGCTGGGCCATGGGGTCGGGGACATCAGGACTCCTGGCAAGGGCCGAGATCCAAAGCATGGGGAGGGGAGACAGGACAGGCTGATGGTCAAGGGGTCCCCAAGGGGCCCAGGGGCTTTGCCAGGGCACTGGGTGGGGACAGGGTCTGGGGCCTGGTGTCCATCACCACCCTGGACTACTGGAAGTAGGAAGAGGCACCCCCCCCAGTGTGGACAGGGCTACAACACCGAAGGCCTCCCCTTCCTCTTCTATCAGTGGGGCCATAGAGACAGGGTGTGCCTAGTCTCCCACAGGCTTGCAGAAGAGCCTGTTGGCCTTGAATCTCTCTCCCTGACCCACTGTGCTCCCAGTCTTGGGAAAATGCTTTCGACTCCCTCGAGGTCCTTCTGAGCAGAAGACAGCCTGGGGGCTCGGGGGGCTGACCTTGTGGGCTTGCAGAATGTGGCAGAGCACTGGACCCCTGGTCTGGGGACCCAGGTCAGGACCCTCCTGGTAGCAGCCTCAGGGTCCCCATTGGGAAGAGGTTCCAGAGTCAGAGCTCTGCTCGGGGTGAGAAGGCCTTACTTAGCAAGGAACCGAGCACCAGCCCAGGAGAGGGAAACAGGGACAAGGGAGACTTCGGAGGTTTCTCCCCTCAGCCCTGGAGCCCACAGGTCCTGCTCCTGGGAGACACCCACGAACAGAGACAGACGCAGGCACAGAGACACAGACAGAGACAGACACTGAACCCAGGAGAGAGGGAACCAGGAGAAGTCCCAGACTTTCCTCCAGCGGCTGGGAAATGGCAGCCAAACATTGTGTCCCCTTCTCAGTCCCACGGGCCAGCCACCCTGGGAGGACGGATTCTGGAATGCCCGGGGTCCCCTGGGCTGGCCAGCACATGGGCGCAGACGAGGCCCTTGGACCTCAACCTAATGGGAGCCCCGGGAAGCCTGTGTCACCAAGGTCAGAAGCCATGCACTGCAACCTTGCCACGGGGGATGGGACCCAGGCAGGAGGACGGTGGCTTTGCCTGGATCCCAGAGCAGATGCAGGCCCCTCGGGGCCGTGTTCCATGCCCCCGCCCAGCCCCTGGCTCACCCGTGCCCGGCCAAGTGTGTGCACCAGCCTCCTGGGAGAGCGGGGATGGAACGTACGCAGGGGTCCTACCCCTGATGCCATCCCTAGCGGGAGAAGCCAGGACACCCCCAGTGTGCAGACGGGGAGCCTGGGGAGGTGTGAGAGCCACAGGGTGTGTGCGGGCTCACAGTCCTGGGCAGGAGCAGGAGCCCGGTCTGAACCCAGCTCTGGGCCCTCCCAGCGGGGACAACAGCTGCACCCAGGCCGCCCAGGGGCTGTGGGGAGGCTGTGTGGGGGTCACTGGATGGACAGGGCACGGGGTGGAGGGGGAGCCTTGAGCAGCTGGGGGAGGGGCGCCCCCAGGGAGCTCTGGTGGGAGCAGGAAGTCCGGTAAGGAGCCCCAGGCAGTGGTGACCTCACTTCCCTGACGACAGAGCCCAACGGACTTGGAACCCACGTATCCAGGCACCCACGTTCCAGAGAAAACCCCCCTGCCCAGCTCATTTCTGGGCAGATCCTGAAGGAAGCGCCATGTTCTGCTGCTGCCTACCGAAGCCCAGAGGATGCAGGCAGAGGAGAGCTCGCCCGCCAAACACGTCCCCTCACTGGGCAGGTCGTGTCAGGCTTCCCCGACAACTCTGGCCCTTTGGCAAAAAGAATCAAAAGGTGACACTGGGAGGCTCAGAGTCAGACAGACCCACACCTTCTGACCGACCCGTGTAGGCCTAGGGCTCCTCCCCGTGTGTCTATATGTGTGTGTGTGTCTGTGTAAAGAGAGCTCATCGGGGATGGAGACGCCCCGAGCAGGAGCAGGCTGATGAGGGGTGAGATGCCTGGTGGGCAGGTCATGTTCACACCCCAGGTTAAGGCTGGCTAGGAGGGATGGAGTGTGGGGGCTGCACCCTTCTGCCCAGGGTTGATCCTGAGACCCTACAGGGACAGGTCACTGACCCAGGTGCAGGGCTGTGCACCTGGGAGAAGCAGGGGCACTGGGCAGGAGCACGGTGGGTACAGCCGGGCAGGGCTCTGACGCCTCTTGCACACTCCCCGTCTCTGCCTTGGCAGGCCACACATGAACTCGGAAGGAGGCGGAAGACACGCACTCCTCCCCGACCCCGGAGTCTCCGGTGCTGGGAAGGCCCCCGCTACATCCCAGACCACTGCCTGCGGTGATCCACTGGATTGTTGTCCTGGACACGGAGCCCACGGAGGCCAAGTCCAAGGGTGAGAAGGCTGGGGTGGGGTGCCTGTGGCTGTGTGGGGAGGGTCGGTGCTGGGCCCCACAGGGAGAAGCCCCCACAGGCTGGTGTGGGGCCAGGAGCTTGGCTCAGAGCACCCAGGGGGTGGACCTCAGTCGGGGAGACGTCCCGGGGAGGGTTCCTTCGTGGCTGCGGCTTCTCCGGGAGGCCCCGGGCTGGGCTCTGTCTCTGCAAAGCCACAGGGAGAGGCAGGCCCGCGGGTGACCTTCTCTCCTCTCCCAGCTTCTCCAGCCAAGGAGCTAGACCAGCTCCCAACTTCAGCAACTCCGGAGGGGCACATGGTGTCTGGAGTCACTTCGGCGGGAGACCGGGAGCCCACAGGTGCCCGGGCGCCTGCCCACGGAGATGCTGATGCTGTCCAGGGAGAGCTGGCCCCTGCCCCTGCCAGAGCGACTCCCACTTCCCCTGCCCCTGCCTGTGCTCCTGTTCTGGGCCTTGACTCAGATCCTCCCTTGGTCCCACCCCTTCCCCGACCCCTCCCTGGGCCCCTGTTCCTGCCCCAGACCCAGCTCCAGCCCTTGACCTCGCCCAGGCCATCAGCCCTGCCCTTGCCCCAGCTCCTGCCCCTGCCCCTGCCCCCGCCCCTATCCCTTCTCCTTTCCCTGCCACGGCCACTGCCCCGGCACCTGCCCCTGCACCTGCCCCAGACCCAGGTCCTACACCTGGTCTTGCCCCTGCCCCTGCCCCTGCCCCTGCCCCTGCCAGGAAGGCCTCCACTTTCCCTGCCTGTGCCCCTGTTCCCGCCCCAGACCCAGTCCCTCTCCTTTGCTCCTGCTCCTTTCCCTGCCCTTGCCTGGGCTCCTGTTCCTGCCTCTGACCCAGCTCCTGCTCTGGATCCTGCACTGGCCACTACTGCTGACCCTGTCCCCGCCCCTAGCCCAACCCCTGCCCCTACACCTTCTCCTGCGGGCCTCCCAGACCCGCATCCAGAACCCACAACTCTGCGGGGAGATCTTCCCAGAAAAATGCCGTCAGTTCCATCCCCTGACCCCGACATCCCCCCAGAATGTTTCATCCCCCCTCCTTGTGTCCTTCCTCTCCTGTATGGAGTCACCGTTCTCGTCGCCGTCCATCTCCTTTATGCTGTGATTATTTATTTTAAATAAAAGTTCTTGTTTTCCCTTGAACACGTCATGAGCATGAAGTACATCCCCAACGCTGTGCCATCACGCCCCAGAACATCGTTGCAGGATACCTCCTTCCCCAAAGGAGGAGACCCTGAGCCCAAGCCCTCCTGCCCATTGTTCCCCCAGCCTGGCCCCCCGCAAGCCCTAAGCTGTTCCTGCACGTGTTCTGGAGGTTTCTGGAAGTGGAATCCCTCAATAGGTGTCTTTGTGTCTGCACCGATTTTCAAAGGGCCCTTGTTTGTGGTTTGGTTTGGTTTGGTTTGGTTAGGTTTGGTTTTTGTTTCTTCTCTCTGTTTGACATAGAATTTCCCTTCTTGGTTGTTGAGATGCCCAATGGATTACAGAGGAGATGTCATCCTAGGGACCCCTTTTTGAATTCTGGGCACAATCGGGGCCAAGGCCCCTGTTCCTGCTGGGACACCACAGTCGGTCCCCAGACAGGACACGGCTGTTTCCTCCTGTGGCCCACACAGAAACCAGGGAAATGCAGAAAGCTGGAAGACACACCGCGGAGCGCAAAAGCATCGCTCACCACCCTAGACCAGAGAAAGGTCTCCCATGGGTCTGCTCCACTCCATGCTCCAAGTCTCTGGGTCCCACAGGGACAGAGACTAGACACGTGCAAGTTCAAGGGGGAGGAGAAGCACACAGGGAGTATGTGTCAGGAGATGCAGGAGCTCCCGGGGAAGGACTCAGGCAAAGGAAACCCTGGGGAGGCCGTGCTGGTCACCCTCCGACTGGCAGGTGTCTGGTCTGGGGACCAGCAGCCCTGGGGAGAACGTGAGGAAGCAGAGGTCCGATGCAGGGCCCCTGGAGAGAAGGCGGACAGGCACCCCTGTCTGAGACAACCGTGAGCGGCACCCATACCAGACCACAGGTGCACCTGTCACCTAGCAGGGCTCAGCCTGGGACTCACCCCCAGAAACTCTGGCTCGGTTGGCCTCGGATGTGTTTTCAGTAGGATTGGGCACAGCAGTGGTGAGACAGCAGGGAATGGAACAGTGTTCGTGCCCAGGGAGATGGAGGGGATCCTGATCCCCGTCCTCCTGACACAATGTCCTGGGGCTCCTTTCTCAGTGTTGTCTGGGGCACAGGATCGCGGCAGCCCCTCTGAGACCCCACTCCTGCCACCCTGCTCCTGGGGACATTCATAATAGTTTAAGGAGGACGTAGAGAGGATCCAGGATGACAGAGGGCCAAGGACAAGGAAGGTCAGCACTGAGAGGACAGATGGACCAGCCCCGAGCCACCATCCAGGGCCTGAGCTGCGATTTCCTGAGACCTCACCTAAAATAATGGCTCCTGATGTGTGGACCTGTTTCTGCAGTTTCATTCCCTCCTCCCCTACTTCATTTATTCACTCTGTCGTTCATCCCGGACCCCTTCCCCGTGTCCCTCTCTCCCCTCCCTGACTCCATGCCATCACCCTCCTCCCCTCACTCTCATCCTCCCTCCCTCCCATCAACCCCCTGCCTCTCTCCCCTCCCCTCCCCCTCCTCCCTCCCCCTGTTTTCCCCTCACTCCCAGCCTCTCTCATGCCCCCCCTCATTCAGCGGAGGACCTGGGGTCCCTGCTCTGTCCTGAGCACTGGGGCTTCATCAGTGCGCCCCCCTCACCCATGGGGTCACCTCCACTGTGGGAGGTGACATGGGTCGTCCTCAGGACTCACAGCGGTGATGAGCACCAGGAATCTGCCCCTGATGACAGAGGCCCATTTCACAAAGAAAGGAATGGAAAGACATGCTTAGCATTTCCTCAAGAAAAATCTAGTCCTGAGAAATGATGAAAAGTCAATATATCCTAGACTTCATGCAGTGTGAGTTTTACTGGCCCATACACACCGATTCCTAGAAGCAACAAGGAGTAACTCGTACAATGTTGACTTGGGGTTTGTGGCACAACTTTTCTGACCAAATGACAGCATTTCAGCCCACATCTCCAGGGTCTCTGAGTTTACCCAAAGGTCTGTGTGAGCCTCTGACTCTTCCCATCGACCACCTGGGGAAGCTCGGTCCTGTTGCCTTCCTTGTCTCCTGCCTCTTCTGGGACACTTCCACGGACTCCTACCCCTTGCCAGGGCCTCTCCCACCAGGACTCCCCTTGCCCTGTGGCCTGGCGCCCAGATCCTGCACTGGGTCCCTTGAGCCTGGCGCTTTGTGCAATGCCTCGGTGCTCCCTCTGGGGTCACTTGGCACCTCCCATGCAGTGGCCTGCATCTTTCTGCACTGGGTCTCCTCTGACGAATCTGTGAGGCCAGCCTACGCCCATGTCATGGGCATGGAAGCACGAGTCCAGAAGGTCCAGATGACCTGCTCCCAATCCCAGCGTGTGGAGCCTGGGCCAAGAATGGTCCCTGAGCAGGGGATGGCTTGGGCCTAAGAAGCCTAAGGGAAGACATAGTCCACTAAGCCACAGGAGAGTGAGCATGGTGGGGGCCTGGCACTCAAGCCAGCTGGAAGACCACACCCCACCCGCACTGGCTCTGTCCCCAGGGCTGGAGGTCATCGGGGTATCTACCCTCCCATGCTGCAGGCTGGCAGTGACTGGCAGGGGAGGAACCACCATTGGAGCAGGAGAGAGCCCTTTGCAGAGAGGAGGGGGCAGGGGCTCTCCCAGCAGCAGGTGCACTGGGGTGGGCTGAGGGGGCATCAGGAGACAGCAGTGTCTGCAGCTAGGGTCTCCACACAGACCCCCTCCTCAGGCTCCACAAGCTTGTCTGGATGGCCTTCATGCCCCAAACAAAGTCTGACTCAGGACCTCCCCTCAAGCTCCCACTCCCAATCCTTTGTATTCAGCTCAAGTGACAAGAAAGGGCCAATAGTTTAGGTGGTGTTGGGTGCAGAGACATGTGATTTTCTGGCCCACACTGTAACACTGCTGGCATTTTAAAGATCTCAGGGCTTGGATTCAAAAACGGTAGGATGCCTGGGACCGTGGAAAGCTTTCTGAAACATGCTTCGGTGCCCTGCAGCCCTCGCATCCCACCAGCTCTGCTTAGATCCCTCCAGGCCACAGACCCACAGTCTTGGGTCCTCAGACAGCCCTGACAATGTGTCTTCAAAATGGTGGGGCAACAGGACACACTGCGGATTCCAGCAAATCCCCCTCCCAGAAAGTGAGGGTACTGCTAGATGAACTATCAGAAAACAGCCAGGTCAGGGTTCCAGGAAGACACCAGAGGCAGAGGAGTAACTGAGGAGCATCTGAAGGCAGCCACCTCACTACTAGGAGAGTTGGTGGAAGTGAGAAGTCACAGAGGACTCCAAAGGTCTGGACTTGGTGTTTCCCTCTCCTGAGATGAGAACACCTGTGGGAGGAGCAGGTGGTTAGCTGGTGGGGAGTCCAGGCACCTGACATGGGCAGATGGGGTAGGTGAGGCTCGAGACCCCCGGGGGAAATTCCTGGCATCTGGACTGAAAAGCTCTTCAAAGCTGCAGATTGGTTGGGATCATCTTCAGGCTGAGAAGGAAGATGGGGGGGCAGAGGGGACTGAGGAGGCTCGGCGTAGACAGGAAAGGGCTGAGCCACGCCTTTGGGGGGAAAGTGGGTCAGCTCCAGGCTCATGGGGACAGGCCTTGAGGCCATTATGCTACAAGAAATAAACCAGTCCCCAAAGGACTGATACTGAAGGACCCCACTTGTGAGGGACAGAGAGCACTGATTCATAGAGATGGAAGGAGCTAGTTGGTGCCAGGGCGGGGGAGGGGAGATGGAGGGTTAGGGTTAGGGTGACTAGAGTTCGGTTTGGGGTGAGGACAAAGTTGTGGCAGTGGATGGAGGTGGCAGGTCCAGAAGAGCGAATGTACTTACTGCCACTGAACTGACCCTGAAATGTGCTTAACAGTGTCAGTTATATGTCTGATACACCACAATAGGAAAGAGTGAGTCAGGAGTTCAGGGCCATCGTGAGTCCCAGGAGGGCCCTGGAGCAGGGATCCTGTATCTTAGTTCTCGCTCTCAGGCTCTGACCCTTGTTGGTGACTGAGCTCACAGCAGGCACCCAGTGAATGCTTGCGAAGACACAGTGCAGGCAGATGGGGGCACAAGTGCAAACCCACCGGTGGGCACTGAGGATTCCCAACAGGACCTGCATCTAGATGGAGCCAGTGCTTGGGACACCTGGGTGGCTGTTGGCTAAGCCACTGCCTTTGGCTCAGGTCATGATCCCAGGGTCCTGGGATCGAGTCCCACATCGGGGTCGTTACTCAGTGGGGAGCCTGCTTTTCTCTCTGCCTCTGCCTGCCACTCTGCCTGCTTGTGCTCTCTCTCTCTCTCTCTCTCTCTTTCTTTGACAAATAAATAAATAAAATCTTAAAAAAAAAAAAAAAAGAATAGATGGAGCCAGTGCCCATGTTTTACAAACACCAGCACAGAAACAGCCATTTAAAACCAAGGCAGGAAACACATATAACCCAGAGGGTTCCATTCTCCTGGAGACTGAGCTAGCGGCCACAGCCAAGGCCTCTGGCAGTCAGGGGACTGGGGATTTGGCAGGTGGCTCGGCACACCCTTGTCCCTGAAGCCCCATGGGACTGGGAGGGAAGACCCAGCCACGGCCCATTCTGACTCCACAGCGGCTGCAGGGCCACTCCCAGCCCCACCAAGATGTGTTTGTTTAGAACTAGGGAGGAAACCTTTTCTCTCGACTGTTCTTTTTAAAGATGATTGCTCAGCACTGACACAGAAAAGCATCTGACATAAAACTGGAGCTGTTCACAACTGCCAATGACCCAGAAGTAATCAAAATGTAGTGACTACAAAGAGAAAAACTTGTGTCCCCAGGCTGACCTCCCATATGCAAGTGCAGCCCCAGATGTTCAGGGGTCCTGGATATCTGGGCCTCACAGTCTCCCTCAAGGGGACAGAAAAAGGAAACTGCTCTGATGGCTCCACTGGCAGCATTCCCTGATGGAATTGGGGGCAGCCCCTCACATGTTCTTGGTGTCCTGGTGATTCTTGGGCACAGCCATGTCTCTCAGCTTCTTCATGATGGGGGAGGGGGTGGTGGTAACCCAGCAGCTGCGGATCCCACAGAACCTCCAGGGACAGCCCAGCATCCACGGGTCCCACAGGTCCTCCAGGGGACAGCACAACAGTCACAGGTCCCACAGGTCCTCTAAGGGACAGCCCAGCAGTTATGGGAACCACAGGTCCTCCAGGGCACAGCCTAGCCACTGCACGTCCCACGGGTCTTCTGGGGGTGGCATCTTGGTGAGCTTGTGGTCCAGCAGGTACCTGCTCAGGTGACTCATGTCATGCCACATGGCCTCCATCCCATTAGCCAGGTTGACCCCCATCGCATGGCGACAGTCCAAGGTCAGTCAGTGAATCTCTACCACCAATACCCCAAAAAGGCCCCCATGTAGTTAGTGAATGTTGCCCTGATCCCTGGCGATGTGGGCCTGGGACTACGGCCGGCACTCGTAGCTGAAGTCCTTGCAGGCTGCCCAGTAGAAACTGGGGTACAGGGTGCCAAAGAAGGGGGACAGGATCTCCACACCATGTGGTCACAGAACTTCAGGTCTATGCCTGCACACCAAGCCGTCCAACTCGAGGAGGAAGTGCTGCTTGCAGAAGCAGCTGACCATCACCATGTGCTGCATGGACACATCCTGCCAGTGTGGGGCACCACAGACCTCGAGGACCACCACCCTCCAGCCCTCCCTGGGGGAGGAGGGGCACAAGGGCCCGGCAACCAGCTGGCCGGTGAAGACATAGCAGGTGACCCTGTGTCCCACCATGAGGACCACTATCTTTCAGCCATCCTAGAAGGGCACATGGGCCTGGTAGCCGGCTCTTCGGTGAAGATGTAGCGGGTGAACCTGTGTTCCACCATGAGAGGCTTCTCCAATGCCTCCAAGAACAGGTCCAGGAAGCTATAGGGACAGGGGACAGGGTGTAAGGAGGTTCACTGCCAGAGGCTGGCAGCAGGACCCCAGAGCTGGGGCCTGTGAACATGTACATCTTCCTCAAGGGGGCAGGCTCTGGGCTGTTTTAAGTGACAGTCACTCTCCCAGCCTGTCCTGAGTGAGTCTGCCCCTGGGGCCTCCCTGCCTCCTGCTCCCAGAGATGGGGGCCATCAGCACCCCATCTTGCAAAGGGGACTCTAAGGCTTAGAAGGTTGGAAACCCATGCAGCCCTACATTTAAGTGTGGGAAAGCACACACACACCAAGCAGGCATGAGACAGGTCATCAGGGGGCAAATTGAGTCTCAGCCAATGGGGAAACAAGCCAGACGTGAAGCAGGAGGAGAGAATGGTGCTCCTGGCAGAGGCACAGCATATGCAAAGTCTTGGATTCCAGCCTGAGGGACTTGTGGGAAACCACACTGTTGGGTGCCCACAGAAGGGAGGGTCCCAGCAGAAGAGGTGAGACTGGGGGGTGGGGGAGAGGGGAGCAAACCACAGAGAGGCCCAAAGGTTTTGTTGCAAAAGTATCATTCTGGTTACTGGAGGAGAATGGGCTCTGTACGGGCATGGACAGGGAGACCCTAATGCTGATGCCCTGGGACAAGTGGCATGACTGACTCAGATGCTGATTTCCAAACTTCAGGTTTCATGGAACCAGAGCAAAGGGTTGTCAGGTGCAGATAAGTAAGCGCCTCCCACCTAAAGCCTGCACACCTGCTCCGATTCCTGGAAGAAGGAGAGACACATGCTTGTTTCCTAAATGGTCATTCACTTCCGTATTAAGCCGGCCAGTGTCCTTGTCCTTTTTGGAGAAGCAATTAGAGTCTTCCAAGCACTCAACTCCTTGGTTCCAAAGGCACCATGGGTCAAGTTTGGTTCACCCAGCCCCAGACCCCTACCAGGAGGACCCTCCTGAGCCATCCTGACAGCACATTTCCAACCAACCTGGGGCAACGGGGCACAATGCTGAGTGGGGGTCCAGCTCCAGCAGTTGTCACCACCACTCTTGAGCCTGGGGGAACAGAGAGTCTTCAGTTCAACACTCTGTCCTGTAAAAACCAGCTGCAGTGCATGCAACTTATGGTTAGGGTTATGGTCTAGGGGCATGGCAGACCCTATCTGCTGGCACTAATGTGGGCTCCCCTCAGGGCTGAGTTGAGGGAATGCGTGCAGCAGTGGGGGAGAACTGAGGTTTGTGGCCAGGGGGACTGTTGATGGTCGGGGTGGCTTTAGGGAGGCATGCAGGTTTCTTCCCCTCTGAGGGTTCTGCACAGCTCCAAATGGCATGGTTCCCTCCCATATGATGAGTACAGTCCTAGGGTTTCACTGAGGTGTCCTTAATCTGTGGGCCTTGGGGGTCATGGCTTTTGGGATGGAAGCCAGAAAACCCAAACTAGGGCTAGGGTTAGGGTTAGGGGCATGGCAGGTCTGATATGCTGATGCTGAGGCAGGATCCCCAGGGGGCTGAGTGGACGGTGGAGCTGGGGGACTGCCAATACTGGGGGTGTCCTCACAGCAGGTTGCAGGTTTCTCCCTCTCTGAGGGTTTTGTGAAGCTCCAAATGGCACTCTTAGCTCCTGGATTTCAAGCAGAGTCCTCTGGTGTGGCTCAGAGGTCCCCAGTCTGGAGGGTTTGGGGACCAGGTCTCTGGGGATGGTATCCTGAAAACCCAATCTAAGTTAGGGTAAGGCCTAGGGGCATGGCAGCTCCGACTTCCCATTGCTGAAGGGTGTGAGTGGAGGACAGTGGTCAGACTGGGCTTCAGGCTTGGTTGTGTGGCCCTTGGGGCCACCAATTTTGAGGGTGTCCTCAGGGGTATATGCAGGTTTCTATTACTATGAGAGTTCTGTGCAGCTTCAAAGGGCATGGTTTCTTCCTAGGTAGTAGGCAGAATCCAGGGATGTGGCTCAGGTGACCCCAATCTGGAGGCCTTGGGGACAAGGCTTCTAGGGATGGAAGCCTGAAAACACAACCTAGGGTTAGGGTTAGGGCCTAGATACATGCTGGGCCTGATCTGTCCCCGCTGAAGCAGGGTCCCTGGGGGTCTCAGTGGAAGGCAGGGGTCAGATGGTGCAGCAGGCTCTGGGTTTGTGGCCAAAGTGGCCACCGAAGGTGGGTTGTCTTCAGGGGGCATGCAAGTTTCTCTCTCACTGAGAGTTCTGCTAAACTCCAAATGGCACAATTTCATCCTGGATGGCAGGCCGAGTCCTGGGGTGTGGCTCAGGGGCCCCCAATCTGGAGGCATGGGGTTCACGCCCATCATTTCCTCCTGTTAGCTCCATTAGTCAAAATTTAGAAGCTTTGATAACTTCCCTTTTTTTGGTTTGTCAACTCATTCCTCACTGTCGTTCATCATTAAACTGTCATCTATCTTAGTTTTGTTTTGCATGTTGCCTTATCTTTAGAACATTCCTTTATACATTTATTTCCAACCAGGCTGTTCTGTCTGTGATGGCCACAGTCTCCTGTAGTGGGGAAAAGGACATTCGTTCACTCTCCATGTAATCCTGTAATAAATCCAAAAACATTTGTACTGTATGTACTTCAAAAGCAAAGCCACTGGCAAGTCATCAATTGAGATGTGAGACAAGAACTAAGCCATTCCAGGAGGAGGAGTCAAGATGGCGAAGGAATAGCAGGCTGAGATGACATCAGGTAGCAGGAGATCAGCTAGATAGTTTACCAAACCATTCTGAACACCTATAAATCCAATAGGAGATCGAAGAGAAGAGCAGTAATTCTAGAAATCCTGTCACCTAATAGTAAAATTTACAAGTCTTAGTGACAAAGAGAAAATCCTGAAAGCATCTCAGGACAAGAAGTCTGTAACATACAGTGGTAAAAATATTAGATTGGCAGCAGACATATCCACAGAGACCTAGCGGGCTAGAAAGAACTGGCATGATATATTCAGAGCACTAAAGGAGAAAAACATGCAGCCAAGAATACTATATTCATCTAGGCTATCATTGGAAATAAAAAGAGAGATAAAAAACTCCAGGACAAAAACTGAAAGAATTTGTAAACACCAAGGCAGCTCTATATGAAATATTGAAAGGGTCCTCTAGGCAAAGAGAGAGTCTAAAAGTAGTAGACCAGAAAGGAACAGAGACAATATACAGTAATAGTCACCTTACAGGCAATACAATGAAACTAAATTCATATCCCTCAATAGTTAACCTGAATGTAAATGGGCAAAATGCCCCAATCAAAAGACAGAGTTATCAAAATGGATTTAAAAAAATCAATATGCTGTCTACAAGAAACCAAAGTTCATAGAATCCCAAAGACACCTCCAGATTTAAAGTGAGGGGGTAAAAAACAATTTACCATGATGGACATCAAAAGAAACCTGGGGTGGCAATCCTTATAATAGAGAAATTAGATTTTAAGCCAAAGACTATAATAAGAAATGAGGAAGGACACTATATCACAATCAAAGGCTCTGTCCAATGAGAGGATCTAACAATTTTAAATATCTATGCCCCTAACGTGGGAGCAGCCAACTGTATAAACCAATTAATAGCAAAATCAAAGAAAGACATCAACAAGAATACAATCATAGTAGAGGACTTTAACACTCCCCTCACTGAAATGGGCAGATCATCCAAGCAAAAGATCAACAAGGAAATAAAGGCCTTAAATGACACACTGGATCAGAGGGACATCACAGATATTCCACCCCAAAGCAACAGAATACATATTCTTCTCTAATACACATGGCACATTCTCCAGGATAGATCACATCCTGGCTCACAAATGAGGTCTCAATTGGTACCAAAAGATTGGGATCATTCCTTGCATATTTTCAGACCACAATGGTCTGAAGCTAGAACTCAATCAAAAGAGGAAATTTGGAAAGAACCCAAATATATGGAGACTAAAGAGCATACTTCTAAAGAATGAATGGGTCAACCTGGAAATTAAAGAAGAATTGAAAAAGTTCATGGAAACAAATGATAATGAAAACACAGTGGTTCAAAATCTGTGGGACACAGCAAAGGCAGTCCTGAGAGGAAAATATGTAGCAATACAAGCCTTTCTCAAGAAACAATAAAGGTCTCAAATACACAACCTAACCCTGCACCTAAAGGAGCTGGAGATAGAACAACAAAGAATGCCTAAACCAAGCAGGAGAAGAGAATAAAGATCAGAACAGAAATCAATGAAATAGAAACAAAACAAAACAAAAAAATAGAACAAATCAACAAAACTAGGAGCTAGTTCTTTGAAAGAATTAGTAAGATTGATAAACCCCTGGCCAGACTTATCAAAAAGAAAAGAGAAAGGGCCCGAATTAATAAAATCATGAATGAAAGAGAAGAGATCACAACTAGCACCAAAGAAACACAAACAATTATAAGAACATATTATAAGCAAGTATATGAGAGCAAATTTGACAATCTGGAAGAAATAGATGCATTCCTAGAGACATATAAACTACCACAACTCAACCAGGATGAAATAGAAAACCTGAACAGACCCATAACTAGTGAGAAGATTGAAGCAGTCATCAAAAATCTCCCAAAAAACGAAAGCCCAGTATCAGATGGATTCCCTGGGGAATTCTACCAAACTTTCAAAGAAGAAATAATACCTATTCTCCTGAGGCTATTTCAAAAAATTGAAGCAGAAGGAAAATTTCCAGACTGTTTTTATGAAGCCAGCATTACCCTGATCCCCAAATCAGGCATAAACCACACCAAAAAGGAGAATTACAGACCAATATCACTGATGAATATGGATGCTAAGATTCTCAACAAGATCCTAGCAAACAGGATCCAACAGCACAGTAAAAAGATTATCCACCATGATCAGGTGGGATTCATCCCTGGGCTACAAGGATGGTTCAACATTCGCAAGTCAATCAATGTGATACAACAAATTAATATGAGAAGAGAGAAGAACCACATGGTCCTCTCAATGGATGCAGAAAAAGCATTTGACAAAATCCAGCATCCGTTCCTGATTAAAATGCTTCAAAGTATAGGGATAGAGGGAACATTCCTGAACCTCATCAAATCTATCTATGAAAGACCCACAGCAAATATCATCCTCAATGGGAAAAAGCTTGCAGCCTTCCCATTGAGATCAGGAATACAACAAGGATGCCCACTCTCACCACTCTTGTTCAACATAGTATTAGAAGTCCTATGGGTGCCTGGGTGGCTCAGTGGGTTAAGCCGCTGCCTTCGGTTCGGGTCATGATCTCAGGGTCCTGGGATAGAGTCCCGCATCGGGCTCTCTGCTCAGCAGGGAGCCTGTTTCCTCCTCTCTCTCTCTCTGCCTGCCTCTCTGCCTACTTGTGATCTCTCTCTGTCAAATAAATAAATAAAATCTTTAAAAAAAAAAAAAAAAAAAGAAGTCCTAGCAAGGGCAATCAGACAAGAAAGAGAAATAAAAGATATCCAAATTGGCAATGAAGAAGTTAAACTCTCTCTCTTCACAGATGACATGATTCTTTATATGGAAAACCCAAAAGACTCCAGCCCCAAACTACTAGAACTCATACAGCAATTCAGCAACGTGGTAGGATACAAAGTCAATGTACAGAAATCAGTGGCTTTCTTATACACTAACAATGAAAATACAGAAAGGGAATTTAGAGAATCGATTCCATTTACTATAGCACCAAGAACCATAGGATACCTGGGAATAAACCTAACCAAAGAGGTAAAGGAACTGTACTCAAGGAACTACAGAACACTCATGAAAGAAATTGAAGACACAAAAGATGGAAGACCATTCCATGCTCTTGGATCGGAAGAATAAACATTGTTAAAATGTCTATACTGCCTAGAGCAATCTATACTTTTAATGCCATTCCGATCAAAATTCCACTGGCATTTTTCAAAGAGCTGGAGCAAATAATCCTAAAATTTGTAGGGAATCAGAAGAGACCCTGAATCGCTAAGGAAATGTTGAAAAACAAAAATAAAACTGGGGGCATCATGTTACCTGATTTCAAGCTTTACTACAAACGTGTGATCACCAAGACAGCATGGTACTGGCATAAAAACAGACACATAGACCAGTGGAACAGAGTATAGAGCCCAGATATGAACCCTCAAATCTATAGTCAACTAATCTTTGACAAAACAGGAAAAAATATACAGTGGAAAAAAGACAGTCTCTTCAAAAAATGTTGCTGGGAAAATTGGACAGCTATGTGTAGAAGAATGAAACTTGACCATTCTCTTACACCGTACACAAAGATAATCTCGAAATGGATAAAAGACCTCAACAGGAGACAGGAATCCATCAGAATCCTAGAGAAGAACATAGGCAGTAACCTCTTCAATATCAGCCACAGCAACTTTTTTCAAGATATGTCTCCAAAGGCAAAGGAAACAAAAGTGAATATGAAATTTTGGGACTTCATCAAGACCAAAAGCTTCTGCACAGCAAAGGAAGCAGTCAACAAAACAAAGAGGCAACCCACGGAATGGGAGAAGATATTTGCAAATGATAATACAGACAAAAGGTTGATATCCAGGATCTATAAAGAACTCCCCAAACTCAACACACACAAAACAGACAATCGTATTAAAAAATGGGCAGAAGATATAAACAGATACTTCTCCAATGAAGACATAAAAATGACTATCAGACATATGAAAAAATGTTCATCATCACTAGCTATCAGGGAGATTCAAATTAAAACCACATTGAGATACCACCTTATACCAGTTAGAATGGCCAAAATTAGCAAGACAGGAAACCACGTGTGTTGGAGAGGATGTGGAGAAAGGGGAACCCTCTTCCACTGTTGGTGGAAATGCAAGTTGGTGCAGCCTCTTTGGAGAACAGTGTGGAGATTCCTCAATAAATTAAAATTAGAGCTTCCCTATGACCCTGTAATTGAACTCTTCGGTATTTACCCCAAAGATACAGATGTAGTGAAAAGAAGGGCCATCTGTCCTCCAATGTTTATAGCAGCAATGGCCATGGTCACCCAACTGTGGAAAGAACCAAGATGCCCTTCAATGGACGAATGGATAAGGAAGATGTGGTCCATATACACTATGGAGTATTATGCCTCCATCAGAAAGGACGAATACCCAACTTTTGTAGCAACATGGACGGGACTGGAAGAGATGATGCTGAGTGAAATAAGTCAAGCAGAGTCAATTATCATATGGTTTCACTTATTTGTGGAGCATAACAAACAACATGGAGGACAAGGGGAGATGGAGAGGAGAAGGGAGTTGAGGGAAATTGGAAGGGGAGGTGAACCATGAGAGACTATGAACTCTGAAAAACAGCCTGAGGGTTTTGAAGGGGCGGGGGTGTGGGAAGTTGGGGGAACAAGGTGGTGGGTATTAAGGAGGGCACGGATTGCATGGAGCACTGGGTGTGGTGCAAAAACAATGAATACTGTTATGCTGAAAAGAAATAAAAAAATTTTTTAAAAAAGTCTGCACTTTTATCCACTTTGAAGAAACTACTTAAAGAACTGAATCGTAGCAGGAAGTCACCCCAGTAACAGTGCATCAGACGACTGGTTTCACACTTGTTTTAAGATTGTTCTTGATCCAGTCAGCTTTGGCTACCCTCTTCTGAGGGACATATTTGTGTGACAGTCTGATATGGAAGTAGTAGTTGCAGATCATAAAAACTTTTTATTCATAGTGTCTAATAAAATGGCATCAGTACATATTACTAAATATTTCTTAATCGCAGCAGCAAGAAATTGCTGCTACTCACATTAATGGTGGAAGTCTCAGTTCACATACATTTTGTGCTCTGAATTTCTTCCTCTTGGCTTAAATTAAAAAAAAAAAAATTCCTTTTCATCTGATTTTTTTTTACTACTATCATTATCTGTTATGTAGATTAATATATAGCATTACTTTGGGGGTCATTGGATTGATTACTCTTAAATATATATTCAAAATTGATTTGTCAGAGTCTCAATACATTATATGACATTTTTAGTGAATTACAAGGAAATTAATTCTTAAGAAAAAAAAATCTCTGTTTACATGACAATTCTAGGTATCTAGGACAGATAAGTGTCCATAAAGATTACGTTAGTTGTAAATCCTTTGGTTTGTATAGACTTCCAGGTGGAGCTGCTTTTGGATAAGCTCAAGAAAAAAGAACCAATTCGACGAGCTCTCTTTCTCTATAACGGGTCGCCAGGTCACTCTAAGAACATGACCGTATCAAGGCAGGGACAGATGCAGTGTGAGGAAATAATAGCATACCTGTGGTTAAGAGATACGTTTCTGCTTCATTATCTTTTAGTTTTTACTAATTCTTTTAATCTAAGTGATTTTTACTTTGTATAAAGTTTTTGGTATTAAATCAAAAAGGAAACACTGAAGAATACACTTGAGAAAATTTGGCTTTAAAGTATCGAGACTGAGTAATGGATTTTTGCTGCTGGCAAACTGGATATTCCAAACAACTGTTCTACAAAAATGCTGCTGAATAAATTATAACAAACATATTTCTTAAATATTATATTCTCAAAATATAAATCTCCAGTGTCCAAAAAATAAGCACTCAGTTAAAAAAGAACATTGACAAAATTTGACTTGTTGTATGTGAGTATGTGAGCCAGAGTGGCTGAGGAAAGGATGGGCAATAATTGCCCCAGATGAAATAAATTTTAAACCTGCAAAAGCTTAAGAAGTTGGAATTATCAGTTGCAAAATATGAATTTTTATAAAATGTTTAAAGAAAGAATAAAACTTAAAAAAATACAGAAACATCAGTGAAGATTTAGAAGACAACATAATTAACAACCTCAATTTAACAGGCCTATATAGAATACAAAAATTGACCATATATGGGTCACAAAGGAAGTCTAAACAAATTTCAAAAAGTTGGAATCATAGAAAATACACTGATCATGGGATATTTTTAGAAAGCAATAACAAAAGATAAATTGGGAATTAGGAATTGTGATTTTAAATAACTTATGGATCAAAAAGATCATTATGGAAATTCACTTTAAAATAATGAAAATTCTGCTTATCAAAAGGTGTGGGATGTCAAAGAAGCAGAAAATAAAGGAAATGTATAGCCTTAAATGCAATTTAATTTAAATGAAATATTAATCAAGAAAAAATTGAAGGAAACCAAACCAAAAAATCTAACTCCACAAAATAAGGAATTTAAAAGGGACATATCTACATGCAAAGAAGAGATTATGGTGATAGAATATTAAAATAACCTGTGCTTAGACATAAAAAAAAAACTGAAATAAAACAAGGATATTCTTAGAAAATCATAACACAACTGCCAAAAGGAGAAATAGAAAACCTGTATAATCCATTTAAACTTATAAAACATTCTAAATATTAAGTTGACAGCTAAAAATCTTTACACAAAGGAAACACAAATCCCAGATGGTTTTATAGGTGATATCTACCAAACCACGAAGAGCAAGACATTCTAATATTAAGCTCTTTGAAGGAATAGAAGAATAGAAAACACATCCAACTTAATTCTATGAAGCCAGTATAATTGATACCCAGAATGGTGGAAGATAGTTCCAGCAAGAATTTCATGCCAGTCTTTCAGAAAGACATTGATGTAAAATTACTACATTAAATATAAACACACTAAATGCTAACAGTTTATTTTAAAAAAATAAAACAACTAGGCCAATTTTGATTTGTTCTAGGGTGAGTTAACTTAAAAATATAGAAATGTAACTTAACACATGAATAGACTGAAGAAAAACAAATTTAATGTCTTAAATTTGGAAAAGCTTTTGATTAAATTAAATAACTTCATTATTTAAACAAGCTTTAAGTTGGATGTTTTCCAAGATGGTGGAGGAGTAGGAGACCTGAATTTTGTCTGTTCCCGGGAATTCAGCTAGATTGCTGTGAAATCATTCTGAATACCTGTGACTTCAACCAGAGATCTAAGAAAAGAGTAGTTACAACTCTGCAAGTAGAAAAACAACCACTTTCTGCAAGGTTGGAGGTGCATAGAAGTGATTCCAAGGTGATATATGGGAAGATGAAATGTGTGGGGGCACAGTGGGGGAGCCTCTGTAAACAAGCACCGGTAAGTGATATAGCAGTAGAGCCCCAAATCAAAACTTTTAAAAGTCTGCTCCAGTGAGAGACATCCCTACCTTAAAGGAGCTCAGGTGCTGAAGCAGGGCAGAATCTTAGATGGGACATCCAGGCAGAATCCGCTGGACCCCTGGAATCACAGGAAGAACACAGGTGCCTGAATGCAGCAGACTTCGCAGGCATCAGAGGAGGGAAGCTGGCTGCAATCATCATGTCCAACAGTGGGGTTATGGGATTACCATAAACCATGAACTATAGCATGGTTGGGCAACCACTCTCTGAGCAGGGGCCCAGCAAGCAGCATAACCCCAGCAGAGCCCCCTCCCTCCTTCAGGAAGAGCAGGAGGCATGGTACAAGTGGATGCCACAGGAGTCTGCAGGGTTTGGAGACTCCAAACAGAGTCACGTGCTTGAGACAGAAATGCTCAGTCACAGGTTAGATGAGCACAGAGTGTGGACAGAGATCAGGGAGAGAGGAGTCATTGCCTACTTTTCCTGGAGGGTGCACTGAGTAGTTGGGGGTACAAGCTTTCAGCCCTGGAGCAGAGATTGGAAAGCTGCACTTTCATTTTCATACTCTAAAGTGAGGTGGAAAACCTTTGGGGAACTAAAGCCACATAGAGCAACCTGGAGCCACTTACTTAGCTTGGTTCCTTGGCAATGGTGGTGTACTTCTGTCCCAGGAAAAAACACCTGAGAATCAGAACAACATGTCCCTCCCCCAGAAGATCAGCAAAACATTCAGCTAAGAACAGGTTTACACAGATCACACAGAACTGCAAAACTCCAGCACTAAAAGAAAAGAGTTTATAGAATTCACTGTTTTTTTCCTCATGATGTTGTAGTCTTTCCATTTCCATTTTTTTTTCTCTTTCCTTTCCAACCAATGTCTTATTTTGTCAGGTTTTCCTTGTTTGTTTTTGTTTTTTTTTTTTTTTTTTTTTTTTTACATATAATGTATTATTTGTTTCAGGGGAACAAGTCTGTGAATCATCAGTCTTACACAATTCATAGTACTCTCCATAGCATATAACCTCCCCAGTGTCCATCACCCAGATACCCCATCCCTCCCACCCACCTCCCCTCCAGCAACCCTCACTTTGTTTCCTAAGATTAAAAGTCTCTTATGGTTTGTCTCTGTCTCTGGTTTCTTCTTCTTTCATTTTTCCCTCCCTTCCTCTATGATCTGTCTTCTTTCTCAAATTCCTCATATCACTGAGATCTTATAATAATTGTCTTTCTCTGAGTAACTTATTAGGCTTAACATAGCACATTCCAGTTCCGTCTACATCATTGCAAATGGCAAGATTTTGTTTTTTAAGTCTTTTTTAAACTCTCATTTTTACATTTACATTCTCTCCCCTGTATTTAATTTTACTTTTGCATATATATAAGTTATTCCTTTTTTATAATCTTGGGATCTAGTTTTCTAACAAATGGACCAAAATACATATAGGATCCAGTGTATTATTCTGTTCTGTTCACCTGTTTGTTTATATTTTCTCTTTCTTTATTTTTTTTTTTAATTTTTTTTTTCAGTTCTGGGTCTCTTCTTATTTGATCAGTGTATATTTCTCTGGGACCATTGTTGCCATTTTAATATTTTGTTCTTCTTTTCATCTATTCTTCTCTGGACAGAATGATAAGAAGGAAAACCCACCTAAAGAAAGAAAGAAAGAAAGAGTACTGACTGCAGGGATCTAATCAGTATGGATATAAGTAAGATGTTGGACCTGGAGTTCAGAATACCAATTATAAATATATTAGCTGGGCTTGAAAAAAGCATAAAAATCACTAGAGAATCCCTTTCTGGAGAAATAAAATAACTAAAATCGAATAAAGTTAAATACAAAGGCCACTGAGATGCAATAAAAAAATGGAGGCTCTAACTATTAAGATAAATGAGACAAAAGAGAGAATTAGTGATGTAGAAGACAAAATGATGGAGAGTAAAGAAGCTGAGAGAAAGAGAGATAAACAACTATTGGATCACGAGAAGAGAATTTGAGAGATAAGTGATATCATAAAGTGAAACAATGTTAGAATAATTGGAATCCCAGAAGAAGAGGGAAGGAGAGAGAGGCATAAGGTATTTGGGAGTAAATTCTAGCTGAAAACTTGTCTAATCTGGGGAAGGAAACAGGCATTCAAGTCCAGGAGGCAAAATCAATAAAAATAGGTCAACACCTTGATATATAATGGTGAAACTTGCAAATCTCAGAGACAAATAGAAAATCCTGAAAGCAGCACAGGACAACCTTAACCCCAACCTACGATGGTAGAAACATTAGATTGGCAGCCCACCTATCCAAAGAGACCTGGCAGGCCAGAAAGCACTGGCATGATATATTCAGAATGCTAAATGAGAAAAAGATGCAGCCAAGAATACTTTATCCAGAAAGGATGTCATTCAAAATAGGAGAAAAAAAAAAAAAAACTTCCAGGACTTTGTAATCACTAAACAAGCCCTTCAATAAATATTGAAAGGGGTCCTCTAAGTGAAGAGAGAGCCCAAAGTAACATCGACCAGAAAGGAACAGAGATAATATACAGAAACAGTGACTTTACAAGGAATACAATGGCTCTAAATTCCTATCTGTCAATAGTTACTCTGAATGTACATAGGCCAAATGCCCCCATCAAAAGACACAGGGTATCAGATTGGATAAATAAGCAACACCCATCCATATGTTGTCTGCAAAAGATGGATTTTAGACCCAAAGCACCTCCAGAATGATAGTGAGGGGGTGGAGAACCATTTATCATGCTAATGGACACCAAGAAAGCTAGGGTATCAATCTTTATATCGACAAATTAGATTTTAAACCAAGATTGTAATAAGAGATGAGAAAAACACTATATTATAATTAAAGGGTCTATCCAACAAGAGAATTTAAGAATTATAAATATTGATGTCCCTAACATGGGAGTAGCAAATTATATAAACCAATTAATAACAAAATTAAAGAAACACAATAATATTACAATAATAGTAGGGGATTTTAATACCCCACTCACTGCAAAGGAAAAATCATCTAATCAGAAGATCAACAAGGAAACAGGGGCTTTGAATGACACACTGGACCAGGTGGACTTCACAGATATACTCAGAGCATTCCATCCTAAAGCAACAGAATACACATTCTCCTTGAGTACACATGGAACATTCTCCAGAAAATGGGTCACAACTGGTACCAAAAGATTGGGTTCATTCCCTGTGTATTTTCAAACCACAGTGCTTTGAAACTTGAACTCATTCACAAGCAGGGAATTTGGAAAGAATTCAAACAGAAGGAGGCTAAAGAGTGATCCCAATCTTTTGATCACTCCCTGCATATTTTCAGACCACAATGCTCTAAAGCTAGAACTCAACCACAAAACGAAGTTTAGAAAGAACCCAAATACATGGAGACTAAATAGTATCCTTCTAAAGAATGAATGGGTCAACCGGGAAATTAAAGAAGAATTGAAAAAAATCATGGAAACAAATGATAATGAAAATACAACGGTTCAAAATCTGTGGGATACAACAAAGGCAGTCCTGAGAGGAAAATATATAGTGGTACAAGCCTTTCTCAAGAAACAAGAAAGGTCTCAGGTACACAACCTAACCCTACACCTAAAGGAGCTGGAGAAAGAACAAGAAAGAAACCCTAAGCCCAGCAGGAGAAGAGAAATCATAAAGATCAGAGCAGAAATCAATGAAATAGAAACCAAAAAAACAATAGAACAAATCAACGAAACTAGGAGCTGGTTCTTTGAAAGAATTAATAAAATTGATAAACCCCTGGCCCGACTTATCAAAAAGAAAAGAGAAAGGACCCAAATAAATAAAATCATGAATGAAAGAGGAGAGATCACAACTAACACCAAAGAAATACAAACTATTATAAGAACATACTATGAGCAACTCTACGCCAATAAATTTGACAATCTGGAAGAAATGGATGCATTCCTAGAAACATATAAACTACCACAACTGAACCAGGAAGAAATAGAAAGCCTGAACAGACCCATAACCAGTAAGGAGATTGAAACAGTCATTAAAAATCTCCAAACAAACAAAAGCCCAGGGCCAGACGGCTTCCCGGGGGAATTCTACCAAACATTTAAAGAAGAACTAATTCCTATTCTCCTGAAACTGTTCCAAAAAATAGAAATGGAAGGAAAACTTCCAAACTCATTTTATGAGGCCAGAATCACCTTGATCCCAAAACCAGACAAGGATCCCACCAAAAAAGAGAGCTATAGACCGATATCCTTGATGAACACAGATGCGAAAATACTCAACAAAATACTAGCCAATAGGATTCAACAGTACATTAAAAAGATCATTCACCACGACCAAGTGGGATTTATTCCAGGGCTGCAAGGTTGGTTCAACATCCTCAAATCAGTCAATGTGATACAACACATCAATAAAAGAAAGAACAAGAACCATATGATACTCTCAATAGATGCTGAAAAAGCATTTGACAAAGTACAGCATCCCTTCCTGATCAAAACTCTTCAAAGTGTAGGGATAGAGGGCACATACCTCAATATCATCAAAGCCATCTATGAAAAACCCACCGCAAATATCATTCTCAATGGAGAAAAACTGAAAGCTTTTCCGCTAAGGTCAGGAACACGGCAGGGATGTCCATTATCACCACTGCTATTCAACATTGTACTAGAGGTCCTAGCCTCAGCAATCAGACAACAAAAGGAAATTAAAGGCATCCAAATCGGCAAGGAAGAAGTCAAACTATCACTCTTCGCAGATGATATGATACTATATGTGGAAAACCCAAAAGACTCCACTCCAAAACTGCTAGAACTTATACAGGAATTCAGTAAAGTGTCAGGATATAAAATCAATGCACAAAAATCAGTTGCATTTCTCTACACCAACAGCAAGACAGAAGAAAGAGAAATTAAGGAGTCAATCCCATTTACAATTGCATCCAAAACCATAAGATACCTAGGAATAAACCTAACCAAAGAGACACAGAATCTATACTCAGAAAACTATAAAGTACTCATGAAAGAAATTGAGGAAGACACAAAGAAATGGAAAAATGTTCCATGCTCCTGGATTGGAAGAATAAATATTGTGAAAATGTCTATGCTACCTAAAGCAATCTACACATTTAATGCAATTCCTATCAAAGTACCATCCATCTTTTTCAAAGAAATGGAACAAATAATGCTAAAATTTATATGGAACCAGAAAAGACCTCGAATAGCCAAAGGGATATTGAAAAAGAAAGCCAACGTTGGTGGCATCACAATTCCGGATTTCAAGCTCTATTACAAAGCTGTCATCATCAAGACAGCATGGTACTGGCACAAAAACAGACACATAGATCAATGGAACAGAATAGAGAGCCCAGAAATAGACCCTCAAATCTATGGTCAACTAATCTTCGACAAAGCAGGAAAGAATGTCCAATGGAAAAAAGACAGCCTCTTCAATAAATGGTGCTGGGAAAATTGGACAGCCACATGCAGAAAAATGAAATTGGACCATTTCCTTACACCACACACAAAAATAGACTCAAAATGGATGAAGGACCTCAATGTGCGAAAGGAATCCATCAAAATCCTTGAGGAGAACACGGGCAGCAACCTCTTCGACCTCTGCCGCAGCAACATCTTCCTAGGAACAACGCAAAAGGCAAGGGAAGCAAAGGAAAAAATGAACTATTGGGATTTCATCAAGATCAAAAGCTTTTGCACAGCAAAGGAAACAGTTAACAAAATCAAAAGACAACTGACAGAATGGGAGAAGATATTTGCAAACGACATATCAGATAAAGGACTAGTGTCCAGAATCTATAAAGAACTTAGCAAACTCAACACCCAAAGAATAAATAATCCAATCAAGAAATGGGCAGAGGACATGAACAGACATTTCTGCAAAGAAGACATCCAGATGGCCAACAGACACATGAAAAAGTGCTCCATATCACTCGGCATCAGGGAAATACAAATCAAAACCACAATGAGATATCACCTCACACCAGTCAGAATGGCTAAAATCAACAAGTCAGGAAATGACAGATGCTGGCGAGGATGCGGAGAAAGGGGAACCCTCCTACACTGTTGGTGGGAATGCAAGCTGGTGCAACCTCTCTGGAAAACAGCATGGAGGTTCCACAAAATGTTGAAAATAGAACTGCCGTATGACCCAGCAATTGCACTATTGGGTATTTACCCTAAAGATACAAATGTAGTGATCCAAAGGGGCACATTCACCCGAATGTTTATAGCAGCAATGTCTACAATAGCCAAACTATGGAAAGAACCTAGATGTCCATCAACAGATGAATGGATCAAGAAGATGTGGTATATATACACAATGGAATACTATGCAGCCATCAAAAGAAATGAAATCTTGCCATTTGCGACAACATGGATGGAACTAGAGCGTATCATGCTTAGCGAAATAAGTCAAGCAGAGAAAGACAACTATCATATGATCCCCCTGATATGAGGAAGTGGTGATGCAACATGGGGGCTTAAGTGGGTAGGAGAAGAATAAATGAAACAAGATGGGATAGGGAGGGAGACAAACCATAAGTGACTCTTAATCTCACAAAACAAACTGAGGGTTGCTGGGGGGAGGGGGTTAGGGAGAAGGGGGTGGGATTATGGACATTGGGGAGGGTATGTGCTTTGGTGAGTGCTGTGAAGTGTGTAAACCTGGTGATTCACAGACCTGTACCCCTGGGGATAAAAATATATGTTTATAAAAAATAAAAAAAAAATGTTGAGTGAAAAAAAAAAAAAAAAGAAGGAGGCTAAAGAGCATCTTATTAAAGAATGAATGGGTATACCAGGAAATTAAAGAAGAATTTTAAAAATTATGGAATTAAAAAAATGGAAGCAAATGAAAATGAAAACAAAAACTGTTCAAAATGAAACACAACAGTTCTAAATCTTTGTGATGCAGCAAAAGCAGTCGTAAGAGGCAAGTACATTGCAATACAAGCCTTTATCAAGAAACAAGAAAGGTCTCAAATATACACCCTAACCTTACACCTAAAGGAGCTGGAGAAAGAGCAGTACATTAAGCCTAAATCCAGCAGAAGAAGAGAATTGATAAAGGTTAGAGCAAAAATCAATGAAATAGAAACCAAAAGAATAGTAGAACAGATCCACAAAACTAGGAGCTGGTTCTTTGAAAGAATAAATAAGATCAATAAACCCTTGGCCAGACTTATCAAAATGAAACGAGAAAGGACCCAAATAAAATCATGAATGAAGGAGGAGAGATCACAACCAACACCAAAGAAATAAAACAATTATAAGAACATATCATGAGCAACCATATGCCAACAAATTAGGCAATCTGAAAGAAATGGATGCATTTCCAGAAACATGTAAACGACCAAAACTGAAGCAGGAAGAAATGGAAAACCTGAACAGATGCTTAGTCAGGAATGAAATTGAAGCAGTAATCAAAAATCTCCTCTGACAAACCAGAGTCCAGGACCAGATGGCTTCCTAGGGGAATTCTACGAAACATTTAAAGATAAATTAATACCTATTCTTCTGAAGCTTTTTCAAAAAATAGAAATGGAAGGAAAACAAACTCTTTCTGTGATGCCAGCATTACCTTGATCCTTAAACCAGATCCCACCAAAAAGGAGAATTACAGACCAATATCCTTGATGAAAATGAGTACAAAAATTCTCACCAAGATACTAGCCAATAGGATCCAACAGCACATTAAAAGGATTATTCACCACAACCAAGTGGGATTTATTGCTGGACTGCAAGGTGGTTTAGCATCCACAAATCAATCAACATGATACACTGCATAAATACAAGAAAGGACAAGAACCATAGGATTTTCTCAATAGATATACCTGATCAAAACTCTTCACAGTGTAGTGATAGAAAGAACATACCTCAATACCATAAAAGCCATATACAAAAAGCCCACAGAGAATATCATTCTCAATGGAGAAAAACTGACCACTTTTACCCTAAGGTCAGGAACACGGCAGGGAGGTCCACTTTCACCATTGCTGTTGAACATAGTACTAGAAGTCCAAGCCTCAACAATCAGACAATAAAAAGAAATGAAATAAAAGGCATTCAAATGGCACAGAAGAAGTCAAACTCCCAGTCTTTGCAGATAACATGATAGCCTATATGGAAAACTCAAAACACTCCACTCCAAAACTGCTAGAACTCATATAGGAATTCAGCAAAGTGTCAGGATATAAAATCAATGCCCAGAAATCAGTTGCATGTCTATACACTAACAATGAGCCAGAAGAAAGTGAATTTAAGGAGTCAATCCCATTTACAGATAGACCAGAAACTGTAAGATACCTGAGAATAAACCTACCCAAAGAGGCAAAGAATCTGTACTCAGAAAAATATAGGACACTCATGAAAGAAATTGAGGAAGACAAAAAGAAATGGAAAAACGTTCCATGATTATGAAGTGGAAGAACAGATATTGTTAAAATGTCTATGCTACCTAGAGCGATCTATACGTTCAGTGGAATTGCTATCAAAATATAATCAAGTTTTTTTCACAGAGCTGGAATAATAATCCTAAAATTTGTATGGAGCCAGAAAAGAGCCTGAGTAGCCAAAAGAATGTTGAAAAAGAAAACCAAAGCTGGTAGCATCATAATCCTGGACTTCAAGCTCTGTTACAAAGGTATAAGCATTAAGGCAGTGTGGTACTGGCACAAAAACAGACACATAGATCAATGGAACAGAATAGAGAGCTCAGAAATGGACCTTCAACTCTATGGTCAACTAATCTTCAACCAAGCAGGAAAGAATGTCCAATGGAGAAAGGACAGTCTCCAACAAATGGTGTTGGAAAAATTGAACAGCCTCATGCAGAAGAATGAAACTGGACCATTTCCTTACACCACACACAAAAATAGACTCAAAATGGATGAAAGACCTCAATCTGAGACAGGAATCCATCAAAATCCTGGAGAACACAGGTAGTGACCTCTGTGACCTTGGCCCAGCAATTTCTTGCTAGGCATGACTCCAAAGGCAAGAGAAACAAAGGCCAATATCAACTATTGGGACTTCATTAAGATAAAAAGCTTTTGCACAGCAAAGGAACCAGTCGACAAATCCAAAAGACAACTGACGGAATGGGAGAAGATATTTGCAAATGTCTTATCAGATAAAGGGCTAGTGTCCAGAATTGATAAAAGACTTAGTCAAACTCAGCACCCAAAGAACAAATAATCTGATCAAGAAATGGGCAGAAAGGAACACTGGGTGTGGTGCAAAAACAATGAATACCCTTACGTTGAATATAAATTTTAAAAAAAATTCTAAAAAAAAAAAAAACTCAAAATGGATTAAAAACCTAAAAAAAAGAAAGAAAGAAATGGGCAGAAAGGGGCGCCTGGTGGGGCTCAGTAGGTTAAAGCCTCTGCCTTTGGCTCAGGTCATGATCTCAGGGTCCTGGGATTGAGCCCCCCCATCGGGCTCTCTGCTCAGTGGGGAGCCTGCTTCCCCCTCTCTCCATCTGCCTGCCTCTCTGCCTACTTGTGACCTCTCTCTCTCTGTCAAGTAATTAATTTTAAAAAATCTTTTGAAAAATGGACAGAAGACATGAACTGACATTTCTGTAAAGAAGACATCCAAATGGCCAACCGACACATGAGAAAGTGCTTCATATCATTCGACATCAGGGAAATACAAATCAAAACCACAGTTAAATACCACCTCACACCAGTCAGAATGGCTAGAATGAACAAGTCAGGAAATGACACGCTGGCGAGGATGCCAGAAAAGGGAACCCTCCTACACTGTTGGTGGGAATGCAAGCTCTGGGAAACAGCATGGAGGTTCCTCAAGAAGTTGAAAATAGAGCTGTCCTGTGACGCAGCAATAGCTCTAGGAGGTATCTAGCCCAAAGATACAGATGTAGTGATCTGAAGAGCTACCAGCTCTCTGGCGTTTTATAGCAGCGGTGCTGTCCATAGCCAAACTGTGGAAAGAGCCCCAACGCTAATCAGCAGACGCATGGATAAAGATGTGGTACATATATATACAACAGAATACTACTCAGGCATAAAAAAAAAGAAAGAGAGAAAGAAAGAAAGAAAGAAAGAAAGAAAGAAAGAAAGAAAGAAAGAAAGAAAGAAAGAAAGAGAAAGAAAGAAATCTTGCCATTTGCAACGACATGGACCAACCTAAGTGTATGCTAAGAGAAATAAGTCAATCAGAGAAGACAGTTATCATATGATCTCACTGATACACAGAATTTAAGAAATAAAACAGAGGACCATAGGAGAAGGAGGGAAAAATAAAACAAGATGAAGTCAGAGAGGGAGACAAACCATAAGATAGTTTTAATCATAGGAAGCAAACAGGTTTTCTGGATGGGGGAGGGTAACTGGCTGGTGGACGTTAAGAAGGGGATATAAGATTCATGAATCACCAAACTCTACCTCTGAGACTAATAGTATACTCTGTGTTAATTAGTTTAAATTAAAAAATGTAAAATAAAAAATAAAATTAAATAAAGGTCAAGTGGTAAGTATGAACAAATACCATCATCTTACATTCAGAGTATGCCAGCACCTGTTTATCGGTCACTATGTGAGTTAATGGAATTCTTACTGCTGAGAGCAGTGTAAGTTATGAAGATGGGAAAAAAATATGGAGTGATTTTATAAAGCTCAGAAATCTACTTGCCAGTATGTAGAATTATTTCTTTGTTTCTGTTTTTTTTTTTCTGTAATAGCAAAAAAAAATTAAAAGCCCAAAACAATCCAAATAACCTTTGACAGGAGAATGAATAAATATATTATGAGTTTAATATATGATAAGATACTACTCAACAGTGAAAATTAACCTTACAGATTTCTCTAGATAGTTTGATGTCATAGATTGATGTTATCATTAATTAGCTTTTCTGTTTCTAGGATGAACCCAAATTTAGAGACAAACTCACTCCAATTACTGTTTTTATGGAATATCGGCTAGATCACAGAACAGCTGCTGATACGAGTCTTACACCCAGTCTTAATAAGTTCACTCCAGCCAACACTTGCTGATGGTATTACACTATCTCCACTTATCACTAATTTTATATTTTAATTTTTTTAAGTTTTATATTTCATTTTTTTAATTATCATGTGGGATTGCTTTTTAAATGTTGTGTTTCTAGTCAAAGAAGCCAGGGGAAAGAATCGGAATTTTCAGGTCACAGATATTTGAAGCCACTCAGAATTTGCAGAGAGAGACAGGGTCATATTTCATACATGTTACATAGTAAAATAGTTCAAGGAGAACAAAGTGCTATCTATTTACTGTTTTTGCTAAACAAGTTTTATGTCTATGTTTTCTTTAATTTACATTTTAATTATAAAAATAATGTATGTGTACACATATGCAACCTCTTACATCTATGTCATTAAATTAATTCACATATATTGTTGCTTCATTGCAGTTAAATTGACAGCTAAGATCTGCATCATGTAATTTTATTCTGTGTAGCTGCATATCCCTTGTGACTTGGAAGAGGAAACCTTTCATTATTTTCCCCCTTTAAATCATTCTCTCTCTCTCTCTCCCTTTTTTTTTTTTTTTTTTTTGTCTGTCCCTGGGCTTGAAGCTTTTTGAATATTAATAGACCAAGAATGGCTTCCTCTTTTTCTTCTTTCTTCTTTAAAAACTTTTTAGATTCTTTCACATTTTGCCCAACCTCTTCTGCTGCTTCCCACTGTTTCTCTTTTTGCATTTTCCATACTGATCTAGCCTCCAGATCTGAAGGGAGAAAATTCAGGTTTTTGGCTTATTTCACCCATCCTGGATTGGTAAACTTCAGTGCTTTTAGTCCCTTTTCCTTCCTCTCCTTCCAAATAGCCATGCATATGCTGGACTCATTTTGTCCAGTTTCCATTCCCTTTGGTATGCCTGTTGGAATTGCTTCCACGTGCCCATAGCTTCTTATTCTTTTACACTCTGAGGCCATATTTCCATGATGTCAGTAGAGGCATAGTCTGCAACAAGAAATTCTAAAAGGGTGGGCGCCTGCGGGGCTCAGTGGATTAAGCCTCTGCCTTCGGCTCAGGTCAGGATCCCAGGGTCCTGGGATCGAGCCCCACATCGGGCTCTCTGTTCGGCTGGGAGCCTGCTTCCTCCTCTCTCTCTGCCTGCTTGTGATCTCTGTCTGTCAAGTAAATAAATAAAATAAATCTTTAAAAAAAAAAAAAAAGAAATTCTAAAAGGGAAACTTGTTTCTCCCAAGATAACTCAACTTAGCTAGCAGCAGCAGGTTCATGCTGATTCCTCATTTCTTTTCTTCTTCTTTTTTAAATCTTCATTTCTTGACTGTACTTTCTCTTCTACATGACACTTCATTCCAGAATCGTAACAACAAACATTTGAGATAGAACTAAAATGTTCCAGCTAATTTTATTATATGCTGTGATTGTTTTTCTTCCTTTTCATTCTTGACTAGCTACACTGATCTATTTAAATGAAACAAGATGGGATTGGGAGGGAGACAAACCATAAGTGACTCTTAATCTCACAAAACAAACTGAGGGTTGCCGGGGGGAGGGGGTTGGGGAGAAGGGGGTGGGATTATGGACATTGGGGAGGGTATGTGATTTGGTGAGTGCTGTGAAGTGTGTAAACCTGGTGATTCACAGACCTGGGGATAAAAATATATGTATATAAAAAATAAAATAAAAAAAAAAAAATAAGCAGCCATGGGGCTCCTGGGCGGCTCAGTCATTTGAGCATCCGACTCTTGATTTCAGCTCAAGTCATGATCTCAGAGTCCTGGGATCGAGCCCTGTGTTGGGCTCTGTGCTCAGGGGGAAGTCTGCTTTGAGGATTCTTTCTCTGTCTCTCTCTCAGCCCCTCCCCTCACTCCCGCATGTGCACACGCCTGGGCCTGCTCTCTCTGTCCCTAAAATAAATACATCTTTTTAAAAAAAGCAGCCATGATACTTTTTACTTCCAGGTATGCAAACAAGTTGATGAGTGTATCTAAATATATGTGTGTTTATGTATATTCACATACACCTACATATACATTGACTTATATTAATTTACAGTGCATATGTGTCCTACCTTGGTATTTTTTTCATGTAGAAACAATAAAATGATTTTTTCTAGGTCCATATTCTGCTTGACTGTGGTAAAGACAATGTCTGCAAACCTAAATTGGAAGTTTCTGTAGATAGGTAAGTTTTGCTCGAAACAATGAACAGTATAACAAGAAATTTACATGGAAGAAGACACTTTTCTGTTCAAAGCAATAGTATATTTTAATGTTAACTAGTTATAAAGGAGGATAATTCATAATTTTCTGGAATAGTAAGACTATCAGTATTGAACTTTAAGGAAATAAGTACTGTTTTCACTACTTGCCTAGGTTGGCAAATCTATTTCCATGCAGGATGAGTAGTGTTACAAAGTAATATCTCTTTTTTTTTTTTTTGTCATATTTATTTATTTTAAATTTTTTCAATTTATTTATTTTCAGAAAAACAGTATTCATTATTTTTTCACCACACCCAGTGCTCCATGCAATCCGTGCCCTCTATAATACCCACCACCTGGTACCCCAACCTCCCACTTCAATCCCCTCAGATTGTTTTTCAGAGTCCATAGTCTCTGATGATCAGAGACAAAGTAATATCTCTTTTTTTTTTAAGATTTTATTTATTTATTTGACAGACAGAGATCACAAGTAGGCAGAGAGGCAGGCAGAGAGAGAGGAGGAAGCAGGCTCCCTGCTGAGCAGAGAGCCCGATGTGGGGCTCGATCCCAGGACCCCGGGATCATGACCTGAGCCGAAGACAGAGGCTTTAACCCACTGAGCCACCCAGGCACCCCAAAGTAATATCTCTTAAAGATATGTTTCATTATAGATACCCAGTAAGCTACCAGAATCTTATTAATATTTTATGATATATGAATTTTAAAGAATATTTTGAGAATCATGACAGTGATTAATTCAGCTTTTAGAAGAAAAAAAATCAGGGAATTAATTAGTACCTACAAAGAGATACAAAATTACTTCAGCAACAGACATGACTGGTAGTGATGTATTAGTAGCATTAATTCTGTTTTTTCCTGAGAGAAGCATGGGATTTGCACTCAGTGTGCTATTTCCAGTTTTCTGTTGAGCTGTGAAATAGGCTTAAAATATCGCCAGACTCTGTTGAACATGTCAGTGCTATATATTTCCTTTGTTTCTTTGAACAACCCTGCTCTCCCCCTGCAGTTTTTTTTTTTTTTTTCCATTGTCTAGATTTGTATTAACTTGTAGTAATCAAAAGAAGATCTATATTGGGGACGACAATCCCCAGTATTCTGAGCCAAACTGCCAAGGCTCAGAATCAAGGAGAAGGTGCCCATGAAACTGAGCTCATGGTTTCCCTCCCTCCGCAGGCTGATTTCATTGGGGTTGTCCGCAATAGTGAAGTAAGCAAACTGCCTCTTTAAAAATCGAAATGCACTCATAGATCTCATTAACATTAATGAGTTACCCCTCTATTTAGTGTAGTACAAGCTTAGGCATTCTACTTAAGGCTAAATTGCTAGGTAGTAGAGTGCCTGTCTTATATAATTCCTTTCAAGCCTGATACTTTTCACAATGCATTGATAGGACATTTTTAGAATTGCTAGCTAAGTGCCTGAAATAAGGTCAGATCCATCCATCAAATAATTTGTTAGGGGTAATAAGGTCCTCTAGGGATCTTTCAGAAACACCTTGACATTCATATGTGGCAGTTGGACACAATTCTAGCTTCTCCCATACCCACCCCACCATTTACTCAAATGGATGGATATATTTTTTAAAATAAGAAACTTAGTTATACAACTGCGAGATGTTGTCTAGGAATTTTAGTGTGTTTTTTGGGGGGGATCATTAATTTATTTTCCTTTCAATCCTTCCCCTGCTTTTTTTTTTTTCTTTTTTTGGCTGTCAAAGGTATTTGCAAGACTTTCCTGTGTATTTAAGACAAAAGACCAAACCCACCAGGTTAGGTATGTGATCTTGGAAACCCAATGAAGGCTGGAACTCAATTAACATATTTTAACTAAATAGATTTTTTTTTCTTTTAAAGAAGAAAGCATATTTTTCTGTGGGGTTTTCCATAGAAATTTTTTAAAGAAATGCTTCAGAATGTCTCTTTAAGTTGGTTTTGATTTAGAATGTAATGACTAGCAGAGTTTGTTTTATTTTGACTAAGATAATAATGGATTGTGCTATTACACTGTATTCAGTAAGCAGTGTTTACACTGCCTTCATTTTGCTAAATGGATTGAGAACATGGGTTAAACTAAGGACTAAAATTGTAACTCTGATATTTTCACCTAATGCTTTAATGAACCCTTAAAGCTCTTCTGACAGATACAAGACTGCCGTTACTAAGTGTGATAGAGTTGTCTCATGAATTTGAAACTTATCGCCATCCCAAACAGAATCAAAGAGCACCTTAGTTGGATCAGGCTCCCCTTCAAGTGGAGAAGGGAGCCCAAGAGTTTGAGAAAATGTGCTCAGTAGGTCTGCTTCTGAAGTGCTCTAAAAAGTGAACAAACATATAGCTGGAGAACTCTTCGTATCAAGGTAAATGGGAGTATATTTCATCCTACTTTTTTTCTTGCTACTTTTTCTGTAAAATTTAATTATAGTACAAAGACTTTGGTAGTTTGAAGATCTGTTTATCTTTCCTGTTAGATATTATTCAAAGGCACAGACTTGGCAACTAACAGTGAGTAACCCTTAGAGGTATAATGAACAGCACAGTGCATACATGGAATCATCAACCTTGCGGTGGCGCCTGGATGGCTGTCAGGTAAGTGTCTGACTGTTGGTTTTGGCTCAGGTAATGATCTCAGGTCATGGGATCGAGCCCTGCATTGGGTTCCACACTACTCGTGGGGTCTGCTTATCCTGCTCCCTCTGCCTCCGCCCCATTCTCTTTCTCTCTCAAATAAGTAAATAAAAATCTTTAAAAAAAAATCTTAAAAAAATATTTTGCTAAGAGATTAGATCTTTATTCCAACCATAAAATAGAAATTATAATTATGTGACATAATAGAGATGCTAACTATAGCTACAATGGCAATCATATTATAATTTATAAATGTATCAAATCAACATGTTTTATGACTTAAATTTACACACTGTTAAATGTCAAATATATTCCAACAAAAGTTCCAATTCCTTCAGGTATAATTTCCATTAAAAGTCATTATTATTTCTAAATGTGTGGTCTCTTAGGAAGGAGGACCTGAACAAAGTACCCTGAGTTTAACTTTTACACATGTATTTAACAATGTTTCACTGACAAGTGAACATATATTTCCCTGTTCTCATTATCTCTAGCCTTCTCACTCACAGGTCACCCAGTGTAGATAATTTCAAGTTATTTCAAGTGGCCCGCTCCAGGCTTTATAAAGTGGGAGGGGGTTTGATGAAGTCCCCACCAGAAGTTTTATTTTTGTGTATCATAAATGATCCTCAAGAAGCCTGCTTTCTCTTACCTTGTTATCTCAGTTCTTTTTTTTTTTTTTTTTAATTTATTTGACACATAGAGAGAGAGAGTGAGAGAGGGAATCTAAGCAGGGGGAGTGGGAGAGGGAGAAGCAGGCTCCCTGATGAGAGGGATTCCCTACTGGGAACTTGATCCCAGGACTCTGGGATCTTGACCTGAGCTAAAGGTAGATGCTTAAGGACAGAGCCACCCAGGCACCCCCAGTTATTTTCTTTAAGAACAATGTTCCCCTGCAGGAATTCGGTTGATAATTGTTAGTGGAGTTGTGATGGGCATAGACAAGGTCTGGCTCTAGCCCTACCTCTCAAGCCTTGTGTAAGCCGGGTTCTCTCACTTTTTAAACCCATTCATTCTTCTTTCCTGATCCATTAACACAAGTTCATTGTTAATTTCCTGTCCCCAAATCAGTGTGCAGAATTGCTGTACTTTCACTGAATCAACAGATACTCACTTTTGCATTTTTATAATGTTAATATTAGGTATTATTATGAGTAGATAAAATTACGTTCATAATTGTTAAGTAGGCTCCTTTATGATTGGCCCATGTATCGTAAATAAAAGAGATTCGATAGAAGATCAGATTTAATTATCTCGGTTAGAGTGTTTTCAGTTTTATTTTAAGCTCAGAAAAACCCCATTTTGGAATAATTCCTTTTATATTTGGATATTGGAATTTGAATTCCACTGATTAGATACTGTTTTAATCAATATTGCTCTCTCTTCCTCCCTCTTCAGCTCCTGGCTGGTCTTTGTTTCAGTGTGGGCCAGCAATCAGAGATGGATACTTCCGTGAAATTCGATTTACAGATCCAAAGGTATGGAAACAACTTGTTTCAGTTTGTAATAACGATTAAGGAAATGTTACTTGTCATAAACATATTATGTAATATGTTCTAAATGTTATGGAATAGAATAGGCTGAAATTTCAGTACTTGACTATATAATTTTTATTATTTTATTATTTTTTAATTTTATTTTAAAAATTTCACTTACAATGTTTCCAAGGCTGATTACTGTTTTTAAAAATAAAATAGTATTCATTGTTTTGTATAAATATATTAATGTCATAAATACTAAAAAACAGAAAATCTAGAAACATATAGAAAGAAAATAATAATTACCCATAGATACCCTTGTGAACATTTTGTTATATATCATATCATATCAATTTCTTTTACAGAATAAGATTTTTTTTTACTTGAACACATCTCTGTATGTTTAACTATTTTCCTTATGGGTGGACATTTAATTTGCCTACAATTTTTTTAAAGATGTTATTGATTCTGAGAGAAAGGGGGGCAGAGGGAGAGAAAGACTGTCCAGCAGACCGTGCAGAGCAAACGCGGCCTCCCTCTCCTGACCCTGAGATCGTGACCTGAGCTGAAATCCAGAGTTGGACACTTAAGCCACCCAGGCACCCCTGCCTCTAATTTTTTTTTCAAACTGTGATGAACATCTTTGTAGAAGATATGGTTTTCATTTTTTATTATGCCATTTTAAAAATCAATATTTCTATCCTAAGAATAATTTATTTTGAGTTTTGAGCTTGTAAAACAAAAATAAAAGAAGTAAAATTTGGTCATCTTGGAATTAAATGCCAATGAAAATCGTTTTTAGTTAGTTTTTCCTTTCTTTGTTGCTTTTAATTTGTTCATTTGTTTCACTGCATTTGCCTCTGTATGTCTTTGACGATGATCATGCTTAGGTCAGGTCTAAATATATATTTTTTTCTTTTTCAGCTCCATCTCTCTGACAAGGTAAGCCCAGTTGTTTCTTACAGAGCTGACCTCGCGGTCTTAGCCGCTGTTGTGATAAGAAGGTCAGTATGAGGACTGAGTTGAGTGTCTTATTCTTGTGAGATTTAAACTGCTTTAAAATGCAATTACTTTTTAAAAGTAACTGCGAGGCTCAGTAGCTTCTTGTAGGAAGGATCCTCCCAAATTTCCTGGTAGTTTTACCAGAGCTAGAGCTTCTGTAGAAGTAAGGTCCTAGGTGTATTCCAAAGCCCCAAATATTTGCTGGTATCCTCCAGAAATAAACCAGATGTGGCAACACCAGGCACAAAATACGTGTTGAACTTTGATGCAATGTCATTTACCAAGTCACCCGTTCCGTGAGATGCAGGTTTGTGTGCGTGTTCACATACACATACAGCTCCTTTTCTTTTAAATGTGTACATTTTTAATTAGTTCTGATTAGATTCATCTGGATACAGGGTACTTTTGAAAATGAACTGACCATATCGTTTTGTAATCATGGTAAGTTTTCTTTGGTCATCGTTTAGAGTTTCAAGTCATGATCATATCTTTCTTCCAATTCCAGATTGTGGGCGTAAGGGGAACGCTGAGACTGAAGAAGATGCCCGGCCTCTTGTTCAGCACTTCTGTGAGGTCTGCAGTTGTTGGCTTTAACTGATGCATGGTAGGGAGCCTTTAAAGAGAAGAACAGATAGGCTACTTATAAAAAGCAAGTCTGTTTAGGGGCGTCTGGGTGGCTCAGTGGGTTAAAGCCTCTGCCTCCAGCTCCAGTCATGATCTCAGGGTCCTGGGATCAAGCCCCGCATTGGACTCTCTGCTTGGTGGGGAGCCTGCTTCCTCCCCTCTCTCTGTCTGCCTCTCTATCTGCTTGTGATCTCTGTCTGTCCAATAAATAAATAAAATCTTAAAGAAAAAAAAAAGCGTGTTTAATGATTATGTAAACTGCATTTTTAAGAATGTATCTGAACTTTCTTTGAATTTTTTCCCTATTCAGAAGTTCCTTTTTTTAAGACAAATAGCCTCAAGTGGTTAAAGAATGCACTGTATACAAATTGTCTAAAATCAGTTACTTCACTTGAATAAAAGCAATAGGTCATTGTTCAGTATTTTCATATGGATTTTTTGCAGCTCTAACTAAAAATTGAAAGTGCCTATAGCAGATCATCCAAATTTTCTTCCTACAGAAAGAAAATATCATATACCATCTTTCCTTTGAAAACTTTTTCATATTTTTCTCTTGTTATATATTTTCATCCTGACATATACTGCCGTATAGTAGAGATAAATTCTGAGTGGATCTCCTTTGCCTAGTAGTGATCCTGTTAAAATGTCAGAGTGACTATGGAACCTCTGCTGCTATTCAGATCTCTTGCTAAAGTTGGTGTAGGGGGACGATTATGGAATACATTTTTGCTCAAAGTATTTACATTTTCTTTTCCCCATTAGCTCAGAAACAACGGTCCAAGTTCATTCTGCAAGGCAGTGCTGAATCTTCAGTGGCCTTACACACGTGACCGTAGCCCGTTGTTACACAAGCTTCAGTACAGAGCTGGCGGGCCCACAGACTGCAGGTCAGACATGGAGACTGACCCTTTGAGAATTAACGTAATGTGCTTAATAGCAACTTCTCATTATGATATTTAATGCTTTTCTTTCTAGATATATGGGAGGAATGTATGAAATAAGACATTTATTTATTTTTAATGATTTTACTTATTTATTCTAGAATGAAAAAGAGATGAGCAGACGGGAGGGGCAGAGGGAGAGGAAGACTCCATGCAAAGCACGGATCACGACGTAGGACCCGATCCCAGGACCCCGGATCGTGACCAGAGTGGAAGGTAGACAGGTAACCCACTGAGCCACCCGGGTGCCCAAAATAAAGTAAATGCTTTAGTAACACAAACCCACTCTAAAAAAATATTTTACTTCATAACTAGTACACTAAAGATTAAATTGTTTATTTGTATAATGAGTAAGGATTAATTCCTTACTCTGCCAAGTCCTCATGAATCATTTACTTATGGAGAGACCCAGCTTGACTTTGGGTCCATTGCATTGTGGTTTATCCACATATGATATTGTGATGGGTGTTTTGTTGTTGAAATTTTTGTCTTTGGAAAAAGATCTAACATTTCACTTAACCTGGCTCTTTTGACTTCCATGACTTAGAAAAACTTCATTTTGTGGAGTTCTATACTTTTGGACATCTTAGCACATGTATTTGGATAAGAAGCTATTACCCAATTTGGACTAAGGAAAGTTAAGAAAACGGAACAAAAAGCTCTTTTGAAATGATATATATACATGATTGACACTTATCACTGTTGCGCACTATGAAATTTCAGGCTGCTTCCCTGTGTTTTATCCGTGTCCCCTGTAGCTATGCAAGGGGAGAAGAAAATCATGGCTAAGCAGAGGTAACTTTCCACATACTAAGGACTCTCTGTGCTTACATTCTACCATATATTAAGTAGTAAATTTGTCCTAACACATTTTCAGTCACCGTGTTTAATCATATATAACAGTTTATGCCAAAACATCAGTGCAAAATGTTTTCCACTGTTATATACCATCAGTTTCTCTGTAACCCTAGGTCTCAAATTCACAAACCTAAAAGAATGACACAGTTCCTGGCCAAGGGGACGCGAGCCATCTCCTCACCAAGCAGTATCTCACCCTCGGCGAGGGAGATGTTCACACTTCGGTAAGCGCCACTTCAACAACAAGCACATTAGACATTAAAAAATATGTGATTATAGAACTGATGCCAGAGAACATTTCAAAAATAGCGACAGCTGTGCTTGGAAGAACCACATATATTTTTACACTATTCACTCCACTTACTGTCCTTGTTCCTAGTCAAATTAATGCCAGATTTTCTGCAAATGATCTATCTTTGTAGATCGCCAACAAAAGTATTTTGTATTCCAGTTTATTTTTCTGGCTGTACTCTAACTGACCTCTTTCTTGACCTCATCCTAATCTTGGAGGCTTTAGTGCAATATTGGGAGAAAAACCCAGGAGGCCACAACAAAAATACATTACAAGAATAATTAGCATTATGTTATAAAATGTTATGTTATATATATATTATATAATGTTATAAAATGGCTTATCATTTAAGTTTTTGAAATTTAATCAATCTTCTAACCATCCGCTAGTGGGGAATCCAGGACAGTGTTTGTATTCATTCGTAAGCACCTTACGCTCACATCACCACATTCCGTAGGTCTTAGTTTGCGTCACCCTCAACTCTCGGTGACGTCTGGCACTGTCGGTCCCTTGTGGCACCACTCCTCGCTCACGTCCGAGACCCGGCTCTCGTGGCCCTCCCCCGTCACCACTCGCTCCTTCTTACTCTTCACCTCCAGACCTTTCATTCTAAAGAGTGTTCCAGGGCCCACGACTCAGATCCCTTACTGCTCCAACACATTCATCTGTTAGATCTGTGCTGTCCAATCCACGGACACCAGACACATTTCAAGTAGCCACCTGTGGCTCCTACTTCGGGAGGCGGAGGTACCCCCGCACTGATGATTTCTCATCATCTCAAACCTCATACTGATGTTGTGGGAAGCTACCGTCAGACAGTGCTGTTCACTCTCAGGGTTGCAAACACCATCTCTGTGTGCATGACTTCAGTTTACGTGCCCAGCCGGATCCTGGCATTGAACGCCAGACTCCAGTATCCGACGGCCTGCTGGAACTCCTCTTAAATATTTAATAGCAATCTTAAATTTTTTCCCAAGAACGTACCGCTGAGTTTTCCCAACTCTGTTCTTCCTGCAGTGTTCCACGTTTGAGTAAGGCATTGTCCAGAATCTAGGAATTGTGGTTGACTCCTCTTTTTCTCTCAAACTTCACATCCTATATACTAGCCAGCGCTGTCAACATCTACTTTCCCATTGCCCTGAACCTGGGCTCGGCCCAGCAGCGAGACCCCTGTTATGGCCTCACCAAGGCCTGCCTCTCTTACTTGGATTATTGCCAGACTTCTAGCTGGACTCCATACTTGTCTCCCCCAGACCACAGTTTATTTGCCCAACAGGAGCCATAGTGATCTTTTTAAATGGAGAAGAGAGCCTGTTAATCGTGTTCAGTGCCTTCCCAACTAAGTCAGAGAAGAAGCCTTTCAGCCCAACAAGATCTAGGCCTTCAGAACGTGCCAACTGCGTTTCCTCTCCTGCCTCACTATTCATGTCTTGGCCACCTTGGTTTTTCCTTGAACAGACGTGCCCAAACATGTTTCTACAACCAGGCTTTGAAAAATTTTCTCCAATCTGCCTGGAATGCTCTTTAGAGGGGATGCTCTTTCTCCAGAAAAACCTGGGGCTTATCTTCCCGTCTCCTTCCAGTGTCCTTAACTGGCAGATTATGACAGGACTTCCCTCACCAGCCATGTGAAATAGAAATCACTTTTAACTTCCACCCCACTTCTGATCCTGTACATTACCCTCCTACACAACTACATTTAAAAAAAAATTGAGATAAAACTTGCATGATGTAAAATTCACCATTTTAACTAATTTGAAGTATGCGATTGATTGATTTTTAGTATATTCATGACATCATGCAGCCAACACCATTATCTAATTCCAGAACATTCTCATTGCTTCAAAGAGAAATACAGAGTCACTACCCAATCCTCCAGAACTGTCGCCCGTCCCAGCAACCCCCTGTCTGCTTTCTGTCTCTAAGGATCTGTCTGTTCTGGACACCTCATATAAATGAAATCGCATGATACATGGGCTTTTGTGTTTGGCTTCTTTGATCAGTTTAATGGTTTTAAGGTTCACCATGTTATAGCATATAGTAGTACTTCAGTCATTCTCTGTGGCTGAATAATACTCCATTCTGTGGATATATGACATTTTGTCTATTCATTTGTTGACGAATATTAAGTTTGTTTCTACTTTTTGTTTACTTTGAATAGTGCCATTATGAGCATCACAGACAAGTTTTTGCAGGGACATGTTTCCAGTTCTCTTGGAAATAAACCTAGGAGTAGTTCTCTGTAGAACTCTGTTTAACTTTTGAGAAACTACCAAACTTTTCCAAAGTGGTTGCAACTTTTTTATTCTCAACCAGCAATTCAATTTGTCCATCTTTGCCATCACTAGCGCTTCCCTTAAAAAATTCTTTTTACTTTACTTTATGGTCATCCTTGTCAGTGTGAAGTGGTATCTCATTGTGGCTTTATTTGTACTTCCTTGATGACTAAGATGTTGAGCATCTTTTGAGTTATTGGTCTTCTTTTGAGAAATGTTTTTTCAAATCCTCTGCCCATTTTTGTTTGTTTATTTAAATTTATTTATTTTAAGGAGCAGAGGGAAGAGCAGTGGGAGAGGGGAAAAAGAATCCCAAGCAGACTGACTTGACACTGAGCATGGAGCCCAACACAGGGCTCCATGCCGTGACCCCGAGATCATGACCTGAGCTGAAACGAAGAGTCAGTTACTCAACCAACTGAGCAACCCAGGTACCGCATTTTGTCCATTTTTAAATTGGGGTGTTTGCCTTTGTTGTTAAGTCATAAGTTCTTTATGTATTCTGGACACTTCCCTTTTCAGAGCTATTATTGTGCATATTTTCTCTCATTTTGTAAATTGTCTTTTCACTTTCTTGATAGTATCCCTTTGATGCAAAAAAGTTTTCTAATTTGAAGACTTTCAGATTTGTCAAATTTTTTTCTTCTTTTGTTACTTCTGCTTTTGCTGCTGTAGTTAGGAAACCATTGCCTAACCTGAGATCCTGAACATTTATGCCTAAGATTTTTTGTTTTCTAAATTTTATATTTTTGAGTCTTATTTTGATCTATACATGTATCTTTAGGCAAGTACCAAATTGTTTTGATTATTATAGCTCTGCAATAAGTTTTGAAATTGAGAAGTGAGTACTCGAACACTTTCTTCTTTTTCAAGATTGCTTTAGCTATGTGAGGCTCTTTACAATTCCATATGAATTTTAGGATCAGCTTGATCATTTCTACAGGAGATGTAGTTGGAATTTTAGCAGCAGTTTTCCTGGATCTGCAAGAATTTAGGAGTGTTGTCATCTTAATGATAGTAAGTTTTTCAATTCTTGAAAATGAGATATCTTTTCATTTATTTAGGTCTCCCTCAGTTTCTTTAAAAAATATTTTGTACTTGTAAGTGTATGCAAGTCTTGCACTTTCTTGGTTAAATTACTTCCATGTATTTTGTTCTTTTGGGATGCTCTTTTATTTTTTTATTTTTTTAAAGATTTTATTTATTTATTTGACAGAGAGAAATCACAAGTAGATAGAGAGGCAGGCAGAGAGAGAGGGAAGCAGGCTCCCTGCTGAGCAGAGAGCCCGATGCGGGACTCGATCCCAGGACCCTGAGATCATGACCCGAGTTGAAGGCAGCGGCTTAACCCACTGAGCCACCCAGGCGCCACTGGGATGCTCTTTTAAATAGAATTGTTTCCTTAATTTCATCTTCAGAATTTTCATTATTGGTATATAGAAATCAGTCTCGCATTCTGTACCTTCCCCATACTTGTTTATTAGCTCTAACAGTTTTATTGTGGATTATTTAGTGTTTCTGTACATAAAATCCTGTCTTCCATGAACAGATAGTTTTTCTTCTTCCTTTCCAATTTGGGTACCTTTTATTTCATTTTTTTCTTGCTTAATCATACTAGCTAGGGCCTTCTGGACAATTTGAACAAAAGTGTCGTGAGTGGGCACTGTTGTCTCATTTCTGATCTTAGGGGAAAAGCATTTTTCTTTCACCATTAAGTGTGATATTAGTTACCAGTTCTTCATAGATGCCCTTGCATGGGTCAGGGAAACTTGGTTATTCCTTGTCATCGACTAGAAGTGCTACTTACTGGGTAGCATTGTTGTAACTATGAATGTGGCAGGTCTAATGCAGTTTGACCAGCACATGCAAGGTGGTCATTATTTCCTATTCAGTTGCCTTCCAATTATTGATAAAAACACCAAATGTAGCAAATTCAGCACGGCACCATCAGCCATTTGATTTTTACGGGTCTGACATGGCACAGGTGTTCAAGATTCGTTCTGCTTCTTTTTCTTTTCCATAGGCATAGTAGGATCTGATTTTTATGTCTTACTATAATCATCACGCTCTGGGTTTACTTAAGAATATTAATTTGTAGAAGAATGTTGACTTCTAAAATCTTAGAGTTTTCTAGAAGAACGTTGATTTCTGGCCATAAAAATACATCTTTTAATATTATAGATCTTATCCTTATACAACAAATCACATTAAAATCAACCCCTTTATTTCTATTTTATTATTTTTTTAAAGTAGACTTCATGCCCAGTGTGGAGCCCAACACAGGACTTGACCTCACAACCCTGAGATGAAGACCTGAGCTGAGGTCGAGTCAGACGCCTAACTGACTAAGCCACCCAGATGCCCCTAAAACTGACCCCTTTTAAGAAAAAGCATTCATAACTCCACTATTAGCCTATCATTTTAAACAGGATTCTTATAAGGCAAGAGAATCTGGATCATCTCTTCAGCCCTCACATAAAACAACAAGTACTTTTCTTTTAAGTAAAGAATTTGTTTCAGCAGGGTTGTGGAATTGCTGAGTGCCTGAAGATTGCCTTCCAGGTTGGACGACTAGACAGCGGAAAGACTGCCATCCTGTATGTAAAGTCCCTGCTGTGGACTGAGACCTTCATGAATGTAAGTAGACAGATAACAGCATTCACCTGTCTATCCGTTTTCTCCAAGATGTGAAAAAGGCCTCACCTCAGAAATCATTTCATTGTTATTTCTGTACAGAAAGAAAACCAGAATCGTTCATACTCTCTGAAGTCATCTGCTTCTTTTAACATCATTGAATTTCCTTATAAGAACCTTCCAATTAGGGCGCCTGGGTGACTCCTTAAGGCTCACGCCTTCAGCTCAGGTCATGATCTCAGGGTCCTGGGATCGAGTCCCACTCAGGGTCCCTGCTCAGTAGGGAGCCTGCCTCTCCCTCTGCCCTCCCTGCTTGTGTGCATTCTCTCTCTCAAATAAATAAATAAAATCTTTAAAAAATTAAAAAAAAAACTTTCCAAGTGAGGGTATCTTCAACTCTACATCAGTAAGTCATTGACTTGGGGAAATGGAATAAATGTACTCAGTTCAATGCCAAAGATATTTTTAAATTTTATTTTAAATAATGATACCTTAACAATTGTAGAAGTTACCTGATAGGCTTGTAACCAATTAAATATTATTTTACTCGCTCACCCCAGAATTATTAAAGGTAGATTTTTTTTTCTTTAACATGCTATTACATGTTAATTTTTGTTTAATCCACAATCCATTTCCTTACATTTTAATTTGTATATTTAGGTTCTATTTCAAATACTAAAAGCCACCCTATACTAAAAACTCTATGATCAAAAATGCCTCTTTTGTGTAATAGTTTAATTTCCTCTCATCATATGATGCTAAAAGCCACACGCAGTTGGGAATCATTTCCAGAGTACATGTATTCCACTGTATTAGTCTGACTATTTAAAATACAAAAAAAAAAAAAGAATTTAGGGGGCGCCTGAGTGGCTCAGTGGGTTAAAGCCTCTGCCTTCAGCTCAGGTCCTGATCCAGGGTCTTGGGATCAAGCCCCGCGTCGGGCTGTCTGCTCAGCAGATACTGCTTCCCTTCCTCTCTCTGCCTGCCTACTTGCGCCCTCTGTCAAAAAAAAAAAAAAAAAAAAAAAAAAAAGAAAAAAGAAAAAAAGAAAAAGAAAAGAAATTAAAATTAAAAGACTGTATTTCTTTGATAAACTTCCTTATTTGTAGTATGCTCTTAGAGCAAGAATTTTTAGTTGTAATTAATTTATTTTCTTCCTATATATGTGTTCTTCCTTATATTTCTAAAATCTTACTGAGCTAAGGTCAAGAGGAATCTTTGCAAATTACAGGAACCTGCATCCACCCTTCCACCCCCACAAGAAAGCTTGGAACTGAAATTCTGAACGTGGCTTGCTGATTTCCTTCCAGAAATAGCATAACGCTACTCACAGGGATATTACCTTAGTTTCCACAGGTAGCATGTGTAAAACCAGTCTCAGCTACCAAAATAACTACAGAAGTTACTTTTATAAGCAATTCAAGTTATTGGGAGCCTTTTAAAACTTTTGTAGTTTTATTAACATAAATTACCTTTTTAGGATTTTTATATAAAAAACTGCAAGGTGGCACATTATAGTTTTATATGCCTTCGGGGTGATGATTCTTCTAGAGGAATATGTGATTTATTCACAGTTCCTCAAGGTGTGGGAATGACTCCTAATTATACCTATTTTTGTGCAATTATAGCATGTTATGCTTTAGAAATTGAGAGTTTAGTAGGTTTTTTTTAATATTTTAAGAGAGTTTAGTAGGTTTTTAACTGCTGTCCTCATTAGGCAATGATAAATATTTCCCTCAAATAACTGAATATTTTTCTGTTTTAAAAATAATTGAAATTTACCTGCCATGTCTTGTGTTCTAATTCCTTACACAAGTGGCTAAGCTAGAATGTATTCATAAAGCAGAGGAATGTGAGTTATATATGTTAGAACATGACAAGACCCTGTTTTTCACTTTAATGAATCTCACAATTAATAGGTTTGTAGGTTAGATTTTATTAGTAGCTTAAATGATCTTAGTCATATGCAATAAGTATTTTTACTACCAGTAAGTCTAAAGTTTTTTAAGAAAAAAATGCTTTTATCCTAGGGTCTGCCACCAAACAGTCACTAAGTTAACAACTTATACACTTGTTTTCTCACCTAATAGTGTCTTCCCTGAAAGTATGTGTTGGATAGAAATTCACTCTCTTAGAAAAATGTAACTGTTTGCTTTTGCATATTCAGTTCCTTTTATGGCTTCTATCTCAAGGTGTAATCTTGTATGGGAGACTGAAGGTTATTGTTGTTACTGGAAGCATGATGTTTTAAGTTCCCTTTTATGAAATGTACTTTTAAGCAGTAGTATTTTCCTTCAAAAAATGAAAATGCATATCTCTACAAAGGTGTGATAGAAGAATGATTTGGAAGCTTATTCTTTGAGGAAAATGTTTGGGAAAATATTGGGATTCTTTTTACCCTGAAGCAGCATGTGAATGTATTTGGTTAAATTTATCAGACAATAGTTCTATGAAAACTTTTGATTTTCAAACATTTTAAATACTACTGTGTTTATGATTTATTGAAAATTAAAATCCATTTTGAGTGTAGAATTTTAATAATCTGATCAGTTTTAAGAAACATGAGTGAGATACAGGGTACTTAAAGCATTTAAAATTAGTAAGAACTATGATTCTGTTGTCGATTTCTTATATAAGCATTTATTTCAGAATCGATATTTTGAGAAACATTTGTGTGAGGAACATTCTTTCTTTTCTTCCTCCTTTACCGTTCTCTTGTGATGGATTATCATTGTTATTTTATTATGATGATGGTTGTTATTACGATATAGGTCTTCATAATTCTAAAGTATAAAACAATTAAAACTTCAGTGCCACAATTTTACCTGTGTTTAGAAACTACTATTCACAGTAAATTCTCATCAATACTTCATATAACGAGAAAGATAAAGTATCAGTAAAAGAGACTGTATTTATACTGACTTCCTTAAGAGGGCCGTGAAAAACCTGTGATCGTTCAAGAGAGATTTAAGTGGCAAAAGTACAGTATATAATAGATCAGCTGCTTTTTATAAGGCAAACAAAGTGTAAATTGATAGACACTTCCTGTTGCAAAACACAGTGCCAACCTTGGAGAAGAAGAAGAATTTGAATTTTTGAAATGCATGTGTATGACCATCGCCTATCTTAATGTCACTTTGTATGTTCTCTTGGATAGTTTGTATATGTGGTAGTTTGGCAAATAAAAAATGTAAATTTCAGAAATTGAATATAGGATCAAAAATGACAAATAAAATAACTCAATACTCAGTGTTTTGGAGACTAGCTCTTTTAATTTGTTGATATGCTAGTTTGAACAATGAACCCCAGGCATATATGCTTGTATTTCATTGTAATTTCTGATCTGTAATTAACTTCTTGGGAGAGGTAACAAATCCTTGATTTTTGTTGTCATTATTCTCAAGTGCAATATAACAATGTAACCAAACCTAGATAATTTTCAGAGTCATTGTTAGTTTAGTAAACCTAGTAAACAGAGATTTAAACTTAATAAAATTTTGGTTAGTAGGAAGGAGGGATTCTGCTATACAAATGCAGTTATTTACTTCTAAAAGATACATTGTACATTTTTAAAAATTTTAATTTTTTTTAATTTCTTTTCACTGTTCAAGAATTCATTGTTTATGCACCACACCCAGTGCTCCATGTAATACGTGCCCTCTATAATACCCACCACCAGTCTCACCTAACCTCCCACCCCCCTGCCCCTTCAAAACCCTTAGATTGTTTTTCAGAGTCCACAGTCTCTCATGATTCATCTCCCCTTCCAATTTACCCCAACTCCCTTCTCCTCTCCATCTCCCCATGTCTTCTGTGTTATTCCTCATGCTCCACAAATAAGTGAAACCATATGATAATTGATTCTCTCCAATTGACTTATTTCATTCAGCATAATCTCCTCCAGCCCCGTCCATGTTGCTACAAAAGTTGGGTATTCATCCTTTCTGATGGAGGCATCATACTCCATAGTGTATATGGACCACATCTTCCTTCTCCATTTGTCTGTTGAAGGGCATCTTGGTTCTTTCCATAGTCTGGTGACTTTAGCCATTGCTGCTATGAACATTGGGGTACAGATGGCCCTTCTTTTCACGACATCTGTATCTTTGGGGTAAATACCCAGTAGTGCAATTGGAGGGTCATAGGGAAGCTCTATTTTTAATTTCTTAAGGAATCTCCACACTGTTTTACAAAGTGGCTGCACCAACTTGCATTCCCAAGAACAGTGTAAGAGGGTTCCCCTTTCTCCACATTCTCTCCAACACTTGTTGATTTTGGCCATTCTAACTGGTGTAAGGTGGTATCCCAAAGTGGTTTTGATTTGGATCTCCCTGATGGCTAATTAAGATCAACATTTTTTCATGTGTCTGCTAGCCATTTGTATGTCTTTGGAGAAGTGTCTGTTCATGTCTTCTGCTCACTTTTTAAAATGATTATCAGTTTTGCATGTGTTGAGTTTGCAGAGTTCTTTAAGATTGTATTTATTTATTTGACAGAGAGACAGAGATCACAAGGAGGCAGAGCAGCAGGCAGAGAGAGAGACAGAGAGAGAGAGAGAAGGGGAAGCAGGCTTCCTCGTGAGCAGAGAGCCCAATTCAGGGCTTGATCCCAGGGTCCTGAGGTCATGACCTGAGCCAAAGGCAGAGGCTTAACCCACTGAACCACCCAAGTACACTGAGTTTGAGGAGTTCTTAATAGATCCTGTATATCAGCCCTTTGTCTGCATTGTCATATGTGAATATCTTCTCCCATTCTGTGGGTTGCCTCTTAGTTTTGTTGACTGTTTCCTTTGCTGTGCAGAAGCTTTTGATCTTGATGAAGTCCCAGAAGTTCATTTTTGTTTTCGTTTCCTTTGCCTTTGGAGACATGTCTTGAAAGAAGTTGCTGTGCCTGACACTGAAGTGGTTACTGCCTATGTTCTCCTCTAGGATTCTGATGGATTCCTGCCTCACATTGAGGTCTTTCATCCATTTCGAGTTTATCTTTGTGTACGGTGTAAGAGAATGGTCATGTCTCATTCTTCAACACACAGCTGTCCAATTTTCCCAGCACCATTTTTTGAAGAGACTTTTTTCCACTTTATTTTTTTTCCTGCTTTGTTGAAGATTATTTGACCATAGAGTTGAGGGTCCATATCTGGGCTCTCTACTCTGTTCCACTGGTCTGTGTGTCTGTTTTTGAGCCAGTACCATGTTCTCTTGATGATCACAGCTTTGTAGTAAACCTTGAAATCAAGCAATGTGATGCCTCCAGTTTTGTTTTTCTTTTTCAACATCCTTAGCAATTCGGAGTCTCTTCTGATTCCATACAAATTTTAGGATTGTTTGCTCCAGCTCTTTGAAAAATGCTGGTGAAAAAAAATTTTTTTTAAAGATTTTTTTTTTTTAATTTATCTGACAGAGATCACAAGTAGGCAGAGAGGCAAGCAGAGAGAGAGGAGGAAGCAGTCTCCCTGCAGAGCAGAGAGCCCGATGTGGGGCTCGATCCCAGGACCCTGGGATCATGACCCGAGCCGAAGGCAGAGGCTCAACCCACTGAGCCACCCAGGTGCCCCGCTGGTGAAAATTTGATTGGAATGATTTGAAAGTATAGATTGCTCTAGACAGTATAGACATTTTAACAATGTTTATTCTCTTGATCCATGAGCATGGAATGATCTTTCATCTTTTTTTTGTCTTCTTCAATTTTTCATGAGTGTTCTGTAGTTCCTCAAGTTCAGATCCTTTACATCTTTGGTTAGGTTTATTCCCAGGTATCTTATGGTTCTTGGTGCTATAGTAAATGGAATCAATTCTCTGATTTCCCTTTCTGTATTTTCATTGTTAGTATATAAGAAATCAACTTATTTGTACATTGATTTTGTATCCTGTCACATGACTGAATTGCTGTATGAGTTCTACTAGTTTGGGGGTGGAGTCTTTTGAGTTTTCCATACAAAGTATCAGGTCATCTGCAAAGAGAGAGAGTTCGACTTTGTCTTTGCCAATTTGAATACATTTTACTTCTTTTTGTTGTCTGATTGTTTTTGTTAGGACCTCTAATACTGTAGTGAACAAGAGTGGTGAGAGTGGGCATCCTTGTTGTGTTCAAATCTCAACCGGAAGGCTATCAGCTTTTTCCCATTGAGGATGATATTTGCTGTGTGTTTTTCATAGATTTTATGAAGTTGAGGAATGTCCCTTCTATCCTTATACTTTGAAGCATTTTAATCAAAAATGGATACTGGATTTTGCCAAATCATCAATTGAGAGGACCATGTGGTTCTTATCACTTCTCTTATTGATTTGTTCTACCACAATGATGGATTTGCGAATGTTGAACCATCCTTGTATCCCAGGGATGAATCCCACCTGGTCATGGGGGATAATCTTTTTAATGTGCTGTTGGATCCTATTATCTAAGATCTTTTTGAGAATATTAGCCTCCATATTTATCAGGAAAATTGGTCTGAAATTCTCCTTTTTGGTGGGGTCTTTGCCGGGTTTGGGGATCAGAGTAATAATGTTGGCTTCATAAAAAGATTCTGGAAGTTTTCCTTCTGCTTCAATTTTTTTAAAACAGCTTCAGGAGAATAGGCATTATTTCTTCTTTGAAAGTTTGGTAGAATTCCCCAGGGAATCCGTCAGGTCCTGGGCTCTTGTTTTTTGGGAGGTTTTTGATCACTGCTTCAATCTCATTACTAGATATTGTTCTATTCAGGTTGTCAATTTCTTCCTGATTCAGTTTTGGAAGTTTATAGGTTTTCAGGAATGCATCCATTTCATCTAGGTTGCTTAACTTATTGGCATAGAACTGTTGATAATAATTTCTGATGATTGTTTCTATTTCCTTGGTGTTAGTTGTGATCTCTCCCTTTTCATTCATAATTTTATTACTTTGGGTCTTTTCTCTTTTCATTTGGATTAGTTTGGCCAATAGTTTATTGATCTTATTGATTCTTTCAAAAAAACAGCTTCTAGTTTCATTGATGCTTTCTACTGTATCTCTAGTTTCTATCTCCTTGATCTCTGCTCTAATCTTGATTATTTTCCTTCTTCTGTGCGGAGTTGGCTTAATTTGTTGTTGATTCTCCAGTTCTTTAAGGTGTAAAGACAGCTGGTATATTCTGGATTTTTTTTTTTTTTTTGAGGGAAGCTTGGATGGCTATGTATTTCCTCCCTAGGACCGCCTTTGCTGTATCCCATAGGGTTTGGACCAAAGTGTCTTCATTCTCATTGGTTTCCATGAATTGTTTAAGTTCTTCTTTGATTTCCTGGCTGATCCAAACATTCTTAAGCAAGGTGGTCTTTAGCTTCCGGATGTTTGAGGTCTTTCTGAACTTTTCCTTGTGATTGAGCTCCAGTTCCAAAGCATTGTGATCTGAGAATATGCAGGGAATAATCTCAGTCTTTTGGTATCGGTTGAATCCTGATTCTTGACCCAGTATGCGGTCTGTTCTGGAGAAGGTTCCATGTGCTCTCGAGAAGAATGAGTATTCTGTTGTTTTAGGGTGGAATGTTCTGTATATATCTATGAGGTCCATCTGATCCAATGTGTCATTCAATGCTCTTGTTTCTTTACTGATTTTCTGCTTCGATGATCTGTTACTGAAAATGGCATGTTAAGATCCCCTATTATTAAAATATTCATATCAATATGACTATCTTGATTAACAGTTGTCTTATGAAGTTGGCTGCTCCCATATTGGGGACATAAATATTTACAATTGTTAGATCTTCTTGGTGGATAGACCCTTTACGAATGAGGTAGTGTCCTTCTGTATCTCTGACAACAATCTTTAGATTAAAATCTAATTTATCTGATACGAGAATAGGTACCATGGCCTTCTTTTGAGGCCCATTGGCATGAAAGATACTTCTCCCTTCACTTTCAGTCTGGGTGTATCTTTAGGTTCAAAATGGGTCTCTTGTAGACAACATATGGATGGGTCCTATTGTTTTATCCAATCTGCAGCCCTATGCCATTTTATGGGCACATTTAGGCCATTCACATTGAGAGTGATTATTGAGAGATACGTTTTTATTTACATCGTGTTACCTGTAAAGACTCTGTTTATATAGATTGTCTCCATAAATTTCTGTTCAATGCTGTTCTTGGGATTTTTCCTCTTTTATAGGACCCCACCTTAATATTTCCTGCAGTGTTGGTTTCGTGGTTGCATAGTCTTTTTAGCCTTGCCGGTTTTGGAAGCTCTTTATCTCTCCATCCATTTTGAATGTCAGTCTTGCTGGATAAAGTATTCTTGGCTGCATGTTCTTCTCATTTAGTGCCTGAATACATCTTACCAGCCCTTCCTGGCTTGCCAGGTCTCTGTGGACAGGTCTGACGTTATTCTAATGGGCTTTCCTCTGTATGTAAGGAATCTCTTTCCCTAGCTGCTTTCAAGAGCTCCTGTCTACAATTATGATTCATCATTTTCACAATCAGGAGTCTCGAGGTCTTTCTAGATTCTACAATCTTGTGGGGGAGACCTTTCTGCCTCTAGGACACAAATGCTGGTTCCATTCGCCGGATTGGGAACATTTTCATGGAGAATTTGTTCCACTATATCTTCTAGACTTTTTCTTTCTCCATCCCCTCAGGGATTCCAATAATTCTGATGTTGGAACATTTCATGGCATCATTTATTTCCCTAATTCTGTTTTCATGGCTTCTAAGCTGTTTGTTCCAGGCCTCCTCCTGATCCTTTTTCTCTATCAGTTTGTCCTCCAGATCACTAATTCTATCTTCTGCCTCAGTTACCCTAGCTTTTAGAGAATTAGGTTAGATTGGAACTCATTGAGAGCATTGTGAACCTCATGCCTGGTGGCTTTCACTCTGCCCTAATCAATTCCATTTTGTCATTAATAGTTTTCTCCAATGTAGCCATTATCTGGATAATTATTAGCCTGAATTCCCTTTCTGACATACTGTTTATGTCCATATCCAATAGCTTTGATGGAGAGGGCCCAGTCTCTGAATTCTTCCTCTATTGGGTGTTCCTCCCCCTAGTCATTTTGGTGAGACGTGGCTGAGGGGATGTGAAGCTGAATGTATCAACCATGAGGCAGGCACAGTGCACCCGGGAATGCTTCTGAGCAATCAGGAGTCCCCCACCAAAAAAAAAAAAAAAAAAAAGAGAGAGAGAGACATGAGATAAATAAATAAATGAATAAATGAATAAATAAATAAGCAGTCCCAGCCTGAATGGGCCCCAAAGGTACAATTTATAAAGTATATAAACAAAAACACCTACAAAAGTAAATGACAAGAAAAAAAAAGAACCCAGCCAAAATGAACCCCAAGCGTAAGATGTAGATACTACCAGAACAAAAACAAATACAGAGAAACACTGACAGAAGAAAAACATGAGAGGGTGGTTATAAATTCTCAGTGTGGGCGAGGAAGATTATTTTGATTCTCCTTGGATGTATCTTGATATCTCTGTTAAAAGACTCAACTTTCCTGAGTTAAAGGGGGATTAAAACTGTATATAGGGGTAGCCTTGATTGGGGAAAGGGGATTCCTTGAAGCTTATCTCTATATGAATATTTTTTAAAAAGTAAAATTAAGAAATTAAAAAAAATTAAAAAATAGATAAGCAAAAGAAAAACACAGGCATATGTATCAAAAAAGTTCAAGTTAAAAAGTTATGGAATTTGTTGTACTGAACATCTCATTGTGATGGTAAATAGGTTAAAAATATTAAAAAATTGAAAAGAATGAGAATAGTGGGAACAAATTAAAAATAAAACAATCTGAGGGTTTTGAAGGGGCGGGGGGTGGGAGGTCGGGGTTCCAGGTGGTGGGTATTAGAGAGGGCACAGATTGCATGGAGCACTGGGTGTGGTGCAAAAATAATGAATACTGTTATGCTGAAAATAAAAAATAATTTAAAAAAACTATATAAAAAAGAGTACACTTATCATTATGAGTGTTGAGTAATGTATAGAATTGTTATATCACTATATTGTACACCTGAAACTAATATAACATTGTATGTTAACTATATTGGAAAGTAAAATTAAAAACTTAATAAAATTTTAAAAAGCCATATTCTATTAAAAAAATAAAAAATAAAAGTTGTATCTATGAAGTAGTGGTGGTTGTCTTCTTGGGTTTTTGTTTGTTTGTTTGAGGGGTGGGGGCCGGCTTTCCGGGAGAGGGGTCCGCCACATGGAGTTTTAGGCGGTCTTGCTAGAGTTCAGTCCTCCTCCATCCTCACAAGGGGCTGGGCTCTGAGGAAACCAGTTTTTCAGGCTTTTGTTCTCTGGAGGGTTTTTTTTTTTCCTCCCCTTGGCAGCTTTTGGCAGTTCTTTGGAGGTTTAGAGGGAAGCATACTACACCCAGACCACCATCTCAGAGAGGAGACTCAGTCTGCTCCCCTCTGGGTGCTTCAGAGCACATGAATTCCCCCTCTGCCCCGGCAGAACACATCCCCAGTCATGATCTCAGGGGTCACGTGGCCCCCACTTATGCCCACTGTTACCAAAACCAGATGAAATCCAGAGTGCTGGCTTCCCGCGGCTGCCCCCACCATGGCTGTCTGGGCCGGTTCCTCCATTCTACAGTTTATTTCAGGCTGGACATGACCTCTTCCCTACTAGTTTTGAAACACTTTAAATACCTTAAATTGACTTGGAACTATATATCAAATTAATTTGTTACCCAAAAATGTAGTAATTTTCTTTGTTTAGCTTCTCTTATGATCACCCACATTGGGTGAGACATAAAAGGTGGGTCTTCTAAAACTTGCCATTCGCTGACTTGATTGAGTTAGTGAGAACTGCTACAGTGTTCTACTTAGTTTCCAATGTGTCACTTGTGTCTGTTCAATAAACTTGAGCATATGGTGCCAGTTTTTTGTATATTTTCCTCTGTGATCATAGTTTTGTTTTTTAATCACATGAGCCAGCAATAATGGACTAAGAGGATGACCTCAAAGAGGTGCCTCTCTGAAAGTCTTAATTCTTTATGAGTGTTATTTATTTGAAAAAAGGTAACACGAAAAGAGCAAAAGGAACCTAAGGTTAAAATACACCAGTTACAAATTACAGAATCATAGACACTTTAAAATTTAAAAGGGTTTTCCATTTCCAATAATGGCAAGTAACTTCTATCAGATAAAAATGGTAAGTGATGAACTAAAGAAGGGAAAAAAGAAACTTTTTGAAAACACTGAAGTTAGTAAAAGCAGAAACTGGAGCAGATTCAACTCTTATTAAAGAGGAGAACCACCTCTTTCCTGGAAGTTACTTTCTGCTGCTGGATAGAATGCAAGCAGAAAAGGGCCTTCCTTTTCCTGGAATGATGGGACTGCCATCATGGATAAAAACTGAGGGAAAGAAAGGAGCCATATTTTGGAAGGGAGGAATGTTTTGTCCTCAAATCCTTTTCTGACCCTGACCATGACCCTGCTCTAGTGAGACTCCAAGGGGCCCAAAAAGAAAACAGCAGATGGAAGGTTGGAAGAGCTGAGCAGGTGCTTCAGCCACTGCCTATGGTAGGAGAAATGAGATTGGAGAAACGGAGACTTGAATGACCGGCGTTTGGAAACACCCAGTATTTCCAGAAACCTTGGAGGAGCTATGCCTTGGGAATAAATACTACATTCCGAGGTGGACTGATTAGCCCTAGGATTAAGAACAATGCCACTGGTCCACTCTAACACAGTGTAAAACCAAGATTCCACAAACTTAAGGGGATCCACGTGTAATTCATTTGCTCCTTCAGGCAGTTACTTTGAGCGGAAGACCTCGTAGAAGGACTGCAACGTTCCATCCACAATGTCGTGCGTGTGTGTGGGTGTGTATGAAAAGAAAATGTTACCCATAGTTTGAAGGGGAAGAAAAAGAGTCAATAGGAACAGACCCACAAACAATTTAGCAGGTGTGACTTTAAGTAACAATTATAAATAAATATGTTAAAAACTCAAGAAAAACATGGAAATTATGGGCATTTCAGAAGATATTGGAAATTAATAAAAGACTCAAGTAGACATTCTGTTATTAAAAAAATATAGTACCTGAAATCAGAAACTCATTGGAGGGGGATTAAAAGTAAACCAAGAAAAGGAAGAATTCGTGAATTTAGAGAGCAATAGAATGCATCTAGACTGAAGCACTAAATGGGCAGTAGTGGTGTGGATTACAAAACAAATGGCCTCATGACTCTTGGTCAACTGCGGTGTAAAACAAAAGGAGTCAGAGAGGAGAGAGAAAATGGAGACAGACTAACTTGAAACCAAAAAGTTGCCAGATTTGGTAAAATGTAGCAACCATACAGTTGTGGAAGCTCAGTCAGTGAACTCTAAACATGACAATCACAAAAACACCATCTATGTGCATCACGGTCCAACAGCTAAAAACCGCAAGTTAGAAAGGGTTTACCTCACCCCTACATACTGGTAATGATGCCCACAGTTCATTTCTTGTCCAAATTCATACTGACTGGATGGGACCTAAAGCTTATATATTCAAATTTCTAGTCCTGTGTACTTTCTGCTGTGCAAGACTGCCTAGATTCCTAGTGACCCTTTATATAAAACAGATTTGTTACTATCCAGTGGGTAGGTCAGGATGCCCGAATGTTCCTTGGTGCAATACCAGTACCTTTCCAAGTGATACTTTTATTCACTTTCCGAATGTTCTGAACAGCCTAGAGTTACATTGTTTCATTTCCTTTTGCACCCTGGTTCACTTCCCTTGTCAGCTTTATTTCCTAAAAAGTAACAAATACATAAATTGGTGTTGTTTTAATAAAAGGAGCATTTAGATTTTGAACTCGAACTTTATACAGCAATTTACCTTCATGTTATTAAAATTTTTTGTCTTAAGGTAATTAATTTTTAGTTCTTCTATACCATTTTTCAGATATTAAAGTATCGAAATGGAATCTTTAGGGATTACTTTTTAGCCAGTTTTGCATTCAGAAAATTAATTAATGACTACAAGGTTATTCACAAAAAGTACTGGATGATATATACTAGTAGTACTTAATTTGGAGAATGTGCTATCCACCTGAGTAATAGAAATGATTCTTGATCTTGTGTGAGATATGTGGTAAATTTCCTGTGGGAGACAAGAAAGTTGGTATCTTATAAATTTTCTCATTTTTGAACAGTGCAGTTAAAATTCTTTTTGAGGTTGTAAGTGACATAAGCACTTTCAGATTTTATCACCTAACTGGAAGACAAGTGAATGATTTTTAATCTCTCAATATACTTTAGTGAGGGAATGAGAGGGAAGACTTTATTAAAGAATAACGAATTTCCTACTTCTTAGTAATACTAGTGTTGACTTTAACTTAAATCTGTAATACTAAACCAAACCCAAGCATTTCACCACCATGTGGTATTAAATTACCGGCACAAATTGAGCCTCAGGGGTCTTTCTCCCACAGGTACTCAGTGTTTCCCAAGTAACAGAGATGACATAGTGGTAACTAAGTTCACCTTATTCCCACTGGACAGCTCTAGCCTCCCAAGGGAACCCTAAAGCAGCTGCAGTAGAGCAGTGGTTCAGTAACAGACCTGAGAAGGTCGTTTGCCCACCATACAGAGATGGTCTCTTCTGCTGCCCTCTAATACTCCAAATTCAGTTCTTCACCTTACCCACTCCACATCCTTTCCTAGATCTAATCAGTCTTGGTCATTATGAGTCTCATTATTTTATCATGGCTTAGACAATAAAATAGTTTTAAATTAGTATATAGTCCTTTTGCCATGAAAGGTGATATATTTACAGAATGCAGGATTAGGTCATGGACATCTTTTTGGGGGGTTGGGGGGAGCTGCATTAGATCTACCCCAGTCCACCTCTGGCCCTCAAAGATTCACTTCAATCTCATATACAAAATACATTAACCCCATGCCAAAGTCCCCCAAACGTCGAACCATTACAGCCTCAACTCAAAGTCCCAAAGTCCTCCTTAATTCCATTATTTTGAATGTTCTGAATCTTGTCATCTAAATCCTCTAAATTATGTATGAGTAAGGTCAGGGTGACGATCCATCCTGGGATACAATTTCTATATGTGAGTCTGTGAAATCAAAGAAACAACGTTATCTTTTCCCGACATACCATGGTGGGGCAGACATATAACAACTATAAACATTCTGGTTTAAAAATAGGAAAAATGTAGAAGGAAAAAGAAAGGTCCCAAGCAACTTCAAAATCCAGCTGGGGAAACTCCATGCAGTTTCAAAATTTGTGGATAATTCTCCGTGGCTCATGGTCCCACCATCTGTGTTGTCCTAACCCCTCCCCCCACCTCCACTATGAAATGTAGCACATGTTTGCAGCTGAGTGTTATCAGCTTATTTCCACTGGGAACATTTTATGGGCAGAGTATGCTTTTTCATATTGTACTCTATCCCTTTTAGACCAAACCAACAGTGCTTCTGATGATATAAAATTTGCAGGAACCTCGTGGATCTCCTATGTACGTCAAGAAGATTCATTTTATCATACCGGACACTACTCCACAGATCTTTCCTAAATAATCCCATCTCTATTTTTGGCTCCTTTTGAGATGTTTGAGGAGATAGATGAGTCACACATTTAACCTCTTGAAGGAAAATTTTGAAATATTAGCAAAAGTTTGTGTAGTCTCTGTGTTCTCTGTACAGCAAATTTTCTTGACAGTGAATCCCTTAATTTTAACATCTTTTGCAATCTAGATAAGTTGAGAATTTTGCAAATCATCAAGTCCTGGTTTCCTGAATTCTCTTTTTATGAATGTATACTTGCTTAATGAATTTATATAATTAAGGACGAGAAACACAAGAGTGGGGTTGGGGGGCTTGTGCATGGATGGTGACCTGAAATGCCACAGATGAAATTGCCCACTCCTTGACATGCGGCCTGTAACCCAGGTATTGTGACTGTAGTCTCAATGACTTACAACGCCTGTCACCTGAGAAGGCCTCTAAACCTGAGTGTTAGTGACTGTTTGAATCACACGATCCAGTTTGGTTAATAATCATACATAGTCTTTATCCCCAGGAGTGTGGGTAGCCCTATCCGGATAAATAATTCTTGTTCCAAAAAATACAAACATCAACCTTGTTCTATCCTCTTCACTAGTCGGTGGTCCCTTGGCTTTCAAGCGCAAATGAGATGGTTCATTATCGAATGGAAACAGCAGTGTTGCAGGAATAGTCATAATCTAAGGAATAGTTGATCATTGACATCTCAAAAATCGTATTATGGTAAGTAAGGTAAAAGTTCTTGCAACAACTTGTTTAAAAAGGATTCCGTCTTCTCCCTCACATCATTCGTTCTGGCTAATCCTTTGTCCTGGCTGTGTCATGGTGGGGTCTCTGCGGACACACTGTACAGAGACTGTCGGTGAACATTCACTCCTTACACTGCTCCATGAACTCCCTATTGGCTCAGCCACACTCAGCTCTGGCCTGGGGCCACTGGGGACATTACCTCCACCTTCCTCATACGTCCGTGTCCTGCTCTGGGGATAGCCCTGTGGGGAGTAACTACAGAGGTTGTTGCCTGTGTTCTGGCCATGCCTCCACTAGACACGGTAGTTTGGTACTGCTGGGAACACCAGTTGTAGTTATAAATGAGCAACTGATTATATTCCACTGGCCTCACCTTACTGATTGCTGTACTCGGAAGCACTGGTTTGGACCCCAGTCCCACTGTTCCCTGGCATTCCCTCAGGGTTTGCTTCTGTGCCAGTTCATCCATGAAATCCATAAAACCAAACCCTTTGGACATAACCTGTCTGATTCAAAACCACCTTGTCTCTCCAACAGGACGGTGGATGCTGGTGATCGACCATACAACATACTACTAGCCACATCGGGAGTCAGGCCCCCCACCCCCAAATGGGAGTACATCAGGTTATTATCTTGTTATTTCCATAAGGGGCAGAGTTTAGTACACTAATGCTTTGCAGGTGTGGCTCCTGGAAGACATTTCCCATTAATTTTATGCAAAGTCTTTTCAGCTATGGCCAAGTCTAAGCATTCTACAGAGCAGTAACCAGCTGGGATGCCAGTGAGGCTATCTACTTACTTTATTCTTATTTTTCAAAACTGTTTTGGCTATATGGGATCCCATGCAACTCCATGTGAATTTTAGAATCAGTTTGTCAATTTCTGCAAAGAAGTCATCTCAGATTCTGGTAAGGACTGTGTTGATTCTGTAGTCAAGTTGGTTTTCTTTCTTTCTTTCTTTCTCTTTCTTTCTTTCTTTTGCTTTTTCTTTTAAAATAAGTTATAACTGGGGCACCTGGGCGGCTCAGTTGGTTAAGCAACCGCCTTTGGCTCAGGTCATGGTCCCGGAGTCCCGGGATCGAGTCCCGCATCAGGCTCCCAGCTCCATGGGGAGTCTGCTTCTCCCTCTGACCTTCTCGCCTCTCATGCTCTCTCTCACTGTCTCTCAAATAAATAAATAAAAATATTTTTTAAAAAGTTATAACTTATATTTAACATTATGTTGGTTTCAGGTATACAACATAATGACTGAATACTTGTGTATGTTGCAAAACGATCATCACACCAACTCTAGGGAACATCTGTCAGCATGAATAGTTACTATGCATATATATATACATATATATATATATATATATTTTCATTTATTTGTTTAACAGACAGAGATCACAGTAGACAGAGAGGCAGGCAGGGAGAGAGGAGGAAGCAGGCTCCCTGCTGAGCAGAGAGCCCGATGTGGGGCTCGATCCCAGGACCCTGAGACCATGACCTGAGCCGAAGGCAGAGGCTTTAACCCACTGAGCCAACCAGGCGCCCCTTGGTTATAGTTTCTGACTGTCTTGGTTTTGAATAATGCTGATATGACTTACGTGTTCAAATATTTACATATATTTAATATTTCTCTCTTGGGAAGGCTTCCTGCCGAGCAGTGACCCTGATGCAGGGCTTGATCCCAGGACCCTGCGATCATGACCTGAGCTGAAGGCAGAGGCTTTAATCCATTGAGCCACCCAGGTGCCCCCCTATGTATATATTTTGAAGGATTCTTAGCAACTTTTAAGTAAGTCGTATAGTATTTCACTCTAGTCCCCATGCTGTACATCATATCCCCACAACTTATTTTATAACTGGAATTTATAACTTTGATGCTTTTCACCCATTTCTCCCACCCCCCACCCCTGCCTGTGGAGGTGTGTCTGTAAGCTTGGATTGTTTTTATTCAATTCCACACATACATGAGCTCATATGATATTTCTTTCTTTGACTTATTTCATTTATCTTGACACCCTCAATGTCCATCCATATTGGCACTAACGGCAAGATTTCATTCTTTCTTAAGGTTAAATAGTATTCGTGTGTGTGCGTGTGCGTGTGTGTGTGTAACACATTTTCTTTGTCCACTCACCCCTGAAGAACACTTACATTGTTTCTGTATCTCAGCTATTGAAAAAATGCTGCACAGAACGGAAGAGTGCAGTTATCTTTTTGAATTAGTGTTTTCATTTTCTTTGGATAAATATTTAGAAGAAGAATTGTTGGATTGTAGGATAGTTCTACTTTTTAGTTTTTAGGACCCTCCACACTGTTTTCCACAGTGGCTGCACCAAGTTGCATCTCCACCAACAGTGCACAATGGTTCTGTTTTCTCCATATCCTGCCGACACTTGTTGCTTCTTGGTGCGAGGGAAGATCTCATTGAGGTTTTGTTTGCGTTTCCCTGATGATTTTTGATGTTGAGCCTCTTTTCATGTACCTGTTGGCCAAAGATGTGTCTTCTTTAGAAAGTGTCTATTCAGATCCTCTACCCATTTTTTAATCTTATTGTTTGGGTTTTTTGCTATTGACTTGTGTGTGTTCTTCAGTTATTTTGGATATTAAGGCCTTATCGGATATTTTACTTACAAGTATTTTCTCCCATTCCATAGATTGCCTTTTCATTTTGCTGATGGTTTCCTTTCTTGTGCAGAAGCTTTCTAGTTGGATGTACTCACACTTCTTTATTTTTGCCTCTGTTGCCACTGTGGAGGTGCAGGTCAAGGAGTTTATTACCTGTTTAGTTTCAGAAATTTAACAGTTTTAAGTTTTACATTCAAATCTTCAATCCATTCCTTTAGATTTTATTTGTTATTAATCTCTATACCCGATATGGGACTCAAAATTACAACCCTGAGATCAAGAGTCACATGTTCCACCAACTAGCCAGACCGTCACCCCTCATGTCATAATCTGTTTTGAGTTAATATTTGTATATGGTGTCAAATAGTAGTCATTTCATTCTTTTGTATGTCATTCAGTTTTTCCAACACCATTTATTAAACAGACTGTCCTTTCTCCAGTGTATATTCTTGGCTCCCTCTTTGTCATAGGTTGACAATTTTTGTATGGTCTATTTCTGGGCTATTTTATTTGCCCATTTTAAAATTGGATTGTCTGTTTCTCGCTAATGAGTTGTTGAAACTCCTTATGTATTTTGGACATTAACCCTTCATAAGATGTGTGGTTTACAAATATTTTCTCCTATTCGATGGGTTCCTCTTCACTCTAGTGATTGTTTCCTTTGCTGCGCAGAAGCTTCTCAGTTTGATGTAGTCTCATTAGTTTTTTGCTTCTAATGCTGGTGTTTTGGTGTCATGTCCAAAAAGTCACTGATGAGAAGGATATCAAGAAATTGTCCCCCATGTTTCCTTCCAGTAGTTTTATAGGTTTGGGTAGTACAGTTAAGTCTTTAACACATTTTGGATTTTATTTACTTATTTATTTGAGAAAGAGAGTATGAATGGTGGGGAGGGACAGAGGGAGCCGGAGAAACACATTTCCACTGAGCAGGGAGACTAACTCAGGACTGGATTCCAGGACCCTGAGATCATGACCTGAGCTAAAGGCAGCTGCTTAATTGACTGAGTCACACATGTGCCCCATCTTTAACCCATTTTGAGTTGATTTTTGGTTTATAAACTGAGATAGGTTTTGATTTCATTATTCTGCTTGTGGCTCACTGGTTTTCCCTTAGCATTTGTTGAAGAAACTCTCCTTCTCATTGTGTGTTCTTGGCACCTTGTTAAAGATCAATTGACTATACATGTTTGGATTCATTTCTGGCTCTTCATTCTGTTCCATTTGTCTAATGTCTGTTTTTACACCAGTACCATGCTGTTCTGACTTCTATAGCTTTGTAGTGTATTTTGAAATCAGGTAGTGTAATCCAGGAGTTGTTTTTTTTTTTTTTTTTCTCAAGGTTTCTTTGGCTAATTCACATTATTTGGGGGTTCCATATGAATTATAGGATTATTTTTTCTATTTCTATGAAAAATGCCACTAGAATTTTGATAGATATTGTATTGAATCTATAGATGGCTATAGGGAGTATGGACATTTAACAATATTAACTTTTTCATCCATGAACAAGAGATCTCTACCCATCATTTTTGTGTCTTAATGTCTTTCATCAATGTTTTACCGTTCTCAGTGTACAGGTATTTCACTTCCTTGGTTAAATTTATTCCTAAGGGTTTGTGAGTTAGTTAGTTAGTTAGTTTGTTTGCTTTTGAGGCTATTGTAAATGGAAATGTTTTCTTAATTTCTTTTTTGATAGTGTATTATTAGTGTGTAGATATGTAATTGATTTTGTTTGTTAGTTTTGTGTCCTACAACTTGACTAGATGTATTTGGTAGTTCTACCAGCTTTGGTGGAGCCCTTGGGATTTCCTACATATAAGACCATGTCATTTGCAAATGACTCTACTCCTCCTCTCTAGTTTAGACAGTTTTCGTTAATTTTTCTTGTCTAATAGCCATGGCTAGAGCTTCTAGTACTGTATTTATTAAAAGTGGTAAGAGTGGGGGTACCTAGGTGGCTCAGTGGGTTAAGCCTCTGCCTTCTGCTCAGATCATGATCTCAGGGTCCTGGGATCAAGCCCGGCATCAGGCTCTCTGCACAGTGGGGAGCCTGCTTCCTCCTCTCTCTCTGCCTGCTTCTCTGCCTATTTGTGATCTCTGTCTGTAAAATAAATAAATAAAATCTTAAAAAAAAAAAAAGTAGTAAGAGTGGACATCTTTGTTTTGTTCCTAATCTTGCAGGAAAAGCTTTCAGCTTTGCTATGGAGTATGATGTTAGCTGTGGGCTTGTCATATATGCCTCTACCATATTGAGGTATATTTCTTCAATATCTGATTTGTTGAGAGTTTGTTGTTTTTTTTTTTTTTTATCATGAAAGGTGTTAAATTTCATCAACTGCTTTTTCTGCATCTGTTGAGATGACCGTATGATTTTTGCCCTGCGTTTGTTAATGTGGTGTATCACACTGCCTGATTTGCGGATGTTGGTGGATGTTGGTGGAGGGAAGCCTGGTGCCTGAGTCCAGGAATCAGTCCTGGACCCTGGGTCCACTCGAGCCCGAGTCCATGGGTGCTGACCTTGTGCTGTGGTGGACCTAGAAACAGGGACCGTAGGGGTCAGTCTGGCACTGGAGCAGGCCTGGAATTTGGGGCCAGAGGAACTGAACTGGAGCTGAGTCTGAAGGTGTTGGCCCGGTGCCCAGGGGCGAGCCTTGCACTAGTGCAAGCCTGGATTCTGGGAATGCAGGAGTGGATTCCTTCTTAATTCTTGATAGCATTCATGTTGTTCCCCCCCCTACACACAAATTATTTGGCCTCCCTATAATTTCTTTTATCCAATCTTTCTTACTTACATCAAAAGAAATGTATTTTATATAGATTACACACACCTATGCAGTAACTCATTATTCATGATTCCATATTTCTGAGTTAGCCTTTTGCTGAAATGTATTTGTAACCCCCAAATCAGTGCTTTCATGGTTATTCATGGAAATGTGTGGAGCAGTGAAAAGTTGGGTGATATGACATTCCCTCTCCAGCTGCAGTCGATAGTACACATGTACGTGCGCTCTCCCCGCTTTCAGCTCCCACATGAAGCGTCCTTTTAGTCGTCTGCTTAGTGCCATTTTTTTTTCAGTTTTGTACTTTCTGTTCGCTATTTTGTTGTATCAAATGGCCCCTGACTGCAGTGCCGAAGTACTCTGTCATGCTCTTAAGCCCAAGAAGGCTCTGATGTTCTTTACAGAAAAAGTACATGTGTGAGATAAACTTCTTTCAGGCATGAGTTACAGTATTGTTGGCTGTGAGCTCAACGTTAACAAACTAACAACACGTAATAAATAAGGTGACCTTAACAGAATCACAGGTAAAACTAGTTACGTATTAGTTAGTTGATGAAAATGTTGTGACCAGAGACTCATAGGAACATAACTCTGTATTCCTCTTAGGAGCTATGTTCAGCAGTTGTAAATTTAGTATTTGCAGGGGTGCCTGGGTGGCTCAGTGGGTTAAGCCTCTGCCTTCGGTTCAGGTCATGATCTCGGGGTCCTGGGATCAAGACCCGCATTGGACTCTCTGCTTGGTGGGGAGCCTTCTTCCTCCTCTCTCTCTGCCTGCCTCTCTGCCTGCTTGTGATCTTTCTGTCAAATGAATAAATAATAATCTTTAAAAAATTTAGTATTTGCAGTCACTTCATAGAACATAACTACCAAGAAAAATGAGAATTAGCTACATATAACATGAAATTTTACATGCATTATAAAATATACATAAATAAAACAGACCATACCTAATATTAGCAAAAGAAGCCGTGTCTGACATTTACTTAACAATTTCTATAGCAAGAACCTAAGTATTTTTATGCATGATTTCATTTTGTTCCCTCCTCGAAGCTCTATTACATTCCTCATTATACAGCTGAGGAGAAGGAGGCCTAGAATTCTGGGTAAATCACAAACCTGTGAGTGGGAGACACCAGAGCAGTCTGACTTCAGGGCCTTCCTCCGTTAACCAACACTTTTGCCTCTTAGCAGTGATTTATTGATTTGATTAAACAAGCCTCAACAACCAGTGTTAGGCATGGGGCTGGGAGTTGGAGACAGAGCTGGGAACACAAGGGCCTTGGTCCTGTGGCCTGTCCTGGTCTTGTGTTATACTAGTGGGGATACAGGCCACTTCGAGTCCATTGTAAATAATAGAGTTCTGTTATTTGGAAAAGGGGAAATATGAGGTGATGCGAGAACTCGTAGGAGGGGCTCCAGTCAGATCTAGGACTGTCAGGAAGTGTGTTCTGAAGGAAGTAATATCTAAACTAGCCCTCATGGTCTGTGGAAGCCAGTTGGAGAGCTGAGGGCGTAGAGTTCCTGGTGGAGGAAATCAATATGGGAGCATCCAGGGGCAACACAAAGAAGTCTCGCTCAAGGTAGTGAAAGAAATCCCTTTTCTCTCCTCTGGTTTTCTTCCTGTGTGTGGTGTGTAGAAAATATCAAAAGATGATTCTGAGTCATTGCAGGATGGATTGTAAATGGCTTTGCAAGTCTGTTAGGGATTATGGACCTCATGTTAAGAGCGATTGGGAGGTCCTAGAAGATTTGGGGAAGAACTTTATACAGACACAAATACACATGTATGTACTAGTGTACTTCACTTTCTGATGGTACCGGCATCGGCCATTCCTCTGTAAAGCGCACTGACTGAGAGGTTAGCAGGGTACAGCTTCCTGCGTGTTTGCTTGGTTTGGCTCTCCCAGTTGGTTTGTGTGTATGCCAAGAGTCAGTTATGTTTGTGCCTAAACGTGTTTTTACCAGTTCTATGTATTTTAAGGAATGGATGAAATATAGATTTGAACAAAGCATATTTTTCTATGAAAACAGAGTTTAATACTAAATGGGTGAAAAGATTCTAAAATTTGGGAAAAATTCAAGTAGAAAGATTTGATTGCTTGTCAAGAGTGTTTAAGAACTCTTTTCACTTAAACTACAAGTAGTAGAGGTGTATTATAATTGTGGTTTATGACTTTAAACCCGAGGATGTGGTTAGATACTTATAAACAGTCCTGGTCCTACATCAGAAGATGGGTAAATAAATGTACATTTGCTTGTTTTAAAGTAAAATAAGCAGTTTAAAACACATTTAAGATATATATATATATATTTGTCTCTTGGCCAACTTCTTTTTATTCACTACTACCCCTGGTTGCATCAAATAATATGGCTTTTGTACATTGCACAGAAATTAGACATACTATATGATTAATGGAGCATTTAAAAATCATCTAAAAACTATCTTGATAGACAAAGGTTATTTCTGCAAACAGTCCATAGTATTTTTATTTTATTTATTTGACAGACAGAGACCACAAGTAGGCAGAGAGAGAGAAGGAAGCAGACTCCCCACTGAGTAGAGAGCCTGACGTGGGGCTCAATCCCAGGACTCTGGGATCATGACCCGAGCTGAAGGCAGAGGCTTTAACCCACTGAGCCACCAAGGCACCCCCATGGCATTTTTTTTTAAACAGTTCATAGTATTGAAGAATTTGATGTTCACCCTCCATAAAATCAGTGGCTTTGCCGCTGGAAGATTAGTTTCTAACATATTAAAGCCTTGGCCACCATAAGACAAATGACAGAAATCCTGGCCACATTCCTTTTTCCTGATCTGCCAGTCAGGTTTTTGGAGCTGTTTCCACTTTCTCCTCTCCTCTCTCCAGGAGCAGAGGTAACTTGGAAGAAAATGCAACAAAAACAGCTTGATGAGACTAATAAAGGCTCTCCACATTCAGCCTCCTACTCAGTAGCTCCTGCTCACACAGGCAATGCGAAGCCAAGACGGAACATGGTGTTTAATGTCAGGGGTCTCACTCTGGCACCTATTTTCCAAAACTTATGTAGCTCACATAGTTCCTTTTGGTCTAATAATCAGTAAAAAAAAACAATGCAAACTCATGTAAAAGTTTTCAATGGTGCAGAAAGATGAAGTCACATATTACTAGCTCAGCCTTGGGCAAGACAGTAGCTAGTCTCTCTGATTCTCCGTGTTTCCCTTTGTTAAACAGGATAATGAAAGCTCTTCTACAGGATTGTTCTAAGAGTACGGTGAGATAATATATATAAAATGACTATGATTTTTATTATTATTATTACTATTATTATTTTCTTTGTGGTTATATAGGTACTATTTTCATGTCATTGAGCAAAGAATAAATTTCCCCTACTGAGAAGTTTGGTTTTTTCCAGGAAGTTGGAAACACTGGGGAGGACCGTGCAGAAAAATGGTGAGTGTTGGAGTGCTTGGGTGGTTTGTCGGTTAAAGGGCTGCCTTTGGCTCAGTGTTGTTCCCAGAGCCTGTAGGATCAAGCCCTGAGGTGGGCTCCCTGCCTGGTGGGGAGCCTGCTTCTCCCTCTCCCTCGGCCACTCCCCCTGCTTGTGCTGCTGCTCTCTCTGTCTCCCTGTCATATAAATAAATAAAATCTTTAAAAAGGAAAAGGAAAGTGGTGAGTGTGGAATGGGACGATCCAATCATTCAAATCAGCCAAGTCAACTACGGTAGGAAGTGATGTGATGTCACAGTCAGACCCCACTGACATCATGCTAGATGTCTGGGGCGTCCACAGGCACTCCAAATGCAGAGACCACAGCTGAACACGCATGGCTTCTGGTCGCTGCTGCAGTCCGCACCACCAGTGAATCTTTAGGATGCTGGAAGCAGCCACCCAAGATCCCAGTCTGGTAATTTGGGTGTCTTTCTCCTTCTCCCTGCTCCCGCCCCCAAACAGTCAACTTTCTCTGTGCTTCTAGCCCGGTATACTGAATCTCTTAATCCTTTCCTCTCCTTTCCAGTGTCACAAGACTGGAGCAGCTCATCACCGCTTTTGGGAACACCTCTAAACTGACCGGCTGTCCTCTGACGGATCCTTCTGCAATTGTCTTCCATGCTGAGAGCAAAGTGGTCCTGCTGGGCCGACTGGTACCAAGTTGGGTCCCTGACTGGTTTCTTTCAGTACTTCACAATCCCTTGCAGCATAAATTTCAGTTTCCTTACAGGGCCACCTAAGCTCTTACAGGAGTTCATGTATAGGAAGGTTTAAACAGCACCCGGACACGGTGAACTCTACAGAAGCGTCTATTATTTAAAAAGAAGATTTTTTTTTTTTTTTTTTACATTTTATGTGTTTATTTGACAGAGAGACAATGAATGAGGGAGCACAAGCAGGGGGAGTGGGAGAGGGAGAAGCAGGCTTTCCCCTGGGCAGGGAGCTGGATGGGGGTTTGATCCTAGGACCCTGGAATCATGACCTGAGCCAAAGCAGACGCTTGACGACAAAACCCAGGCGCCCTGCTATTATTATTTTTTTAGTGACCTCATTTTCATTCTCCTTTTCCATCTAAAACACTCTCAGCAGCCATTGCTCACAGTTTTCCAAGCATACAGTGTTTACTGCACACCTCTAGCCCCGCACCCCACACACAGACACCCCTGTTCGGTTTTCAGACCACCTGGCCACACCGTCTATGCGAGGAACTCTTCGTCCTAGTATCCAGCCTCGCCTGGTGCTTCAGAGCGCGCTCCCCACTAGTCACCTTCTTTTTTTTTTTTTTTTTTTTTTTTTAAGATTTTATTTATTTATTTATTTGACAGACAGAGATCACAAGCAGGCAGAGAGGCAGGCAGAGAGAGAGAGAGAGAGGGAAGCAGGCTCCCTGCTGAGCAGAGAGCCCGATGCGGGACTCGATCCCAGGACCCTGAGATCATGACCCGAACCGAAGGCAGCGGCCTAACCCACTGAGCCACCCAGGCACCCCCCACTAGTCACCTTCTTGCACATTCTGTGCGACCTCAGCACATGGCCGTGTGTTTCCAGGGGTAACCACCACACTGGATGCTAATTTGCTTTTGTATTTCTCGGCCCTAACAGGTAGGAGCTCCCAAAATGCAGGGACTGACCTTGCTTATTTGAAGCACCCACTGTCAGACCTAATCTCGTTTAGGAAATGTGGGTGTTTTTGACCAAATGAAAAGTGCACGCAGCCATCAGACAAAATGTAATTAAGACTATTTGAGAACGTAGAAATTCCCTTTTGAGCAGAGAGAGGCAATGGAGTTAAAATCCGTAGAACTGCGTTGATTGTCGCCTGTCCTGGCGGTGGTGCGCCACAGCCTGCAGTGCTAAGAGGTCCCGACCAGCGACCAGTGGGCGCTGCGTGGGTGTTTCCGGAGAGTAACCAGTGCGCCACCTCCTCCGCTGCTTTGGGGTCAGGTGGTGGGAACTGTATCCACCTTTCCGCAAAATGGGCCGCGTCTCCGTAGGGCTGGAGGGTCTCTCGCCGACCAGCCCCCCCGAAAGCGTCTTCTTGCCCATTTCCCCGCGGAGGCCGCCACCCCGCGCCCCAGCACCGCGCGGACCGGGTGCCCGCAGCCCCGCGGCGGGAGGCGGCGGGAGGCGGGAGGCCGCGGGGCCCCGGCTGCGGGCTCGCCCCGCCCTGCGCGTCACGTGCGCCGCGCTGCGGACTCCCCCTCCTCCGCCGCCCCCGTCCCCGGCGCCGCCTCCCCGGCCTCCTCCTCCCCGCCAGGCGCGCGAGGCAGACGGCACGAGCCCGAGCGAGGAGCCCGCAGCCCGGGCGTCCGCCGCCGCCGCCGGGAGCCCCGCAATATGCCGCCGGGGCCCCGCGGCTCTCGGCCATGGCGAGGCTCCGCCGGCGCGTCCCCTGCGCCCTGCTGCTCGGCCTGGCCGCGCTGCTGCTGAAGGCGCGGCTGGTGCCCGCGGCCGCTCGTGCCGAGCTCGGCCGCTCCGACCTCAGCCTCATCCGGCAGCAGCAGCGGCAGCGCGAGGAGGCGGCGGAGGAGAGGCCGGAGGCGCCGGCGGTGCGCCCCACCGGGCCCGCGGCAGGTAGGTCCCGGCGCCCGGCCCGGCCCTGCCCTGGCGTCGCCGCGGGGAGCTCGCGGGCCCCGTCGCCGCCCCCCGCGCCCCGTCGCCGCCCCCCGCGCTCGCTCCCCAGCGCCCGACCCTCCGCCGCCTCCGCGGACCTGCCCGGACCCCGCCCGCGGATCGGCGGCGCGCGCGCTTCGGGGACCCGCCCTGGGGGCGAGCCCTCGGGGCAGCGCGGGACCCGCAGTGGGCCGGGGAGGGGTCGCAGGGGCCGGGCGAGTGGCCGCCCGAGGCCTCGCGTCCTTCCCTCCCTCCTCGCCGAGCCCTTCCCCGCGCGCGTCTCCCCGGCCCCGCCGGCGTCTCCGCTCCCGGAGACCGAAGCTTCTCGCCGCGGACACCCACGCGCCTTCCCCGCAGCTCGCGCCGCCGCTGCGTTTACGTGTAGATCCGGGGAAGCTCGATTCCTTTTATTTTCCGTTTCTGGGTTTTCTGGTCAGCTCATTCCGTCGGGGTGATGAGACGGACTCAGCAGAACGGAACCGGAGCGGGGGTGCAGGGAGGGCGCAGAGGAGCGGCGGGCGGGGACGACGCGGTCCGTGGTGACGCCGCGCAGCCTGCGGACGGTCCCCGCGCGGTGGGGTGCCCCGTGCGACCCGGCGGGCGGAGGGACAGCGGGACGGTCGGTGCTCACCGCCTCTCCGCACCCCCGCCCCAGCGCCCTGCCGGCCGCGGGGCTCCCGCTGTTTACGGAGGGAAAACCCGCCCCTTGTTTTGGCAAGTGCGTTTAGCTTCCCGCAAAACCAGAGTGAATTCTATTTTAACGCTGGTTTTGCTTTAAAATCCTGCCTCGTGACATGCGAGACGATGAGAAGGAGACGCTGGGATCATCTCACTCTGTGCGCATCGCCCGGGCAGTGCTCGGGCCTACGGCTGCGGTTCCCGACTCGGTGGTTTAATGCGTTGGAGCCGAGGACGGAGTCGCCGGCGTGTGCGGGAGCGTGCGTTGCCGACCCGGGTGTGCGGGAGCGTGTGTTGCCGACCGGCGTGTGCGGGAGCGTGCGTTGCCAACCAGAGACTGCGGGAGCGTGTGCTGCCGACCGGAGTGTGCGGGAGCGTGTGTTGCCGACCGGCGTGTGCGGGAGCGTGCGTTGCCGACCAGAGACTGCGGGAGCGTGTGCTGCCGACCGGACCGTGCGGGAGCATGTGTTCCCGACACCCTCTAAACCAGTTACTAACACTCGAGTGTGGGTACGAGTCCCGAGAGGAACGAACGCGGTGTGCGACGGTTTTCCCGGCGCTCTGGGACTCCGGTGCGACCAGCATGGCTCGAGGCTGCCCGAGACGCGCTGGCTGTGGAAATACGGAGACTAAAGATGGACAGCAACTGAGAGCCCGTCTGGTCCGAGAGGATTCCGGGCATCAATGACAAAACAGTTCTGAGAGTGGTGATGGGTTCTGTGCTTTGCAGTGTATTTTTAGTCTGATACATCTTTTTTTTTCAGAAATACTAGTTAAATGGGTTTTGACTACGGTGGTGTATGTTGTGATGAAGGTTATGAAAAACTGCAACATAGGAAAACTTTTGTATCGAGCTGCAAATTAAAATGCTTATTTTCTGTTATTTGTGAAAATATTTTTGAAAACAGTTGTTGTTTGGGAAACTCGCAGTTGTTGTCTTATTTACATATTAGCTTAATCAAAATAAAGGAATTACTACCAAGCGGATCAAACCGGAGCCTGCAAAGTAATCGATTTTGACTCTTGCTTTCCCTCAAAAACTAACTTCGCAAAGCCAGTGGCAAAGAAGAGAGCAACTCAGTTGATTGTGGTTTTAGTTACTGGAATATCGTGTCCTTTAACGAACTACAGCCAATAAACAAACGAGTTAAAATACTCCTCTGAGCACATTGTCACGGATTGAAGACCACTTCCCATTCCCACCTTGGCTCCTTGAGTGTCTGTTCTCTCTCCCAACTGAGGATCTTTTGGGAAACATTCCAGAGGCTCACTGCTGCCCCCAGGCCTCTGGTTGGCTGCCCCTCTCTTTCACAGTAGATGTCCAGACACCGAAAATGGCCCACTGAGGCTTAGAGCCTCCCGGGGCACCCCTCCCCCTCCTGTCTCTCACTTCTCTGACCCTGCTCACTCCAGTACATCCACACTGGTTCCCTGTGTCTTCATTTTTGCCGGTGGGCCTGCGTGGGACCTTTGGCCTTGCCATTTTCTCCGCCTGGAATTCTGAAACTTCACTTTCCTCGGGTTTGCTCAGTGTCACTGTTACAAAGAAGCCTTTCCTGACCAGCTCAGTTAAATGATCATCTTTATGCCCTTTTGTAATGCTGCTTCTCCCTGGTGCTTGCTACCCTCAGCCCTTCCTCTACGCCTGCCTCCTCCTGCTAGAATGTAAGAGGATACGGACTTTGTTCTGTTCACTACTACGTTAAATTATTCTGTATATTTCAAAGACCTGGAAGGGCATCCGCTGCAGGTAGGCACGGATAAATGTGTTCAACGAGTGAATGAATGAATGAATGAATGAATGAATAAACAAATATGCTGGCATCAAGGATCTTTCTGATCCTTTCTGGGCGTTTGCTACTTCATCATCTTGTGAAATTCTGCACCAGAGTTTAGTGAGGGTTGTGTTAAAGGAACGTTGGGTAGACATATTTGTAAGTAGAGGGGATATGAAGTTTAGATGTTTAGTTTTACCTAATTTCAGTGTTTGTCCTGTTCCGACTCTGGAGAGCTGATCGATGCCTGCATGGAGTCTGCTCCTCACGCCTGTCCAGATTCTTCACCCAAGGGCAGTTACGATCCCCTTACGACCTGGGAGGTATTAACAAACCTTTAAGTAGCTGTTACGGAGCTCGGGTTAGTTCTTTGACTCTGCCTGGTGCTTCTGATTCTTTGGACACATTACGTGAACAAGTATAGGATTTGTCACAAGCAAAACTTTGAAAACTAATATGGCATCTTTGGTGACTGGTACATGACTGAGCCTTGTCAGTCCACAGTAAAGAAACTGCGCATTGACCTTTGTTCGTATTCTCTGGATGTTATTATTCTGAAAATGTATATCTTTGTATTCCTGAGAAATTAGGAAGTGAAGGTGAAGAGTTGAGTATGAGATTGAAATAATCAGGATGTAAAAAAGTGAATTTTTGTCTTCTCGTTAATTATAAAACACCATCTTTGGAGCGCAGAGAGAGTAAAGGCGTAGGCGGAGGTCTGTCAGGTCTGTTGTTCTCTCCAGTGCAGGCAGCCACTTGGATTTCTCCATCCGCACCCGTGTTTGTTAGAAATAAAGATGGGAGGGCCCAGGGGAGAATTAATTTGGGGGTTGGTGCTAGCTGAGAAGCCATACCCTATTCACTCTGATGGCCCGTTAGCCGGGAGGCTTGCTGGGGGTGGGGCCAGGGGAGCCCGAGAAAATCGTGAGCTCCATTTCAGATTCTCCACGTGAGGTGACACAGGGCACCTCCACGCATCTTTCTAAATGTCTTCTGCACACAGAAGAAGCTTCTCGAGAGATACATTTTCATGATATAAAATTTTTGATGGAACATTTCACTGATACATATTTTAGCCTTTTGATTTTGGAAAATGTCAGATATTTAGAAAGTAAACACAGCAGCATTTGAGAAGCCCGTACTGGTCTCCCAGCCGTGATAGTGGCTGAATTCGGCCACCGTCGTTTCACACACCCATGCGCCCATCCCTCTGTGTGGGATTTTGTTGGGGGGGGGGGGGTGGCAGGGGAATGCAAATACATCGAAATGTCCGTATCTCAGGTGTACTATTTTATATTTTTGACAAATGGATAGGCTCATATGACCACCAACCCTATGAAGATAGAGAACCTTTGCATCCCTGTAGAAAGTTCCCTCCTGCTTCCTTCCCAGGCAATCCCTGTCCCTTACCAAGAGATGACACTGTTTTACTTTTATCGTGCATTAATTTTGTGCATTTTCTGGTGCCTCATAAAATAGGATCATATAGCATGCACTCTTTTGTGTCTGGCTTCTCTAGCTCCATCTAATTTCCGTAGGTTTTGTCCATATTCTTGTGTGTTCAGTAGTTTCCTTTTACTGCTGATCCGTAGCCCATCATAGGGATTACTCTAGTTTTGTTTATCGCTTCCTTCTGTTGATGGTGATTTGGGTCATTTCCAGCTTTGACTATTGTAAGTGAAGCCGGTACATTCCTGGACAAATCATTGGGTGTGCACGTCCTCATATCTCTTTAGTAAATGCCTAGGGAATTGCTGGGCCAAGTAGTACGCTTGGAAAGTTAAAACATTTTCCCCCAATTCTGTATAGCTGGAACCACACTTCATAACCTATAATTTAAAAATTATGAAATCCAATAGTATTACTGTATGCTTTCTTTTTTTAATTAGTCACCATACAATACCTTAGCTCGCCTTTTGTGTGAGCACAGCCCATATGCCTAGAACATACCCAATTGTCTGCTTTTTAAGTTCTCTTATGACTGTGTCCGTAGGACCAGGCAGTATTCTTAAGTACTTGGTTATGAGGTCTGTGACTATAAAGGCCCATTCCCTTGGGCCTAAAACGAGTGATTCTGAGTAGGGTATTTCATTTCATGTAGGGTAGAGTGTGTGAAGGAAATGTTAATCATTGTCTGTCCTTACTAACATAGCAAATCTGCCGCTGGAATCTGGAGAACCCAGACTGTAACTCACCCCAATACTGTATTAAGCTTCTCTGAAACCTTTAGTTGATAATGCCTATTAAGATATCTATGTTAAGGTTCTATGTCTTGCACAGAAATTAAGATTTTAAATGAACTTCATTTATATGGGAGTGAGATCTTGATTTCTATTTAATGTGCATTTTTCTGAAGGAGGTTTTTATATAATAATTAGGAAATAATTCAAAAGTAAATATTCATTAGTATTATCAGCTATTGTATTTATTTCAGTTTTGTTTCTGTTCAGTAAAGAAATGTTAGTTTTGGGGCACCTGGGTGGCTCGTGGGTTAAAGTCTCTGCCTTCTGCTCAAGTTGTGTGTCCTCAGTGAGGAGCCTGCTTCCTCCTCTCTCTCTGCCTGCCTCTCTGCCTACTTGTGATCTCTGTCTGTCAAATAAATAAATAAAATCACTTAAAAAAATAAAAACAGTGTAGTTTTAATGTACTTGTTGGCTCTGTGGACATGGAGAACACGTACGCAGGTAAGGCAATACCGATTCGTAGCTACGGCCCTCAATGCTAGTTAGTTTTAGGTGACCAGTTAGTTGGAAGCTGGTAGAAATGTCCAGTCTCAAGCCAGAGCTCATGTTGTGAGGACCCTGGCTTATTTCTGAGGAAGGTACTGGAGGGACATAGTACAATTCCATACCCTCTGACTGAATCCAGTGTCTGTGGTTTTGTTCCCAGGTAAGTCCTCCCCTGCTTTATCGTAGCAAACAGGATGGAGAGACAGATGATTTGTTTTTCCCAGTGGGTTAGCAATAACCAGGAGTTGTGTAGAAGTTGGAGGTGTCTTGGAGTTTCTGACTTACTGGATTTTGTGGCCCATGCCACCCTCGCTTACTCCCCTGGTTTTGGAAAGGGTAGAAATTAAGTTGTCAAAATATGCTCAGTATAGTTAAGTGGATTATGGTTCTTCAAAACTTTGAACATGTTCTTTTGTGTTGTACGAGTAGAGTTTATAAATGCCTGGGTGGCTGAGACAACATTACCCAAGAGACCAGAAGAAGATCTAGTTACTGTAAAAATGAAAGCAGGGAGGCCCTACCTTTTATGTAAGGGGGAACATGTCACCAAAAGTAGTAGGAATAGTGGGATTTATTTAAATATTTGACTAAGAATAAACTATGCATGAATCAGTGATAAGAGTATGTCATGAAACACAAATTATGATTAATTAAATTTGTATACCTAGAGTTAGGGAAAAATCTATCTACTTATTTATGTTTAAATGAATTGATATATTCCAAAGCTTTACATTTACAGACAGATACCTTCTTTTCATAAAATAAGTACTTCCCAAAATATAGTTTCTAATATATTTGTGCTAGTAGATTTTGGATTTTTAGCTGAAAAGCTATGATTTAATACTGACTAAATTAATCAGTTTAACACTTATTCATAATCATAAACAAGAAAAATTTTTAGTAATGTATGAAACAACTAATCTCATCTTCCAGTGTTATTTATAGTGGAACAGTATCTAATATCAATTAAAATATGTAATAATTAAAAGTACAAAATTTTTACTTTGCAGATTATAGTGAGCCTTCTTGGAACCCTATGCTCTTAGAACTAGAATGAGGTAGAAGTGACCTTTCCCTAAGTGCTTTGCCCGGCAGTGTTTGAAAAGTATCTAACATGAGCTCGAACACATCCATAGCTGAAAAGACGTTGTGGTAGCCCCTGGCAGTTACAAAGTCTGATAAAGCTGAGCGTTAAGGACAATCTGATGTTTTCCCCGCATAGGAAATATGACTGGGATGAGTGAATGTTTTTATCATCTCAACTTCCCCTGTCAACTAATTAAGTTTGCGAATGAGAAAAATTGAAAGAGTGTGTGTTGTAAAATTCCTTCTGTACCATCGTGTTTCAAAGAGGGAAGGTCTTGTGAATTCATAAATCTTGGTTAAGTGTGGGGTGTGGAAGTGGAGGAGGTGAAGACTTCGGAGTCTGAAGAGAAAGGAAGGAGTCAGAAGTACCATAACTCACTGCGATGAGTCTGAGAGGGGGTCATGTCGGTAAGTTCACGGGAGCGGAGATCAGGCACAAGGCGCCACTGTGCGTATGAGGGACTAAGCAGCCGAGGGAGGGCTGTAGGGGGCTCTTGGAGAGCCTGAAATCAATGATGCAATCTTTAAGTGTCTAGTATTCAGAGTCTCTCTAAGATTTTCAGAGGCATCTTTGACCTCAGAAGTGTTAAGAAAACCTGCCCTTGTTAATTAGTCCTTTGTGAGAAGACCCCATAAGAGGAAGATAAAGGTAACATTCAGACTCAAATAGCAGTTTTGTATGTTCTTAACATGTGAAGTTTCTCTGTTACTGTGCACACGTGATGGGTGAAATCAGTAGGTGTGGCAGCAGCATAACTCATCCTCCGGAAGGCTTTCACCCTTACGAGAGCTGGTGGCTTGGGATGCGTGTGCCTTGGTCTGTCCCTTCATCCTTTGGCTTCTGTCCCTGCTGTAGAAGAGCTACCAACACCCGACAGAGCTCTCTTGCTAAACCCCATGACTCTGGGTTTCTTTATATCGAGGCTTTGTTATATGATAAACTGGTGGGATACCTTATACCTGAAAAAACCCTCTGTTCAGAATTCATTGGCAGTCAACCCAGAAACTCTCTGTGTCTTGGCTTTTGGCCATTCCACAGAAGAATGGGGTCACTGAGATTAAGTTAATTATCTTAATAAGGGCTCTAATGATTTGGTGAGTCATCTAATCCTTTCAGGTCTGATTATAAGCCTCAATCAGTTTTAGCAGATGAGGACCTACTCAGGTTGTTATTAATTCCCCAAGAAGGCATTTATAAAAACCTAAGCCTTTCCCCACCAGTGAAATATGTATTAATCTTTGGTCTTTAAACAGTTTTGGGGTCAAAATAGTCATTTCAGCTTACAGTGATTGAGTCTGCCAGCAGATGAACTTGCTGCTTTCATTACCAGTGCTCTCCTGGGCTTTCAAAATTAATGCTGTTCCTAAACTCACTGAAACCTATATGTTTTCTACTCACTTTTTTGATTCATGCCTTTCCCGACTTCACTAATAACTGAGTACATTGGAAAAATGAGATTCTACAATGAGTGCATAGCAGAGTAAAGAATTTTATTTGTCTTGAGGAACAACTTCACATAGCAGAATTTTTCTTTCCTTTGAAAATCCAAATGCAGAGATTTGTATTTCAACACATTTCGATGTTTCGAAGATAAATAAATGTGTCGCCACTTGGAAAATTGCAGCTTCAGAGAACAGCATGGGATACAGACATGGGGGCAAAAACGAAGGCGGCATCCCTGCCGGATGCAGCTCTTTCTGTGACCACTGTGCCCGCACACACGAGGGCGGCTCCTGGTCTAGAACTCGGGGCAGGGACTGTGTCTTCAAGCTGCCAGAAGACACGTCTAACAAAGGCACGTGAGAATAGGCCTGTTCTACTCCCCTTTCCTCCCTGTCGGCCTGCCTCATCAATAGCATAATACCGAGTCTGTGGCTTTGCGTAATTGGCTGTGCAATGATTATGTTACTTTAAAAAAGCGATGGCTAAGTATTAATGTTAGAACCATAAAGAGCTTGATACTGTAATATGTAGGTAATTAAAATATCTTTATATTCTAAAACCTAAAAATAGAAAAGATAGTGTATTTTGTTTTCATTTGGTTTCACATTTCTGACTCTCTTACCACTCTTCCCTCTCACGAGGATCTCATCCGCCTGCGCGGCTTAAATGCCATCCGTGTGCTGGGACTCCCCAGAGCTCACTCCTGAGTATGTCCACCAGTTATTTCACATCTTTGTGTGCTGTATCACAGCCATTTCCGTGTAAGCATGTCTAACTCTGCCCTGATGTGTCTCATACTCCTTCCAGAATAGAAAAACCTCCTCCTTTATTGCTTTTCTTTCCTTTAACTATAGTGCCCAGAATTTATGTGTCTTATAACTGGAAGTTTTTAGCTTTGACTGCCTTCTCCAAAGTTCCTTCCTTCCTGTTTTTTTTTTTTTTAAACATTTTATCTACTTATTTGACAGACAGAAATCACAAGTAGGCAGAGAGACAGAGAGAGGGGGAAGCAGGCTCCCAGCCGAGCAGAGAGCCCGATGCGGGGCTCGATCCCAGGACCCTGAGATCATGACCTGAGCTGAAGGCAGAGGCTTTAACCCACTGAGGCCCCCAGGCGCCCCCTTCCTGTTATTAAAGACAAACGGAGAAGGTTGAGGGGACTGTCCTGAATTTCCTCCACCTTTTCATCCAGTTAATCCCCAGATCCCAAGTTTGTGTCCATTCCAAACTCCATATCCCCCAGAGCAGCCTTGGGGATCATCTGCTCCCCACCCCATAGTGGTGGTTGTATTTTTTTTTTTTTTTAAGATTTTATTTATTTATTTGACAGAGAGAAATCACAAGTAGGCAGAGAGGCAGGCAGAGAGAGAGAGAGGGAAGCAGGCTCTCTCTGAGCAGAGAGCCCGATGTGGGACTCGATCCCAGGACTCTGAGATCATGACCTCAGCCGAAGGCAGCAGCTTAACCCACTGAGCCACCCAGGCGCCCAGTGGTGGTTGTATTTTTAAATACAAATCTGATCGAGCTTCCCATGACATTGCGAACCAAATCAAAGGTCTTAACGTGACCGATAAGGCTTTGAGGGATTTACTATTCTAGTCTCTGCTCTGGCTCTCGGGGTCTGGAGTGACACCAGTTTTGCGCCTCAGGGACTCTGATACACACAGGGACTCGCCTGGCTGTTGCATTCAAACTTCAGACATTAGCTTAAATGCTCCTTCTTTTAAACGGGTTTTCTGGACTTTCCAGACTGAGCTAGGTTCCTGTGTTACGTGGTCTCATAAGTACCTCCTGCTTGCTCGAGGCGTGTAGTTGATTTGTAGCGAGACGCCCACTCTGTGTTTCTGGATTGTCTTCTCTACACTAGAAGTCAGGTGAGGCCAGGTGCAGTCATTGTTTTGGTAGGGTTGTGTTCCTGTGTAAATATTTATTGAATAAGTGAATGACCCAATAGAGAGAAATATTCAATTGAATGCTTTCTCTCATTTACTTGCTTGAGTTGGCTTCTCTAAAGAGTGTATTTAGGAGAAGGATGTTATAGAGGGAAAAGGCTGTAGCACTTTCAGAATGAAGTGGCCAAAGTGTGTGTATTTGGGATCAAGAGAATGCCTAGTTTCATTTTTTTAAAAATATTTTATTTATCTATTTGACAGAGACAGACAGGAGAGAGCAAACAGAAGCAGGGGGAGCGGGAGAGGGAGAAGCAGGCTTCCTGATGAGCAGGGAGCCCCGACATGGGGCCCGATCCTGGGACCTTGGAATCTTGACCTGAGCTTAATGAGTGAGCAGTCCTGTTGCCCCAAGAATGCCTGGTTTCCAAAGTATATCTGGGAAGAGGAATGTATTTACTCAGATTCAATACAACATGTGTTGGTTCATATATGGGAACAGAGATGATATACAGGATTCGTACAGTGACTGATTTCATCCGTCTTCTTCTTTCTTTTTTGAAACAAAACTCACTGGGTATCTACTGTTCGCCAGGCACTTCCTCATCACCAATTGCAGGGGACACCCAGTGGGGCTGTAGAGACAGAGACTGTAAATGATAGTAGCGTGTGGTGAGTGCTATGTTGTGAGTGTAGAGGATCCTGTGGAGACAGGGTTTGAGGAAAATCATTTGGCCTGTGTCCTGGAAGAAAGCACACTTAAAGTGAGTTGCAGAGGGATGTAAAAAAGCAAGAGAAGGACATTCTTTTCTTATTTTTGATCTGGATTTTTTTCTGTGGTAACGACACAATAATTCAATTCCCTTTTATCTTTGCTGTTCTCTGGAATTTGATTTCCTACTTCTACGGCTCATCATTTTGAGATTAAAAAAATTAATAATAATGTCGCTTCTTTCACAGTGCCCACAGACTTCTTAAAGACAGACTGATGATATGCCTGCCTCTCTTAAGGAAAGGAACTGAATCCAGAATTCAAGCATCAGCCCGTTTCTGTCAGTGTGGCTCTGCTGTGTGACCCCACAGTCAGTCCCTTGCACCTTGGCGTTGATACTCTACCGTGAGGACAGCTGGGCTGTCTACCACCCTGGCCACATTGTGCTCTTCTCTTGATATGTCAGTCCTCAACATGAGCACAACAGACCACTTGTGTCTCCATGTCACCTAGGACCTCCTTCCCTCCCGTCGGTGCCAGCCCGGGGCCGTTTCTCAGATCTGTCCTGGCTCCTTTTCTTTCCCCTTCAGTGACCCTAACTTCCGTTTCCACAGCTCACCAAAAGAAGTGAGCCCTTAAACTCTATGTTGTTAATGATTGTGGCTGGCCGTCCGAACTGAGACTTTTTAAAAAATATAATTATGCAAAGCAGTTGCTTGTTTTTTTTGCTAAATCTGAAAGTTTATGGCCCCTATTAGGTAGGAATTTTATGTATCCATGAAGTTCTTCTCTGTTAAAGTTAAGCCAGAGATGAACTCCTCGCAAGAGGCCATTTAGCTGAAAATTGCTAAAGCAAGAGAAGGGGCATCACATCGACTCGAGCTAGCGACATCGATGTGTGTTTGTGGGAGTAAGTGAGGTTCGCTCTTGCCACCTGAAGCATTTTATCATGCAGTTTCTGAAATTTTTTTTAAACTCCTGAAATGTTGTAAATCCTCCAGGCTAGAGGGATCGAGACCCTGAAACAGCTGCTCGTGGGGAGAGCATCTCGCTGCAGCCTCTCAGGCTGCTTGTGTGGTTCTGTCTCCGAGCCTCCCCTGCCCATGGTACCACGTGCCCCAGCACTTGAAATGTAAACCGTATTTACCTGGGAAAGCCAATATATACATCTGTTTCGCGGAAGACTTTGTGTTAACCCAGCAGATCTGCCCCCGCCCCCCACTGCGTCTCTTGCAGTCCCTGTGGAGAACCGGGCATCGCCGAGGACTCAGCCTCCTCCCTCTGACCTGTCGCTCGAAGAGTTAAGTGCCCACCACAGCGTCGTAGCGTCCACTCCTCCTGGTTTGTTGTCGCGGCTACTTGGTCTGTCCAGGCCCCGCCTGGACTTTGGGTCTGTTACAGTAACTGAGTCGGTCTCGCTGTTTCTTTCCTCCGAGGCGGACCGGACCCAGCTGCGTGGGCCACTTGCAGGGTCGCCTCCTTTTCTTAACTTTCATCATGTCGTCCTTAGATCATCATTAAGATTTGGATTCTCTGCCAGACCTCTACGTCCCGGCAACTTTTATAGTAAATATTTTGAAATATACTGAAAAATTGAAGTGGTGTCGTGAATATTCACATGTCCTTCCCCGGGACGCAACAGTTGTCAAAGTTTTGTCATATTTGCTTCTCTCTTGCGATTCACTTTATTGCACACGTGGGTGCATCTGGTCCCGTGGAACCAGCTGGAGCGCAGTCACAGGCTTCCGGACTTTCCTTCCTGAGAGCAACCGTGCGCCTCTCTGAACATCTACGTAACTTTTGATGAACAAGTAATCATTCTTTTGAAATGGTGAAATAATTAACAACTTTTTAATGAACTGTATAAACATTAATGAGGAAAAGATAGAGCTTCAGTAACAAATGATAGATTGTGTGGGGCGAATTCTTAAGAAGGGTTCACTTTGATTTGTTATATTTTAGCAAATAGCATCTTACTTATATTGCATGTACACCACAGTGTGGTAGGACAGTGCTTTGTATAAAGGTAACGTTTTAGTCAGTTATGGGACTCTCCAAAACGGGGGGTTCTGCTAGGCTTCCAGTTTATTTTGTTCCTTGGTCATTTCTTACCATTCACGGTCAGTTGTTTACATGTAACTTCTGTGTGGTCACATAGAGAATTGCATGGTACCTCTCTTCCCCTTTCTTTTTGCTGCCCTCATGCATCCACGTTTGACGGTGGGAATGGTAAGATGTAACACAGAAGACTTCTCATCTGTGTGGACGGAGCCGGTGGCCTGTGAGCAGTAACACAGATGGAGTTCCTGGTTTCCGTCGTCCCCAGGGTCCGGCCAGATCACTGTTTTCCTTTCCTCGTACGAGTTGATAAGTTCCCATTTTTGCCTCAGCAAATTCTGGTTGGATTTCTGTTACCTAAAAAGCCATAGCAGGCTCAAAATGGTATCTCCTGCACTAAGTCCTAACTCCAAGCAAATTTTGAATTTGTGGACATTTTCTCTCCCCAGGGGCCCTGCCCTCCCTCTGTCTTATCTGAAAGTCCCCCAAACCCCAGCTCCGCTCTACTTTGTCCATGAAGCTTTTCCAGTCCATAATTATTTCCTCTTACTAGGTCACTCACAGTCTCTGCTTGGCGATTCCCTACCTGATGGCCGGATGTGGTAGGTCAGTCTGTTTCTGCTGTGCTTGTCTTTCTCTTGAGCTGCTGAATGTGTGCAGAGCACAGACCCGTTCATTCACCCATTTCACACCCCAGAACGCCCAGCACACTGCACGTGCTCGAGGAAAGCATGTTGATTCGTCCCATGCCATGACTCTGCCTTTCGTTATTTATGTCTCTGCCCCTCATGCCTGTCACGGTGCTGTGTACAAGCTGGAACTCTACAATTCATGGTAATGAAAAGAATGTGTTTATCCTTAGACTTAGGAGTATGGGGCAAATGCTGAGGGTATTAAAATTATTTTGAAGATAATGAAAAATACTACATTATGCGTTAAGACTGAGAACCATCAGTCTGATAGTAATACACTAGTATAGAGACACGTAAATGGCTCAGTGGTTAAGCCTCTGCCTTTGGCTTGGGTCACGATGCCAGGGTTCTGGGATCGAGCCCCACATTGGGCTCCTTCCTCAGCAGGGAGCCTGCTTCCCCCTCTGCTGGTCCCTCTGCTAATGTGTGTGCGCAACTGTGCGCGTGTCTCTCTCTCTCTCTTTCATCAAAGAAATCTTTAAAAAATCTTAAAAAAAAAAGATAAACCAAAGTATAACGGTTAAGTCTGGACCACTGTTTAGAGTCCTTTCCTTTCCCTGCCCTATATCTTTGTTTCCTTCCATCTTTACTTTTATTTTTTGTCCCTCATTAGCACTTAGTTTTGTCACTTTGGGTCCACGATGATAACCTCCTGCTTCTCACACCTCCTTTTCCCTCACCTCATGGTGCTAATTTAGCTGCAGGATTGCAGAAAGAACCTTTTTATCTCCTCAAAATACTGCCCTAGGGCCTCTGAATCATAAAAAAACAAGCTTCTAAGTCTACATTGCAAACAAGTACATTTAATTAATGTCTTCAGTGATTATCAAAAGTCCTCTTTGTCACAGAAAGGATGCTACATCAGAGAAGTCATTAAACCTTTTTATTGGCACTTTAAAAACCCGGGTGACTAGCTGAGTACTAGGTCAGGACTGTACTGTTGGAGAGGAACGGCCTCGGTGAACTTGAGACCTAAAGGAAGGCTGGTGTGGCCGCCTTGGAGAGCAGGAGACGGGGTAGGGTTTAGATTAGGGCAAAGGTCAGCTTCTGTGCCCTGACACGTTTGTTTCCATGGTTGGTGGCTTTTCCAGGACAGGCGTCCCTCGAGGGCTGTGTGGTTTGGCGGTTAGAACATGGGCTTGGGGGTTCGGGCCACGGGAGTTCAGAAATCTGCTCTGCCTCCTTAGGTGTGCTCTTGGGAGTAAGTGTGCACAACTGTTGTTAGCTGTTCAAGTTGACACATGAGAGACGCCTTGACTTAACAGAACTTACCAATTACCGTTATATATCTAATATATATATATATATATATAATATCTAATAAATTAAATATTTCAGAGGTATGAGTACACTGTTTTGATTTATATTCTTGGTAGTATGTTCGTAAGAGTTGAGTAGGTACTCAGAAGGTAAAAATGCCAGTTTTACAACTTTCTAGCAAATGAAGCTGGATTTGTTTTCACTGGTTCTTTGTAAATGAGACTCTATAAGTACCTGTGTTTCTGTAATAAGAAATATTGAAGTGTATCATGGAATACAATTACTGTTTTTCTTTTAAATTCTTTTAAAATCTAGAAGCTGCATTGTCTTTGGAATGTTACCTCAAGCAAATGAAACATTCAAAAGCCAAAAATCAGAGTGAGGTTTTCACTACTCTGTTGATTCCTTTTGTTTCGCTGAGAAGACAAATTGGCTTTTAAGAAAGACTGAATTCAAACAGTGGTTTTTATTATTCTCTTTTCTGTCCAGAAAATCTGAACATGGGCTAGAATTATGTCAGCAGGCAAATGAGCCAACGGTCCGGCTCTGGTCTGTCGGGAAACGTTGTGTTCTAAGAGTCGTGTTTTCCTTTACGGAAGAAACCAGAAGGCTGTGCGGTTCTCTCCTTTGCTTGCCTTTGCATTGTGCTGTGAGGTATCATCTGTCCCTTAAAATGGTGTATCTTGGGACGCCCTCCTCAGAAAGAATTCTGCGGCAGAGCAGAGATCTTACTGTTTCCAGTGCATACTCAGAGGAGTAGTAAACCCTGTCTCTCACGATCACTCCACCCAGAGATGCTCTTTCATACCCTAATGGAGACAGCTGATCGATTCACATATTGATTGGATCCAGAAGATTGCCTGCTGTGAAATTCCAACTGACTGAATTCTCAAATTGGTGTGCAGTTGCTCCTAACCAGTTCAGAATTTTCTTATGTTGAGGATATTCACAAAACAAATTTAAGCACTTTTCATTGAAAGACGAGAGGAAAGAATGGAACAGAATTATAAACTGCATGTTAAGAGAAAGGTGTTCAGAGACTATTTGCCATTCTTATTTCTCTAAGTAGGAAGCAGGAGAAAGTCATGGATTATAAAGGCCCAATAGAATTCAACAGGAACTTATTAAAAATCCCTAGTCATGTTAGAGATTGTGTCCAAATTCAAATAATAAACCAGATGAAGTTTGGAAAGTCGGCAGGACAAAAATAAATCAGAGCAGGTGGTTTGGGAGTTATTTTTTGTCCTCTTTGAATCGACTGAAAACAAAGGACTGAGCCATGTCAAAATGATCTTTTCCCTCCTTACTCCCCAGCCCAGCAGATGGCAGGAGCCCAGTAGCCGCCCGGACTTGCGCTGGGTGCACAGTAGCAGCTTCCTGAACGGTTGGGTCCGCGGGTAAAGGTTTGCTTCCTGGTTGGTTTGGGGAAATCGATCGGCAGGCGGCAAAGGCTAACTAGACAGCTGTGTTCAAATTGACGGCTAGCTAAATGAGAGATTTGACTTCTATCATTCATTTTTTTAAATCACTTTTTTTTTCTAAATAAAGCAGCTTATGCTATTCCCACAGGCTTTATCATAAGAGAAAGAACTATAAAACGTTAGGAATGGTAATATCTTAGTCTATAAAGTCCAATAATTAAAAAATTGAATATGATATACTAAGATTCTAAGATGGAAAATTATTCAAACAGTCAAATAAGGATGGGCATGTAGAATCCTCCGACTGAGTGTGGCAAAGGCTGGTGGTCATTCACTCTGCAGTCTCTGACTTTTTGCAAAGACTTTGAAGAGCAGGTTTTCTACTCTCAATATACCGATCATTGATAACTGGAGAGGACATAGACATATAAATATAATTCAAGGCAGGATGTTCTAATATGCCCATTAGAGTTTTACAGTGCTGTAGAAACAGGAGGTAAGGTGAGACAGACTTTCATTATTAAGGGTTGATTTTCTGATTGTTTATAGCTTAGTTACCTGCTTTTTGATCACCGCAGTTTTAGAACCTACATACCCGGGGTGGTTGGAAAGAAATCAAGGTATTTATTTATTTATTTGCCTATTGTGTCTAAAAGGAAGGTGAGCTGGTAGAACTTAGGGAAGGAAATAGAAACTTTTATAATTACTCCTGTCTTCACTATAGGAAAAAATTCCCCTACTTCTGTTTTTATTTAAGACATTTTTCATCCTAATTATGAAATATTTGAAAGAGACATATAGTCTGTATATATATAAATATAATGGATTTCCAGGTAATCATCACTGAAGTTAACCAAATATTAGCTTTTTCCTGTATTTTCTTCAGATTTCTCTGTCTCTCTATAAGGAACAACAACTAAAGATAATCAAACTCACTTTCACCCTTTTACTCACATCATGCAGAATTATTATTACATTACTATATATCTTATAATAATTATTCTGAAGTGGGTGTCAATCTTTTTGTTTGAAAAACTGAAATAGATGTATGTACATATTAGACATATCTGAAGTTTGCTTTTTTTCATTCAACAGCGTGTATGGGGGACTTGATACATTCACACTTCATTAATTGGGTTTAATTGCTGCATAGTATTCCATAATACACTAAGGCACACTGATGTACAATTAGGTTTTATCTAGCAATTTGCTATTTGGCAGTGTACATGTGGTCCAACTAGCAGTTGTCTCCTTCTAGATGAGTCTAAGAATTCACAGAGTGTTCAGACAGAGAAGTGGGATCACCACGTGGTATGTACGGCTGCAGGATTTAGGTTTGAGCTGCGTGGCAACAGGGAGTTGCTGCAGGTTCTGAGCGAGGGAATAACAGGAAAATAACACTCAGGAAATAATAAAATGGCAGGCACTTCACTTTTGATATTATATGGAAACACTAGAAGCAAGGAGACCCCAAAGGATCTGTGGGAACACTTCTGTTGGGGCCAGACTATATTAGGATCAGTCCTCCCCTGAGATTTAATAACCCAGGTGAGAGGTGGTGGGCTCCTCGCTAAGATAGTACAGCAGATTTTTTTTGATTAAAATATTAATTGTGTACATTTATGATCACTGATGTCAAGCTTGGCCCCATGATTTGCAGTGACCCCAATTTAGTGAATATCGTATATCTTTTCCTACTGAAGTCAGAAGAAGCTATGTTGCCTTTGGCAGATGAAATCTGAGTGGAAGGGTACATGGTACTTCCAAGCAGAAACATTAAGAGCCACTGGGAGGTTCCGCTATCTTCATGCCCTGCCTCCATGAATTCCTTAGAGGAGCTGCTTTTTTAACGTATCTAGTCTGTCCACGTAACTCTTAAAAGAAGCTGTACAATTTGCATTTTCCTGGTTACAGATAAGTGCTCAACACTTAAAAACTTTTTTTCTTCTTCTTTTCTTCTTTGTGAGCTTTTTGGTATGTGTTGTCTGTTTTCTCTCTTCTTTTTTTTCTTACTGATTTGGGAGTTTTCATATCTTTTGAATAACAATCTTTGTAGTTTATATTTTTTGCAGATCCCATTTTCCAGTGTCTAGCTTGTCTTTTAACAATGTTTTTGGGGCACCTGGGTGGCTCAGTGGGTTAGGCCGCTGCCTTCGTCTCGGGTCATGATCTCAGGGTCCTGGGATCGAGTCCCGCATCGGGCTCTCTGCTCAGCAGGGAGCCTGCTTCCTCCTCTCTCTCTGTCTGCCTCTCTGCCTACTTGTGATCTCTCTCTGTCAAATAAATAAATAAAATCTTTAAAAAAAACAAACAAACAATGTTTTTTAGGGTACCTGGGTGGCTCAATGGGTTAAGCCTCTGCCTTCAGCTCAGGTCATGATCTCATGGTGCTGGGATCGAGCCTCACATCGGGCTCTCTGCTCAGCAGGGAGCCTGCTTCCTCCTCTCTCTCTGTCTGCCTCTCTGCCTACTTGTGATCTCTGTCTGTCAAATAAATAAATAAAACCTTAAAAACAAACAAAAAAGGACAATGTTTTTTAGACTCTTTTGTGGAAAGTTTTAAATATTTTGCTGTAGCAAAATTTCTTTTTTTTTTTTTTTAAGATTTTATTTATTTATTTGACAGACAGAGATCACAAGTAGGCAGAAAGGCAGGCAGAGAAAGAGGGGGAAGCAGACTCCCTGCTGAGCAGAGAGCCCGATGTGAGGCTCGATCTCAGGACCCTGAGATCATGACCCGAGCCAAAGGCAGCGGCTTAACCCACTGAGCCACCCAGGCACCCCGATGTAGCAAAATTTCTTAATCATCACATTTACGTGTGCAACTTAAAAGTTCTTTCCCTAATCTGATGTAATTTGAAAAACCCTCTGTATTTAGTTCTAAAAGTTTTTCTGTTCATATTTAAGTGTTTAACCCATCTGGGATTTATTTTTGTGTAAGGAGTGGGGTATAGACAGAGGTGAAATGATTTGAATCTTTCAAAAGTCCTTCAAAACCCATACGTGCTACATTCTTCATCCTCCATGAGCTTCAAGATATATCACGGCATTTCGAAGGTGCCTATACGCTGACGCAAGGTGTTCAGTTATTTGAACTTGATGCATCATCTTTATTTAAGTATGTATTCTTTTCTCCCGAATGACTTTATGAAATAGGATTGCTTTCAGAGCTTTTCAAATGAAAACGACCCTTGCATAGCACTGAGGTGACAGACACAGCAGGAGCAGGCTCAGAAGAATGTGAGTGACATTATTTTTTAATGTGGGCAGTACTGTGCTCAAGTCTGCTAATGCCGAAACGGCATGCTGTGTATGGAGAGTGAAACTACCATTTGGAAGCAAAAACCCAGTCTGGAGTCTAGTGCTTACTGATGGGGAGAGCCACGTGGTCCAGGATGGTGTTTCTCAGCAGAGCTAGAAACGGAGTTCATGTGGAGTCCTTCTGGGCTAGTATTGAGCTGAGATTGGGGAACTTGCAGAGGTGGTGGCGGGATGACATGAGCCCTGGAAGCTGGCTTCTCTGAGGTTTTTGCTGGTTGGCGGTGGGTCCACTCCTGGTCGCCTGATGTGTGAGGTGGTCACGGATCGGCTCCCTTACGGGGGTGAGTTCAAAGAGACAAGCTGTCCGTGATTTGGTGGTTAAGGAGGTTCAAGCCAGTTCCGTGGCTCTAAGGCTACAGAATGACACAGTAAGCACAGATTTATTTAATGTTTGTTCTGGTGCTTACCTATCACCATGGTTACTGAGCAGTGTGTCTTAGGAGTGGAATAGCTCTTTTACTCTTGCGTGTGTAATTCGTATTTAGAGCTGACTACTTCGAAAGTGAGGTGATGTGGTTTTTCTTCAGAGAAGCTTGAATTCAGATTTGGGAGTGGAAAACAGTGTATCTGGTTTGGTAATAAATTTGCCTCTGCCTCTGCTCAGCTTTGCTTGAGATAGGAAAAACAATCACATACAAGTTCATCTACTGTTCCAGAATCTTGCACAATGGCCGGTATCACATCTTGGATGCCTCTGTTTTCTGCTTGAGGAAGAATAATATCTTCAATGGAGCACCACACTGTCTTCACTACTTCCTCACAATGGGATGTTGAGTAGTTTCCTTTTTGAATCCTGTTTTCCCATTTCTCAAATAGGAAGAAATACTTAAAATGGGTTTGTGAGACTTGAGATGAGTTAGTAGATATAAGCAACTTAGAACAATGTAAGTCCGTGGCATCAGTGTTAACCTCTCTTGCTTAGTGAACGTTTGGTGAACACATAAAATTTCATGTTTGAAATAGACTTACTTTTCCAACCAGTTCATTCCAGATCAGTTAAATGGAGGTTAAAATGGATGATTAAATTCTTTGCCTAACAGAAGTCATAAAAACAAAGTCTTTTTCCTAATTGGCAACTCACAAACATGGATCATTTATCAAAATTCGCTCCAAGAATTTTTAGTAAATATTAGTTATTCTGTTCCATTATGTTTCTATAATTTGTTTTTCATGTAAAATATATCTTATTGAGATTGTTTAGTTTTATAGGAATAGACAGCCTTCTTATAAACTTCTTTATGAGAAAAATTTCCAGAAAGGCCAAATTATACATGGTTAAATGTGTATAAAATATGGGCTAACTTTATGGGGGAGGTTTTGGTGAAGTCAGTGTTTCTTCAACAATTACCAGAAGAGACTTACTTTCAGAAGCTAAAAAAACACAAGTGTGGAAATATTCATTGCCGAGTGCTGTTAAGCGCTGTGTGCTATTTCATTTCCTCCCCCGGCAAACCCAGTGGGGCGCGTCTCTTAGGGCTGCCTTGTTCTCATTTCATGGGGGATATTGAGGCCCAGCGTGGCCGGGTGGCTTGTCGCAATCGCATAAAAAGAGATGGAGCTGAAACTCCGGCTGTTTGGCTTTTAAAACAGACTGTACTGTCCCAGGGGGGCGGGAAATGACCCATGTGTACCCATAAAAATAAAACACAATTTTGAAATTAGCAACATAGTTACAGCAGTCTTTTTTTTTTTTTCTTTTTTAAGATTGATTTAGAGAGCAGCATGCATGTGGGGGGCGCAGTGGGGAAGGGAGAGAAACTCAAGCCGACTCCCTGCCGAGTCTGGAGCTCAACTCCGGGCTTGACCTCAAATCTCAAGATCATGACATTGGGCTGAAAACAAGAGCCAGACGGTCAACTGCCTGAGCCTCCCAAGTGCCCCTACAACGGTCATTTTTATGTGGAGCTGGGAACATGCTGATGTCCTCAGCAATGTTTAGAAACTTAGATTATGGGAACCTTTGAGCTCACTGAAATCTCATGCATATTTATGGGTACATGCATTTGTGTATCTGTAGTTGGGGGTTGTGGAGGTGAAGAGAAATCATAGATCCATCAGATAGTCAAAAGGGTTAAGAAATCACTGGCTCTGGTGAAAGAGGGGAAGTCTCTTCAGTGGAGTTTTCTGCTAATGACTGGGATGGGCAGATTTGAAAATTTCTTTCCAGGACAGCAGATGAGTCTAGTACTAATGGGTGCTTTTGTTCCCATGCCAGGACAGCAGATGAGTCTAGCACTAATGGGTGCTTTTGTTCACATGCCATTCTTCTTCTCTGCTCCTTTTCCCTTCCACTCGGTGCTCTCTCGTCTGTAGTTCCTGCCCTCTGCCGGCTTAGGACCTGGCATTTTGGCTCAATCCACCTAGAATTTTCTCCGGTCTGCAGAGGTTCTGTTGTGAGAGGAGCTCTCTGGTGTCCGCTTAGCTTTCACCTCTGTCAGGAGCCATTCTGAAACCTCCAGGTGCGGCTCGGTGTCGCTGCTCTGTGTTCCCGTAGCATTTGGTGTTTAGGAGCACTTGGGGCTCTCAGCTGAAATGGCCCTCAGCCCATCTGCATCCTCGCACTAGAGGAGGCTAGACTCCCGGCGCCCGGCCAAGATCTTGTTCTGTTTGCCTAACATCAGTGCTTATCACCTTGATTGACAAGTGTCAGGTACTCAGTCACTGTTAAATAAAAGAATATGATTTCTGTTCTCTTCATCATTGAGGCTCAAAAATTCCCCATCATTTTAAGTTGGTCTCAATTTCAATATTGTATCAGTTGCCACCTGATGCTTTTGCATCTGACCCTTCTTTATACTTCTGCTCTAATGCTGACTTCCTTTACATGATCCTAAACTATTGCAATAGCTACCTTCAGTTTCTCGCTGTCCAGGCCCATTTCACAGGTGGCTCCCAGTGAGATGGTCCACTCCTCACAAGAAGAGTCTTGTCACGTTGCGTCAACAGTGGAAGGTGGTCACCTTCCACTGTGCTCAGACCCGTCTCCTCTTCCTCAGCGACTGCCGTTCCCTTAACGTTGCATTTATTTACTTTCTTTTCTTTTTTTTCCAACTCTGGTGCCTTTCTCATCTGTTCCTCCTTCCTTACATGTTCGTACTCCAGCCCCATGTTTTAAAATTTATTCCTTCCTTCAAGTTCAGCCTCAATTAATTCTTACTTGAAAACATTGTCATTTAGAATTCATATTTTCCTTTTCTGAATCCCATAATACTTTGTTCATAATTTTGTATGCCTTTCCTCCTGGGCTGTCAACTACTTCAGACTTGAAACCGGTTGTATTAAATATAACAACAACACACATGAAAATTTAGCACAGTTTCTGCACATGCTCTCTCTGGACCTGGCGCTCTACCTGATGCCTGGTCAGTATTCGGTGAGTGTCTACTCATGTGAATTTAATTGCTATCTGAAGTTTTGAAAATACCGCAGTGCTATCTACAGACCTTTTTCATACAAAATGAACACTTATATGCATGGTCCTATCTGTTTTGTCTCTTAAGATCTTTCAATTTCATGTTACTTTTCCACCTCAAAAATAATGAATGGTCCGTTTTCCTTGCAGTTTCCCAGTCTGGCAACATATTAGTTATCTGCTAATACGAGCTGCATCTTGTACGTGTCGTGGAATTAATGCTGTGTTAATGCTTTCGGCTCTTGTAGCCCCTGAATTTCTATTTGCTGGTCGGTATTCATTTCAGATGTCTGTGGACAGGGAGCTGGCTTCGTGGTGCTACGGGAGCAGAGACGCACAGAGAAAGTGCTGGGACTCACTCTGTCCACGTCTAGCCTTCTCGCAGCAGGGTGGGTCTCGTCTGCTATAATGAGATGCCAACCGACCCACGGTTGGTTTCAAACCCTTTCTAAAGACGTGCTGAAGCATGTGTCTGGAGGGTTCTAAATAAATTCCATTTTCTCTTTATTGGTTTAAACATACTTTGCATGTAGAAAGAACCAGAGAAGAAAGCCTCCGTAAGAGAAAATGGATGTTTCCTTAAATCCTTTCCACTTGATTTTACTGTGAGTTCACGAGTGCAGCCCCGAACAAGCAAGCGCACATGCGTTGGGCTCCTTGTGTTCTCTGTAAGGGTGCTGTCTCTGCACTCATTTTCTTCACAGGAGACGCTCTCACCCCTTCAAGAGGCAGGAAGAAAAAATAAAACAAAGCAACTAATAATGTTGGGAATAGAAGGTAAACTTAAAAGAAATTAGAATGGTTTTGAAACTTGACTGAACGTTGTTTTTCACGTTAACTCCCTGGGGAGGTAGGAGCAGTCATGTTGATGGAGTGACTGCCGTGAAATGAAATATGAATGCTCTCCTGTTTACAGGAGAAATTGGTAGCACCCTCCGGAAAGCATTTTAGGAATACAAATCAAGAAGCTTTAAACAGCTCATACTTTTTGACCTATTATTTCTCCTCCCAAGGAAACAGTGAAGAACTCAGAGGAACATTTATGTACATGGATTTTTAATTAAAGCATTGTTTGCAAATGTGAAACATAGAGATGACTAAGCATACACCAGTAGGAGAAAGTTAAATGAATAGTAGGCAATAGAATGTTCAGTAAGAAAAATGTAATTTCTAAAAAGGTTTAATTCCATGGATACATGGTCCCAATAGAATCTTAAGTGAAGAATGCAGCTCATAATATTCTTTATTAGCTTCTTTTCTTTATTCTTTCCTACTTCTAAGTGCAAGCTCAGTGTAGTAAGTCACATCGCACACTGGAGCCAGGGAGCCGGTACCCCACTCCCCCATGACCCAGCGGGTACAGTCAAGAGAACAGTCAGTCTTAATTTCGTGAGTTTCCTTCACACCTTACTTCACATTTATGTAACCACAGACGTGTTTATACACATATACACAATATAATCTTCATGTTGTAAATCTGGGGTTTTTTCAGTATGCTATTCAAACTACTGAATGAAATCCAAGGGACTTCTGAGAAATTGAATTAGGAAACAACTTTTATTCTCCTCTGTTTTTTCTGTATTTTCTAAATACAATATTTAAAAAAAAAAAAAAAAAAACCTAATGAAAAAAAGCAAGTGAAGCCGAACACTTTTAAATTTGAGGCCACGGAGCTAAATATTATGTAAACAACAAATATTATTTAATAGTAAACAATAATTATGAAGAGATGCAGCCACCAAGGTCAGGTGTCTCTCACGTCCGCATCTAGTATTGTACATCTCCGATGATTTCCCCATTCCCTGATTGCCTGGGGTGCATGTGCCTTCAGGGCTGTGCAGCAGAGGGCCAGTGAGCACACAGGGGACTGAATGGATGCGCCCACTGCCGTCCTCAGGAAGTCATTTAAATCCTTTTATATTAAAAGAAACGGAACGATTGAACTGAAGGAGATGGCATTAGGTCATACCCCTCTCCCTCTGGGATATGCTTATTTTTTACCCTAGGTCAGTGGTTCTGAACCTCGGCTGTGCATTAGACTCATCTGGGACCTTTTAAAAATGTGATTCCCTGGACCGCATCTGCAGTGATTGTGACTTAATTGGACTGGAGTGGGGGCTGGGAATATAGCGAAAGATCCCCAGATTGAATTAATGTTCACACAGGGCTGAGAACCACTGTCCTAGGCCAAGGGAGTTGAGTGTACCGGGAAAGGTAGCAAGAGTAACACATTATACAAACGGATGATCTTGAGGTTTTTTAAGAGGTTCATTTAATATTTTTCACTTATTTGTTCATTCAAACAATTAGTCATGTGTTCAGAAGAGTTAAATAGATGCATATGTGTTTATAACACATGTGGTTTTCTTTTGTTTTTTTTTGTTTGTTTGTTTTTTAAAATATATATTTTTTAATTTATTTAACAGAGATCACAAGTAGACGGAGAGGCAGGCAGAGAGGGGGAGGGAAGCAGGCTTCCCGCTGAGCAGAGAGCCTGATGCGGGACTCGATCCCAGGACCCTGAGATCATGACCTGAGCTGAAGGCAGAGGCTTAACCCACTGAGCCACCCAGGCGCCCCAACACATGTGTTTTTGAAAAACAGTTGTTTCCTGGAATATTTACAATAAGACAGTAATGTGAACAGGCAAACTCAGAATTCACACAGGACCATTTCTTACCATTGTTAGCCAGAGGAGTTTAACCCTATACTTCTGAGCTCGAGCACTTTACATGTGCTCTTCCCAGTACCGGCTCTCTGCCCATTTGACTCTTTCATGAGCATTTTTGAAGGCAACTCACGTCTTTGTATTTCTCACAGTGACTGGCCCAGACCTTGTACATAGTAGGTACTTAATAAAATTGTGTAGCAAACAGATACAGAGGCTCCAAAACTTTCTTGGCTCATAGACCCTTTAGCATCTCAGGAATTCGTGAGAGTGTGTGACCTAACAACTTAGTAGTCATTTGAAAACAATAATGCCTACTTGCTAATAACTAAATGGGTTGTAACTTGTTAGGACACAACTTCTCAGCCCTCAGAATGAGACTGAACTCTGCTGCCTCCATTTCCCCTTCGATAATCATTGTCAAGCAATATTTACTTTTTGTCAGAGCAATCACTGAACACCCACCTTCACAATGAGGTAATGCTATTGATTGAAGCCAGTACCTTGAATTAGGGACTCAACCCAGCTTTGGTGGTGGCCAACAGATGTTATCATTGTGCCTGCTTGAAAATTTACCCCAGTGAATTTATAGCCCCTTTGCTGGCTTTGAGCACAATGTGGGAACTGGGGCCCCAAATCTCAGGCTTCTGATATTTTTCTGTTTTAGGTATTACAGATTTGTTTACTAAATATTCATCACTTCCGTCATTTGCTTTAGGTATTCAACTGCTAAGCCTAGCCATACATTCCAAGAAAAGAGATTAGTCACACTATTTCTTTGCGGCATTAAGACACGGTAAAAATAGGTACTAAGAAAAAGTGCTTAACTGGATTCAAGGTGCTGTACTAATAAATATTTTGCAGTACTGTATTCTTTGATTCTGAGTTGTCTTTAAAATTTGAATTTGTCTTATAAACAATGGTAAATAAAACATTTCTGCTGCAGGATAAATAGTAGGCTTTCCTGTTAATGGGCTGTAGAGATGCTGGTCTTTGGGAGGCGTTCGATAGTTCCCCGGGCAGGAGGTGGGGGTTGCGGCCCATCTCAGCTGGTACAGACAGGTGACCTACCGGAAAGGCCAGTCTAGAGAAACGAGCTAAAGTGGACTTCTGCAGTGAGTTCTCTTACTCCAGGTCCCCTGGCTTAAAATTGTGCAGCTCCAAATAGTACTCACACTCTACAGTCTTGTAGCTCGGAGATGTTACATCCTTTCTAGACACTTGGTGGGAAATATTTCTGGGGCATAATTTTGGGGGGATATTTTTGCTTTGGTATTCCAAATCCATTTTAGGATGTTATATAAATAGCAATAACTTGTCTCTCCTTTTGGCCTGGATGACACAGTCCTCTTTAGACCTCATAAATTATACTGACTGAGAATACTTGAGAACTGTGAAGGAGGCTGTAGAACTCTGTCCAAATGAAGGAACGCACTCGAATCATCCCCAACAGGGTGTTGTACCCTACCTAGAGAGAGTGTGACTTATCTCTTCTCTTGGAATGCATGCCTAGGCTTAGCAGTTGAATACCTACAGGCAGTGACCTGATGATCAATGACCTCTAGCCCAGTTTTCATTGTTACGTTCAGGAGAGGGAAGAGTGATGGTTCTCTACAGCTCTTCTCGTTTCTCCCGTGTACTGTCATCCGTGCGTTTGAGGCACCCAGGGGAAAACATGAACTAGTCAAAGATTCCTAATGGTTTTCCTTTTAATAGCATTTTACTAAGAAACGTAAGCCTTTGTGAAATAGAGTTCATAAAACCTTTATATTAAAAATGTTCCTTAGTTGTTTTTCCAAATGGGGCTTTTTCCCTTAGAGTAGTCTTTTTGTTTCCACCTCTATTATTTGTTTCCATTTTTATTTCCAACTTCCAGTTTTGTTTCTTGGTCTATACTAGAGGACTATTCAACAAATTAGTTGAAGTTGAGTAATAATTGGTATAATTGCTTTTCTTTTTCTTTTTTCTTTTTAAGATTTATTTGAGAGAGAAAAAGAGAGTATGAGCGGGGATAGGGGAGAGGCAGAGAGAGAAAGAGAATCTTGAAGTAGACTCCCCCGGAGTGTGGAGCCCAATGCAGGGCTTGATCTCAAGATCCAGAGGTCATAGACTGAGCTGAGATCAAGAGGCAGGTGCTTAACCAGCTGAGCTGCTCGGGTACCCTGCAACTGCTTTCCTAAAGAAAAGCAACATGGTTGCTCTGATCTTGGTTCTTGAATGAATGAATCTGTTGAAAGAAGTAACTCAAGGAGGAAGTGGTAAAGGATCAAAGACTCTCACTTAGCTTCAGGCATGTAACTTCCACGTCGTCTGTGGGCAGAAAGGGCCTGCCTGTGTCCTTGTCCTGCTCTACTTAGGAGCTCACCTGCCTCGTTTGACACATTTGCGTCTCCCCTCGCAGTCCTTAACTCCTGGGCTGGGGCTCTGTCTTACTGGCGTCAGAGTGAGGCACTCGGCCACGCATTCAGTGATTCATTCAAAACTCGGGACTGTTATTTGAGGATACAGGAGTTAATAAGACAAAAAAGTCCATGACCTCATAAAGCTAACATTCTAGTACGGGAAACAGAAAATGAACATAATGAGGAAATCGTATAGCGAGTTAAGAAGGGATTACGGCAGCGTGGGGTGTGGGAAGAGTGTTGACACGACCGACTGCGTTGCTCAGTCCTTGCATGTGTCCAGTGGGGCCTGGACCCTAACCCTAGGAATGCGCCCCTTGGAATGTTCACTGTGTTACTGATGAATGTTACTGTATATGCCTGGGGCAATGGGGGGCCATGCCCTTCAGCCTGTCAAGCCTTTTCCTCTACCTTCGTCTGAGTTAGGCGCCCAGCACGTTTGTGGCAGCGGGACCAGTGCTTTTTCAAGCACGTGAAAACCTGATCCTTCACTTTCCCTCTCTGGGCTCTAGGATCTTCTGTTGCTCCACATTAATGCCACCATGCATAGCATCGTTTGTAAATGGAAGTTAACTGAATTTGTGAGTGAGTGAAGGAGAAATTGTCTGTGATGATGAGGCAGGATGAAAAACTGGGAAGGAGAGATGAAAGTCAGGTTGGGAAATGACTCTGGAGTGAGCTTGGGCAATATGTTTTAGGAGCTAGAGTCCGACTGCTCTACTTCCGTCGAGGAAGAGAGCTTTTGGGTGGGCAAGAACGAACTGAGTCCAAGTGCTAATGGCCCAGACCTCTCACTCGTCCCTGTTGAATCGTTTGCAGTGTGCTTATTTTTCCTTTTTAAGTAGGCTCCCCAGCATGGAACCCAACGTGGGCTGAAATCACAACCCTGAGATCAAGACCTGAGCTGATAGCAAGAGTGAGACACTTAGCCCACTGAGACACCCAGGCATCCCTATGTGCTGATTATTAAGTTAGAAGACTCCTTTTAGCTTATCCCTGTCATTAGTTTTAGAGAATCCTACTCATTTAGCCTCTGGTCATAATGGAGAAAATGTGTATTTTATTTGCTTTGTAACATGTTTCACCTTTGGAGATAATGTCCTTATTTTATTTCTTTGGTTTCTTCTTTGATTTGACATTTTCTCTGTCATATTAACTTACTGCAAATAAATTTGTTTCTGCTTCAAACAGGAACAGTTGTTTTTGTTGTTGTTGTTAATTCTAGAGCCAGTAAGAATTTTGGATCCAATCTGGTACTTAAGCAATGAAAAGGCAGCTTTTCTATTTTAGTGAGCTTTGGTTGCTGTTCGTCTTTAGTTCAGCAGAGTCTTTTGTTCCTTTGGAAGGAGAAGGCTCTGTGTCCGTCCTGGAAGTGCCATAAAGATTGAACTGTCTCCGCCCTCTCCACTCCGCTCTATTGAATGTGAATAATACGGTTCTTTCTCCTTACCAGCTTCTCTGTTGTCCTTGTTTTGTTTCTGTCCTTCCAATCCTCCTTCTAATTGAACTAGGGAAATTGTGCTGGTACCCTAGGAGAAAGAGTTGTAAAACTGTGCTGGTATTGTTTTGTAATAGTACAAGTAAAACTTTTAAATTTAATCTTTCCTATAATACAGTTGCATTCTATTTATTTAGCAAGTTTTGCTACTTATACATTATTCTGTAGTTAAAATTTCCAAGTTAAATATTGTTATGAAGAAGAAGAAAATGTATTAATTTCTGAAAGGAAAAGGAATCTTAATATTTATTTGTTGCTATTGTTGCAATAATATATTTCTCACTGATAACTGTGGATTAAACTCAAGATTGTACGCAATCCTGGGGCTGAAAAGCAGCTGTAACTTCAGGTGGCCTCTGGAAATCCTACAGTCAGTCCTTCCTCAGCCACTTGCGATTTTCCTGTCTCTCTCCCTTCACTTCTCTTCTTTCTCCTACTCTTCTTCCCACTTTTCTTCCTGACCCGTGTCGCATGCTTCTAGAATACATGTTCCGAACCCCTTCCTAGACTCTGGTAGGACACAGGGCCGATGTGGAATAACACTGGCTGTGAAGAAACTTACTCTCACAGAGAGTACAAGCAGAAAGCACGACATGGACCAGAACGCATCCTGTGCCGTCCGACTAGTAGGACAGGAGAGAAGGTCCCGTCTGACAGAAGTAAGGCCAAATTCATTTGCGCTACACTTTAAAGAACGGAGTAGGATTTTGATGGGTAGAGATGAAAAAAAAGGGGTAGATTTTCAGATGAAAGAAGTGAATTATGTAGCAGGAAAGTGGGTCAATCTCGAATAGTGACCTTTGACCCATTTACGTGACACTGCAGAGCAGGAATCAGCAAACTTTTTGTGGAAAAGTGCCAGATAGTAACTGTTTATCTTCGCAGGCCATATGGCTTCTGATGCAGCTGTCAGCTCTGTTGTTTTATAGCAAAAGCAGCCACAGGCCATGCGTGAGTGCGTGCTGTGGCAGGGTGACGGTAAAACCTCATTTACAGCAATCCGTGGTGGGTCAGAACCGGCCGCAGGTGGTCAGTCCCCAAACAGACGGGTCTAGAAAGCAGGGTGGTAGCCAGATCTTAGATTTTGAATGCCAGATTAAAGAATTGGGAATTAATTTATATTCTCTTTAGTGAAACCATGATTGTTATGTCTCTACTAAAGGTTTTAAATACGCGGACATTTAAATTTGGGACCAGATTTTTCTTTTTACAAGATTTTTGTATGTTTACACTACAAGATATTTGTATAGCTAGCTCTAAGTTATGACTTCTGTGACTAGATGTCTTGTATGAAAATGGCAAAGAATGAATAAAACCTGATTTGGGTCACAGCCAGAAGTTTGTCGTCTTCTGGGTTCTCACCACAAAGTCTCCATCATAATGGACCAAAAAGTCAGATTGTGGAAAACAGGAGAGAATAAATGGGTAGGTGCTCTGGTGATCGAAACTAAAGATGTTGACATCCCCCTGTCCAAGAAATGATAGTGGGAATTGATTCCGAAGTAAATACTAAATTCACATTTTTTTTATATTTAAAAAACTATGTATCAAGGTATGATTGACATGTAGAAAGCTATATATACTTAATATACACGCTCCGTAAGTTTGGAGTGTGCCCGTGAAACCACCACCGCCATCGGGCCAAGGCGTGTGCGTCCGCTCGCAGAGTTGCCTGACACCCTGTCACTGTTTCATCATCGTCATTGGCATCGACTCTCCTTGTGGTAAGAACACTTACAGATTTGCCCTGCAGCAAACTTGAACTGTGTAGTGCAGTAGTATTAGCAATAGGCACTACGCGGCATGGTAAGTCGTCAGAACTTAGTTCTCTTACGTGACTGAAACTTGGCGCAGTTGGGCCCTCACCCCCCTCTTCGCTCAGTCGTGGCCATCACCGTTCTGCTCTCTGCTTCTATGGATTTGGTTATTCTGGATGCCACATAGAACATATAATCATAACACTATGTTTGTTTCTGGGTGAGGGTTAGTTCACTTAGCGCAATGTCCTCCAGTCTCTAAACTGTAGAAAACGGCGGGATTCCCTCCTTCTGACCCGGGATAGTCCAGTGTATGTACACGCATCTTCTTGATCTGTTCGTCCACTGTTGTGCGTTTAGGTAGTTCCAGTATCTAACACGTGGATACTTATTATAGGAATTGTTGTATACATAGATTTTAAATTAATCCTTAAAGCAAGATTGGGTCATCTTTATGTTTGTATTCCCAGTACCTGCTAGAGCAGATCTGGCCCAAAGTGGACGTCAATAAACATTTGATGGGTGTAGTAATGAAGGTGAATATTTCTTTAAAAAAAAAAAAAAGATTTTATTTATTTATTCGAGAGCGAGAACATGCAAGCGGGGTGGGGGAGGGACAGTAGGAGTCGGAGAAGCAGAGCCGTGGGGCTCGTTCCCAGGACCCTAAGATTGTGACCTGAGCTGAAGGCAGATGCTTAACTGACTGAGCCACCCAGGCGCCCATGGAGAAATTAGAATACTTCTAATCCTTCCCAACCATTTCATTCCACTATTATTTTTATGCTCTTCATTAGTCTGGTTCTCATTAGAATACATAAACCTCAATAAAGTTTTAAAATCTTATTGTTAGAGTGTTGTATAGAACAATTTGATCTCTGATCTGTCTATAAAAGCTTTATAGACCTAGCATGTTTTAAGCATTATATTCCTAGAGAAAAAAGATTGTTGTATGTTAAATGAAATGATTGCAGATGCTTGAAATATAATGGAAAAAGAAGTAAGCTAGTTTTTGTACTGGAGAAATCTGAAAATAAGGTGGCTTCTCTGTGGGCACAGTTATAACCTACAGAATGGTAACAACCTAAGAAGGTGATGTCGAGTGCTCTCGAAAAGTAGTGGGGTTATAATTTATCAGCCCACCCCACTTTAAGTTCTAGATGACAGCCAAACAAATGGCTAGCTTTACTTTTTTCTACACCCTTCCTAGGCTTTGAGTTACCTCTCTGTCCTATAGCAAAACCGTAATACAGTGTTCGTTCTAACATGCTTTTTCAGGAGCCCTTCTGTGTAGATTAGTCTTTTGAATTTTAGTGATTCTCACTACTGAACAATGCTTTTAATCATGTGGTAGTTAAAATTTCCCCCAGCAACCTCAGGACCGTGCTCATTGATGTGTATTTTGTTTTTGTTTCTCTCAACATTCAGATTATGTGTTTTCCGAGGGCTCAGTTGAAATCATTTGATATTGAACCATTTTTAAACTAATGGTGACATATTGAAAAGAAGATTATGTGGGCAAGACATAATAATTATAATTAAGTGACAGAGAAAATACCAAGTGCATGGAAAGCTGAACAGTGCAGTGGAGAAGGGTAGACAGATTACGGAGGCAAAAGCACCTGTGGTTGAAAATTATATATTTAATCACAGAATCTGCCCCATCTAAATGCCAAAGTATTTTTGCTGGAGGAGAGAACTAGTAAGGGGTATTGTTATGGAGATTCTATGTATGGGGAACTTCTGCTTGCTAGGCCTGTTTGCTGATCAGCTGTTGACATCATGGAAGTCAGAAATGTCCTATTTAAGTCACCAGCAGGCAAGTCTTTATCACTTCTCCTTTTATGTGGAAGAAGAAGTATCGTTTGTGTGCCTTTAATTGCAGTGAGCAGGCCTCCAGCTGAGACTTCGGGTTTTTGTTTTCCTTGGTGCTGGTTTTGCTCTTTATGCTGGGACCAGACAAACCAGGCAGAGGGCTGGGGCAGGAGACTCAGAGGGTCAGCAAACCACCACTTCCTTCTCTGCACTGGCCAGAAGGAAATAAGGAAGCTTTGGAATATGCTGAAAACCGCATCTAAGGCCTTTCAATGAGAAATGTGGGGAGTAGAGTGGGGAGAACTTGGAGTCCAGTGAACCAGTCTGCGGATGCTGCTTCAGCCTATCTTAATCTGTGCGACTTTAGCCATAGTGTCCTTGCCTTAAAGCGGGGTAAGTCTCGCAGATGGCTATTAGGAAGACACTGGACAGCATGTATAAAGTTTCTGGCACTGGGCTAGGTGTATGTGTGTGTGTCACCAATAGCATACGTTTTTTTCCAGTTTGAGCTAGAGAGGACACTGCTGGTCAGGGTTACATCCTGTCCTGACGCTACAAGGTCTATCTACGGTGCACATAGCCAAGGTCTGACCTTTGCCAGTCACTTTTTCCCTGAATTTGATTTTCATTTTCTCATCAAATTTAGTCATTAACATAATGATTACATGTGGAAAATAAAATAATCCATTGCGAATTAGAAAATGTTTTAGAAAACATTTATTAATCAAACCCAGCTTCAGAATGTCAGGAGGCTTTAGTGTGTCTTATTTTGGCAACCGTATTTTTACAGGATGGAGCAGATGGAATACGCGGTGTTTTAAAGAATTTAGCTCAAGATCTTAGTGCACATTGGAATTTGTCTATTAATCAAGGGCTCTGAGAATTGCTGAAATTAATCTTTGGAGCAAATGAATTCATCAAAATTCCCATTCCTAAATATGCTGTTGAAGGAGCCATTGTAGGTATATTTCATAGGAATAAGACCGATTATCAAACTTGGAGAGAATCGTGTGCCCTTTTAGTTATGTGCCATCTCCTTCTCCTGTGTCTTACCCTATTTTTGGTACATAACATTATCCTTCCTTCTGTTCATCTTCTCTTAGAAAAGATTGAGTAGCGCTTAAATAACACATCCTGCATTTGCACTCGTGCCGTTGCTTTGGAAGCAAGCGACCAGTCTGACTGTGGTTGCAAGGAATAAGGGTCGTTGGGGAAGGATCGTGGTTCAGCTCACAGACCGGGAAGGGCTGTAGGACCAGCCATGGGAGACCTGGGGAGGCTCGGTGAGCAGGCACTCGTGCATGTTCTAAGATGCGCCGGTGCCGGCAAGCGTTAGCCTCTGTGTAACTTCAGCCACATTGTGAGGTCCTGACAGCATCTTTCTGGCCCCAGTTAGTTGGATGCTTTTTGTCCGCGGCTCAGTCCGTTTCTTCTTAGGGGAGTAGGAGCTAGGAGGCTCGGGGGATTATTTTGAACAGGGCAGCTGCTTGTCCTCCACGGTACATAGCTGACTGTACTGACGGGCCTATTCAGGGATGTTCGGTGCAGGTGGCCCTCATGTCACATAGAGTACAGCCTTTTATTTTTTTACCCCAGTTGTAGTTCCCACTTGAGTTTGAGGCCTTAGTTTAGTATGTATTTTTTTCTTTGTAATTGATGTTATATAAGCATTTCTCAGTAATTGCAGCATCATGTTCCTTGAATTAACTTTATTAATGTGATCCCAAGACTCCCTGTTATATGGTCTAAAGGTGGCTTTGGAATCACTCCTGGGAACGTTGAAGGCTGGCGAGGCCTCCTAATACATGTGAGCCTTCGGGGCAGTCCACATTACTTGTCTGAATCCTCTTTTTTCACTGGTAAAGTGGACTCGGTATCACATACGTTACAAAGGTATATGGAGATTTTTGTGATAATATATATGCGAGGCTTGCATTAGGAATGTATTTATCCCCAGTCCTTCATATTTTGATTTTAAATGTTACAAATATTTTTCTTTTTTTACTTTAGAGTAATGGGGTGAACTTATAAAATGATGAGAAAATAGTTAAATAATTTGAGGAACAGTAGGTGCCAAAGCCCAGGGCTTAGTTCACTTTTTAGTACCTGATACTCCCAAATTTATCTATTAAAAGTAATGATAGTAATGACTATTCACAAAGAATTTAACTTCCCACAAGGCTGCCTGTTATTAAAAATGCTGAGAAAGCAGAGTGCTGGAGAAACCCCAGTGACCTCTGTTCTCCATATATATATTTGAATATATATGAGATTGTTGTCCTGGAAATGAACGACCTTTTAGACAGACTGCTGGAACCTCATTTTAAGGTATGACTGTCCAGTACAATTTGTTTTTCCCCATCTCTGCCCTCTAAACTGTGGCTAGAGTTGCTTTAAGAGCTAAGTCAGGTCAGTGGCTTAAGAGCACGAGCTTGGAGGAGAGAAGGTCCAAGTTTGTGTCCTGTTTTCTCCATCGGCTGGGGGTTGGCCATGAGTAATTAGAAAACAGTTACCAATATATATGATGACGAGAACAGTGATATTTCTGTAATAGGGTCTTGAAGAGTAAATGGAATGATGCACTTAAAAACTGACACAATGCCTGGCTCATTAATCCTCAACATAGTTTAGTTCTTGTGGTTATGATTACTATGTGTAGTATTACCGTGCTGTTATCATACATGAGAGGGGATATGCTCTGAGAGACGTTTGTGTTGGACTGTATGAGGAACAGTGTTTGGATAATGACTGCCGTTTTAGATTCTTGAAAGAACAGAGCTCTTTCCGAGCTGGCTAGGTTGTATCTTTCCTAGGACTGGGTGATTATTGCAGCAGTTCTATTTGTATTTAAAATGTCTTTGTTGGGGCTCCTTGGAGGTTCGGTGGGTTGAGCCTCTGCCTTCGGCTCAGGTCATGTTCCCAGAGTCCTGGGATCAAGTCCCGCATCGGGCTCTCTGCTTGGCAGAGAGGGTTAAATACATCTTTAAAAAATACTTCATGAGGACTAATTCTGTGGCAATGTGTTTACAAAGATGTATTTACTTATTTTAGAGAGAGAGAACACGCGTGCGGGTGTGGGGGACAGAGAGAGAGAGAATCTCTGGCCTAAGTAGGGTCCTCGGTGAGCAGGGACCCTGATGTGAGGCTCCACCTCTGGACGCTGGGATCACGACCCGAGCAGGAACGGAGTCAGACAGCTGACCGACTGAGCCAACCACGTGCTCCCTCTTGAGGGACTTTCACTGATGACTGTTTGTAAAATAGTCTCCAGTTATGCAGTAATGATTTTTATTATTAATAATGATATTAAGTGACAGCCGCACTGTCCTGAGCACATTATCTGTATGATTTCATTTTATTACCTCAAAGTAGTTACTATTCCCCTGATTTTACAGAGGAGCAAATGGACTTGAGAAGTAACTTCCCCCAGGTCACAATCTAGGGAGTGGCAGAGATTGACCTTGACTGACTCCAAAGCCCATTAATGGTGCTTCCAAGAGAAGGCATCTTTGGCAAAGGTGTTGTGATACAGGCTTTACAAAGGCATTTCCATGGTGATACAAGTTCTTTTTAACCAAGACATCAACGTTAGGAAATTCATGAACATATTGTCAAGATCTGTAAAGCTGGAGGTTTAAGTTAGGAAACAAGTTAATTTTGATTTTCCTCAGTGTATTGTCTTACTGTGCTTTGTTATACATTTAACAGAAATACTTTTTGATATTTTAAGGATGTTGTTTTGATATTTTGTAATTTGAAACACATCCTTTGCTTTCCAGACAACAGAGCCAAATGAAGGAGCCAGCCATGTACTCAGTTTGGTGAGATTGCATTTCATTCCAGCAACTTGGGCTACATTTTCAGTTAGTTAATTGATAGCATTAGGATTAGGGAGGCCAAGTAAAAATGTGTTCTTCTGAAGAGAGAACCAGTCTCTTCTCCTTATCCACTGCTTCCTTTTCCTTTGTTATTGGCAGAAGAAATTAGAATACTGTCTTATTAACAATAAATTCACATGTATTCAGTTTTAGAAAGAATAATGAACTTGTTGGAATGTTTTTATACCTCTTTCTTTATACCTCACACATATGTATTTCCAGATTCTACCAGCAGTTTTGTGCTGTTACTCAGATATCTTGAACGACATTTTACAGCATAGCGTCGTATACGTTCCAGGGTCTAACCTGCTGCCCTTTCTGGTTTTTTTCTCCTCCAGTGTCTGTATTTATGCTGAAAGTCCAGGTGAATGACATCATCAGTCGGCAGTACCTGAGTCCAGCGGTCGTAGAAGTGTTTGTAAACTTCACAAAGACAAATTCCACAGTCACTAAGAGCAACGGAGCCGTGCTGATAAAAGTGCCCTACACACTGGGGCTCAGCTTAACCGTGGTTGCTTACAAAGATGGCTACGTGATGACATCTCTGCCGTGGAAGACTGGAAAAATGCCAAGTAAGCACGTGCAGTGTTGTGCCTTTACTAAATGTAAATGGGTTTTGGTTTGCTTGTTTTTTTCTTCTTTGGGACTCTTGTTCTGGTAAAATAAAAATGAGAAGCGCCTATATGAAGTCCATACAGAGAGGTTGGAGTGAGTGCCAGTTTGGAGAAAACTTGCTTTTATTTAGTTTTCCTACAGAGGCTTGACACAAGAGCTCTGCTCAGGTACAAACCTGATCTGCAGGGGTCGTGGGAGGCTTGGCCTGCCCTGGTGGGTGAGCCAGACGCAGTGTGGACCAGATGAGGAAAGGATGCTCTCCAAAGAGGAGACAGAAAGTCAGATTTATGTGCCGAACAATAAGGCGGTTAGCACAGATTCTCAAGTACCTTAACTGTAAGTGATTTGGAAACTGAACTTACTTTAACAGCGTATGATGTTTAGGTCAAAAGCAGGGCTAAAATGCATTCAGGGATCCTCGCTATCAACCTGTGGTTGTGTTCCTGGTGGTGGTAACAACAGCCTGTGGCTAGAGAGGGCGTGAAAAGAAGGGCAGGACCGGAGGCCGGTGGAGGACAGAATCAGTAATCACCGCACGATCACTTCACCCTACACACAGATCAAAACATCGCACACCTTAAACTTACACAGCATGAGAATTACATCTCAGTAAATCGGAGGCGAAAAAATAAGAATTGATAGGACTTAGTGTGACTAATTGGATTTGGGGAAGTCCAGGCCATACCAGGTAGCAGAACGCAAGTCCTGCTGATTGCATGTGTGACACATTAGGTCGTCAGACGTCTTCTTTCTTTGAATTGTGATGGTTCTTATTAGAATCTACACACTTTATTTGCTTTCATGTTGGAAACATTTGAATTCTTGAACCATTATTGAAGTTTAGAATGAGAAAGAAATGAAAAATTAATTAGATAAACCAAGATTCACGTAAAGGAAATATAAAAAATCGTGACTCAAATCTGAAGAAGGATATGTCTGAGGTGACTCCATGGCATTGTATGCTTTCGTTTTCTTTAAAGACAAATCAAGCACAATTATTCACTAAGTGAAAGTTAGAAGAATAATGACAGAAACCAAAAGTAAGATAGGAAAAAGAAAATAAACAGGAAAGTAGATGAACGTTAATTTAAAAAAAAAAAAAAAAAAAGAGCTAATTGACAAAATGCTAGTTCCTTGAAATAAAATTACAAATGCATTGGCCTAACGTAAACAGGCAAGTGAAAAAGGAAAAAATATATAAAATATATAAAGATCATAAAAATGTTCTAGATCAAATTTGATGGCCATAATCTTAAAAAGTCTAATAAACAATTTCGTGATACTATAAATGATTTTGTTGATCTTAGATGAGGTAGACTAATAGCCATGGATAAAATGTTCCGAGTAAAAATAGCTTAATTCAAAGGCTATTTTAAAAAAGTACTCCAAATCAAAATTTTATAAAACCAGTGCAGCCTTAATTCAGGGACCTGACAAAAATAATGCAGACTAAATGCTCTCATATGTGCGCACTCTCTCTCTCTCTCTCACAAATACTCCTCTATAGACCAGTCTTATAACTCTAAATAAAAAAAAAAATCCTTAACAGAATAGTAAAAAAGAATTTCACCATTATTTAAATACAGCTTTCTGTTAAGACCAAAGAAGACCATTTTTCTTCTTTGCAGGATTATAAGGATATCAAATGTGTCACTCTATTAATTTTACATATCATAACACATTAGAACTAGCAGATGATAACATCAAGAACTGTCTGAAATGCATTTTATAAGTTCACCATCTGTGCCTAACTAAGAACAAGCTCCATTAAAAACTAGGACCACAAAGATCTCAACATGGTAAATATTTCAAAATCATACTAACTATAAAAAATAAGAGGTGATTCTACTAAAATAAGAAAGTGGGGGCGCCTGGGTGGCTCAGTGGGTTAAAGCCTCTGCCTTCGGCTCAGGTCATGGTCTCAGGGTCCTGGGATCGAGCCCCGCATCGGGCTCTCTGCTCAGCGGGGAGCCTGCTTCCTCCTCTCTCTCTCTGCCTGCCTCTCTGCCTACTTGTGATCTCTCTGTCTCTGTTAAATAAATAAATAAAATCTAAAAAAAAAAAAAAAAAGAAAGTGAACGCCGATGTCCATATTATTTTACATTATAGAAGTTTTTATCAGAGCAAAAATATATCAACAGACCAGAGAAGGAGACAAGCTATTAAAAGAAAGAATCAAAACATTTACTATTTCTAGTTATCATCATATCCCTGGAAAAATGACAAAGCGTGAATCTTAAAATGCTTAAAATTAATGGAATTAATGGAATTTGACAGAATTACTGAGTGTGGAATAAGCATTGGTACAAATCAGTATATATTCATATCTACCAGAAGTAGTCCGCATTTATGGAAAATAATGAAATCCCTCTCAGAACAACAAGGACAAACAATATATGCAGGGAAACCTAAAAAAAAGTGTTAAATAACCACGTGTTAGGGAAAATAAAACTACCAAATGTTACTGATAGACCTTAAAAAAAAAAAGCTGAAAACTAAAATCCTGGATAAATGGCAAAACATTATATTTCTTTAGAAGTCTGAGTATTGTAAAGATTTCAATTCTTCCTGATTTATATATTTAATACAATTAAAAAAAAATGGGGGCGCCTGGGTGGCTCAGTGGGTTATTCCTCTGCCTTCGGCTCAGGTCATGATCCCAGGGTCCTGGGATCGAGCCCCGCATCGGGCTCTCTGCTCAGTGGGGACTCTGCTTCCTCCTCTCTCTCTGCCTGCCTCTCTGTCTGCTTGTGATCTTTGTCTGTCAAACAAATAAATAAAATCTTTTAAAAAATTGGAAGAATAATCCTCAGAGAATAAATGTATAAAAATACCTGGAAATCATTTTAAAAGAATATTTATTGGAGGCAATTTGCCATTTCAAATAACTAAAACATCATATACCTACACAATTAAAACTCTGATACTGTGGTACGAATCAGACACTAGCATGCATAAGAAAATATAATCTATGATAAGGTACCATTATAAATCAGTGAGACAGGGCCAAATATTCAGTAAGTAGTGTTAGGACGTTTTGGTTAACTATCTGGAATAAGTGAATTTGGATTCATATTCCAAATACATTGCTCATGGAGTTCAAATGTGGAAAATCAAATCCTATTAAATAGAAGAAAATTTAAAAAAAAACTATCTGATTTTCTTTTTAATTACGATGGTCTGCTTAAAATTAAAAGTAATGAAAGAGGTCATAAAAAGTAGATATCACTATTTTTAAAAAAGGTACCACATCGCACGGTGACTATAGTTAATAATACCATATTGCATATTTGCAAGTTGCTAAGAGAGCAGATCTTCAAAGTTCTCATCACAGGGAAAGACGGAACTCTGCATGGTGGTGTGTTAACTCACTGTGGTCATCATTTTGCAATATATACAAATATTGAATCATGCTGTACAACGAAGTTAATAAATTATATGCCATATATCTCAAGAAATAGAAAAATATGAGACAATAAGAAGTAATATATTTTTTAAAGATTTGAGCGGGTGAGCGAGAGAGAGAGAGCACAAGAGGGGAAGGGGCAGAGACTCTCAAGCAGACTCTGTATTGAGCACAGAACCCAATGCGGGATTCGATCTCACAACCCTGCGATCATGACCTGAGCCAAAACCAAGAATCGGACGCTTAACCGACAGAGCCACCCAGGTGCCCCTAAGAGGAATATTCTGAATGTGCTAATAATTCATATAAATTAGTTAGAAAACACCAAGGCCCTGGCTAAATAAGTGGATAAAATTATGACCTGGCAATTTTCAAAATGAGAAGAACTAATGATTTGTCACAAAACATGGCAGAATGTTTTATCTTACTCATAGTCTCAGATTTGTACACCAAAGACACTCGCACTTCTAAGATTCTTCTCCCTAGAAGAGTTGGGAAAAGGGCCTTCCCAGGGTCGGCAGAGTGAGGTGTGAAGCGCGTTCTCAGACGCGTCTGGGGGCGCGGACGCCCACAGAACAGCTGACGTGTGTGTCCGAAGTCGTCTGAACCTGCATAACGTTTGCCCAGAATGCCAGTGCTCGGAATCTGCCCCAAAAACAGAGAGACAGGTAACTGAAGCTGACAGGTATTCGTACACAGGGGTGCTGATTCAAATATTATTTTTTGCAATAATAGGGAAAATAAAAACAATCTAAGTTTATACCAGTCTAGGGATTCAGTAAGTCTTGATACTTCAAGAAAGAAAGTATGTGACCTTGGAAATGTTAGAAAAAGTTTTTCCTGAGGGACAGAAATGCTTGTGATGTTACCTTAAGTGAAAAAGCAGGGTAAAAATACTCGGTATGCAATACTGTACTGTTTTTAAGAAAATCACAGGGAAAAATCCAGGAAGATTATACTGAACTGTCAATAGTCGCTGTCTCTGTGGGGATTGTGGTGGCCGTCACCTGCGTCTTCATTTCTCCACTCCGCCAGAGCGCCCGTTAGTCCCTTGTCTAGTGAGAGACATTCTGTCAGGGAAAGGAAGTCGACCTGTAAGGGTCACTGAAGTCCGGAAGAGTCTCCTCAGGTTGTATGACCTTCAGTTGTCAGGGCTGCCCCCGTTTTACGCTAGCTGTGACGGAAAGACTAGTGCCCTACTGTATCATCTCCAGGTCCAAGCCACTCCCCTAACATTTTCTCTGATTTAATAAAGCCATTAATTAGTCTATTAATGTATTCTGAATTGAAATTACACGTTCATCGGGTAGTCTTTTCCTATTGTAGGAAAAAGGTATGTTTCATTTAATATCCATTCATATCTTTTTGTGTTTTATCCTTTGTTTCTATTCCCTTTACAGCTCTTTGAAATATCTTAAAACATGAAAAGTATTCCCATGCAAATCTGTTTTATCCTCACTGATTTGGGGATATTATGTTATTTCTGTTAATTTCAAATACTGGTACTGGGTAGGGGAGAGCTGTCAGACGAGAACTCAGAGTGAGTCTGTTCTTGCTTATAAAACTGTCTTTTGTCCCTGCTTCTCCGGATCTTGAAATAACGTGGTTACCTTTCAGGTCCTCTGCACGTGTCCCATCAGTTACGGAGGGCGTCTGTGCCCACAGGCAGCCTGGCCCCTCCTGCATCACGGCCCGTAGTTGCCTGCGGATCATTTGTTCCATCACGTGTTCAGCTGCTCCCCTGCTCCGCCAGCTCAGAGTCTGGCAAACCGTGCTGTGCGGTGAGGAGCGCCGTGCCCTGATGAAGGGACTCTGGGAGGCAGACGAGCAGAGGATGTGGTCTCGCTCAGAGACCCTTGCAGGTGGAGCCAGGATTTTGTAAACCATTAGAAAGAAATAACAAGTAACCATTATATAGAGAAAATAGCAGAGGATTTTCAGGGTTATTCAAGCATCTGGCCTGACCGTATCTATCTGGGGATTGAGAACATCATTAGTCACCTTGGTGTGAACTACTGGCAATAGGATTAGTAAAATGAAATAGTGGCGCCCGACCTTCCCTCACTTTATGTGTCCTCTGATTTCTCCCTCATCATTCTTTATATTTATGTCCCGCAGTCCCCGACCCCCCACCTCAGTTCCCGACCCCCCACCTCCACTTTTTAGGGACTGCTGGGACAGACTTATTTACCTAGTTCCCCCCCATTTAGTAAAATATTGTAATTGTGCTGTATTTCACAGTATATTCATCAGTTACACTTTCGCTGTTCCCGCAAAGCCAAGCGAATATATGGCTGTTTGAAGACACCGTTTTAATTACTGGAAAATTAGCTGGTAAGTTCCACACTTCTCAGCTCGTAAGTAAAAATGTCAAGTAATAACAGTCACTTTAATTAGGTAATTGCACTGCACTAGTGCATCGGTGTGGGTTATCACTTGGAAAAACCCTGCCTTGCCCAGGAATGATTGCTCTCAGTGGGTCTGAACTGATTCCTGGGTCGCTGTCCGACTGCGGGACGCGGTGCATGGGACTCGCTCTTCACCATTTTCACAGCCCCCCACCTCCACCCCTGCCCGCGTAGGAACATCGGACTTCTGGAAATGTTGCAGAGAGAGTCTCAGCCGCTTTCCCAATTGTGTCTCTCTCTGGCTTTTACACGGGTCAGTGAAACTGGGAAAACTTTAGGATTCTCTGGTTTGTGGCACGTTCATCCCTGCTTCTGGCTTGAAACCTGCTGCCTGAGCAGGGAAGGGCCTGAGACCAGATACGTCCTTTCCTCAGCAGAGGGGATTCACCCCACCTGAAGCCTTACTTTAGGTCGGGTTCAGTTTCGCTCTACCAGCCACGGCAGAGACAGAACCATGTATGAAACGAATTAGCGCGAACGTCCATGTGCTGCTCCTTTGCATTTTACCAAGCGACAGTGAACGCTCATTTGTCTGGAAAATACTGGCTACATCTTGGTGCATCTCCATGAGAACCCGGAGCTCTCCTGAGGTCTCTGATATTTCCTTTTAGTGCCTCTTTTCCCTAAGAAGTGAGCCGTTGATAGGGCTAGTGAGGAAGGGGTGGATGTTTGTGCAGACGTTAAATCCTTCCTTGGAGAATACCCATCCTCACTTCTCAGCATCCAAAAAATGTATGTTTTTTCTTCCAGGATTTGATCAGAAAGGTGTATGGTTTGTACAACAAAAATGTGTTAGGTTTGTGGGAGAAATTGGAAACTTCAGGAATGTACAAAACCCTAGAGGAGCTCAGCCAATTTTACTTAGTGTACATGTTTTCAACCATAAGAAATTTGGGGCTTCAACATAATAAAGTCACATATATATTTTTTTAAGTTTTTAACTTTGTAATTGGAAATAACTTCCAATTCAGAAATAATTTCAAAATATAGAAAAGTTGGAAGAATAAGAACCAAGTAACTGCTGTATACCTTCTACTCAGGTTAATCTACTGATAACACTGTTCGTTTGCTTTACTGTGTGTAATTGTGCTCTGGGTTTGCCTTTTGTTTTTGTTTGTTTGTTTTGTTTTTGTTTTTTTTTTCCTGACCCATTTGAAGGTAAGTTACAAGTATCATGGCCTTTTACCTCTAAATTTTTAAGCCTGCATTCCTAAGAGTAGGGTTATTAAGTGGCCATAACACAGTTCAGCAAAATTATTTTAATAGGGTAACTTACCTTCCAAATTCCCGTCTCGTCCACTGACACATTTTTTTTTTCTCACTCCATTTTAGGCTCAGGTATTACATTCAGTTTTCATGTCTCAATTAGCCTCTGCTACTGTGAAATTCATGACACATATTTTTAAAAAGTAAGGTGTAAATAGTATCTGTTAATCATTTGTGTTTAACTATTAAATTTAATGATTTAACCAAATAAGAATATAATAAATGTGTTGTTTTTATTTCCCATATTTCCAGGTATTATTTTTCTAGCTTCATATGTAAACTATACACTGATTTTGAGAACTGTATTACATTTTATTTATCATGTATTGTCATGGAACTATTTAGAAACTGGTATTTCAAAATTCTAATAATTTAACTGATTCTGTCTTTATCAGTGGCCTCAAAGTCAAAGCAATAGTTGATGTTTTTGATAAGTTTTAATGATTTAAGAGTTGATCCTTGGATTGTTAAAAATGCATTAATTACAGAAGTATCAATATTCTGAGTTCTCACTCCCTAAGTTATATTAAAGAATAGTCTGTTCACAGTTAGTGACGTGGGATGACATTTATGAACTGGATGCCTAACATTTTGATCGGCTCCAGCCCACTTTGGATGCGCCAGTACCTCTACTCCTGTTACAGAAATGAAACCCAGGTGATCTGTATGGACTAAAATGGTATGTGGTTCCCTGGAGTGAACCCAAAAAAAGGGTGAAGAAATTCTGGACAGAAGAATCAAGCAGTTTCTAGGGTACAGGTGCCTTGTGTGATCTAAAGAAATTGGGATTTCTTGTTTATTTCAGTTTTGAATTTAAAATAATAATTATGAGATGTTAAAGTGTCCTGAGGGATGAGGCTCTGCTTGATGTGAATTTGTTTTGTGTGTTTGTTAATGAGGTTTCCCTTTTCCAGATGCCAAATCTCAGCCAAGTGTTCAGTTTTCAAAAGCCTTAATTCAGCTACCAGACGACCATCACGCTAGCAATGTGACAGGTTATCTCACAGTTCTACAGCAGTTTTTGAAGGTGGACAACTTCCTCTATACAACTGGAATTACTCTGCATAAGTCAGGTATCATCTAATTTTTACATAGTCATATTTTATATAACTTTGCAAGTTAAGAAATATATTTAAAAGCAAAAATTTGATTTAAGCTTACACATATTTTATAATTTGGCCTTCTATCCAATCTTATCAAATTAATTATCAGTAATTGTTAGACATAAAGTTTATGGTTTAGAGTAAGCAATTAATAGTTTTTCTTATCAAATATACTTGGTATTTCCTATGAGTAAAATTATAAATAAATATTTTAAAAATATATTCTGTTGACCTTTGAACAATGCAGGGATTGTCCCCTCCCCCGCGTTAAAAGTTGTATAACTTTTGATTCTCCAAAAACTTAACTACTAGGAGCCTAGTGTTGACCAGAAGCCTTCCGGGTAACACTCCATTAAAACATATTTTGTGTATGTGTTATATACTGTAATCTTACAATAAGGTAGAGAAAGGAAACTGTTAAGAAAATCACAAGAGAAAATACATTTATAATACTATATTTATCAAAAACAGTCCATATACGTGGGCTGCTCTGTTCTCAAGCCCACGTTGCTCAAGGGTCAGCCGTATCCCACTCGGCAGCACATATGCATGCGTGGCTGTCGTCACCTGAAAGGTAAGAGGATGAGGGAATTTTACATTCCATTTAATACAGCCATGAATAAACCCCCTAAAAATCTCCTTCCCCTGCACCTCCACATGCGTGCCACCAGTTCTGCCACTTACTGCAACATGGAACCGACTTATGACTTTTTAAAAATCACCTCTGACAATCTGTATTTCTGATGACTTCAGTTGTGTCAGATTCTGGTCCACTTCATTTGGGGGAACAACTAGAAATCAGAGTAATGGACATGTAGATGTTTTTGCTCTTTGTTTTGTCTTGCCTGCTGTCATACTCCTCCAGCGAGATGACCCTCACTGTTCTCTTACGGGCCTGTGTTTCCTCCCGTGCACACCTGTGGCTCTGCCTGAGGGCGTCCCCTAGTCCAGCAAGCTGGGCGGCCCTCATGAGGGCCAGCTCTCGACGGATAGACAAGAGTACAGACGGCACACATCTGCTCCTTAGTGTACCTCCTTCTGGCTCCTTCCTTCTTCTCTGGACTCTCCGTCTCCTCAGTGACGGGTACTTCCTTCCAAACTGTCACCTTAGCGTCAGCTTCCTGAAGAAGCCAATCTAAGACACCTGCCAAAGTTGTTCGGATGCAAGTTAGAGGCTGCTCAAAACAAAAGCCTTTGCAGGAGTGAGAGCAGTCTGCCATTTCCCAGACGAAGCTCGTGTTGCACGGGAGAGTGTTTGTGGATGGGACTCGCGAGGTTCAGGAGGAGGAGACGTGGTACACACTCCCCCCAGCCTCCCTCTACCACCTGCTTGTGAGATGATGCACTTACTGTTTCAGTTATCCTGAGAATGCCGCTAACACTTTAGCTCTAGAGCAGGGCTGGCGAATGGGAAGGTTTTGCTCTATCGGACATGGTAGCTACTAGCTGCAGGTGCCTGTTATGCTCCTGACGTATGACTAGTGCACCGGAGAACTACACTGATTTCCTTTAAATTTGAGTTGCCACATGTTGCTGGTGGCTACATTATTGGGTTGCTTAGTTCTAGAGTTTTAGGGGTAAGGAACTGTTTATTTGTTTTTTGGTTTTTTTTAATTAATTTATTTATTTTCAGAAAAACAGTATTCATTATTTTTTCACCACATCCAGTGCTCCATGCAATCTGTGCCCTCTCCAATACCCACCACCTGGTACCCCGACCTCCCACCCCCTGGCCACTTCAAACCCCTCAGATTGTTTTTCAGAGTCCACAGTCTCTCATGGTTCACCTCCCCTTCCAATTTCCCTCAACTCCCTTCTCCTCTCCATCTCCCCTTGTCCTCCATGTTGTTTGTTATGCTCCACAAATAAGTGAAACCATATGACAATTGACTCTCTCTGCTTGACTTATTTCACTCAGCATAATCTCTTCCAGTCCCGTCCATGTTGCTACAAAAGTTGGGTATTCATCCTTTCTGATGGAGGCATCATACTCCATAGTGTATATGGACCACATCTTCCTTATCCATTCGTCCGTTGAAGGGCATCTTGGTTCTTTCCACAGTTTGGCGACCGTGGCCATTGCTGCTATAAACATTGGGGTACAGATGGCCCTTCTTTTCACTACATCTGTATCTTTGGGATAAATACCCAGTAGTGCAATTGCAGGGTCATAGGGAAGCTCTATTTTTAATTTCTTGAGGAATCTCCACACTGTTCTCCAAAGAGGCTGCACCAACCTGCATTCCCACCAACAGCGTAACAGGGTTCCCCTTTCTCCACATCCCCTCCAACACATGTTGTTTCCTGTTTTGTTAATTTTGGCCATTCTAACTGGTGAAACGTGATATCTCAATGTGGTTTTAATTTGAATCTCCCTGAGGGCTAGTGATGATGAACACTTTTTCATGTGTCTGATCTTAAAGGTGCCTCCTTCTCATTGTCTTTTAGTCCTTGCCCCTGTGCGATTTTCTTTTCCTTCTTTGAATTGGCCTTATCCCAAGGGACGCCTGGGTGGCTCAGTTGGTTAAGCAGCTGCCTTCGGCTCAGGTCATGATCCCAGCGTCCTGGGATCGAGTCCCGCGTCTGGCTCCTTGCTCAGCAGGGAGCCTGCTTCTCCCTCTGCCTCTGCCTGCCATTCTGTCTGCCTGTGCTCGCTCTCTCTCCCTCTCTCTCTCTGACAAATGAATTGGCCTTATCCCAAGTGGTGGTGCTGGGTCTGATCTCATCAGCTTCACCCTCATTTAGTATGCAAAGCCACTGACTGCATAGAACTGGGGGGCGGGGACAGAGTTAAAAGCAGTCACCTCAGAAAGCCAGTGGGTTTCATCAAATAGTTTGATAAAAGATTATAATTACTAACAGATTACATGGTAATTTCTTTGGGCTTACATTGGATTTTGACTTGTGTAACTAGTCTAACTAGTATATAAAATATGTATGGCATTATTTTGCTCATCTTATGATTAGTGTTTTAGGAAGTTTACAAAGGCTAATTCTCTTACATCTAATGGAAGTTTTTCACGAAGCCAATAGTTGCTCTGTCTGATAACTGAAGGTGCTCACTGGGTGTGGTAGATAATGAGGATTCCTCTCCATGGACTCAGGCCTGCTGCTGCTTCTGCCCCTCTGCCCGTCAGCCTTCTTCCTTTCTTGCACAAACCAAGATCACTTCTGATTTGGGGGCTTTCACCTTCTGGTCTTTGCATGGATGGCCCCTTCGCATTTGGCCACAGCTCACACATCCCCTCCTCAGAGAGGCAGCTTTTATGACCTTGCACTTACCTTGTCTTTCCAGATTTTCTTCAAAGACCTGGTAAGGTATCTTCTACCACACACTTACATTCCAGTGGGGACAGGAATGACAATGGGCAAAGAAATGCAAAAAAGCCTTTTTGATAGTAATGAAGATGGTGAAAAAAATATTGCAAGCCAGTGTAAGAGCTCATGCACCCACTGCATTTCTGGAACAAGATGAGCATGTGGTGTTTCTGGGGCCCTGTTATAAATATTTGCTAAATGAATGAACAAAACTCTAGCTTTTAAGCTGAAGGTTCAAGTCTATCCATGAAGAGCAAATAATATGTAATGAATATACTTTAGTCAACTCTTCCTAATGTATTAGTAAATGTACTTGGGAAATCTAAAATGATCTAATTCTTTATAGAAAATTTACATTGTATTATAACATCATTAACCATATTACTTTATTCATTATACCTATTCTGGTGTCTGTTATTACTTTAACATTGCTAATATTTAAAAAAGAAAACAAATGCATTTTCTACTCTTCCCCTCAGTGATAGAGAAATGTGGGTAGCTCCTGATATTTAAGGCATGTTATAAATTATATGTATAATCATACTTTAAAACCTTAGGCAAAACACTGCAACCAATTCTGTTCATCTCCTTTTCCCTACTTTTGAAGCTTTGAAATCTAAGTCATATTTTAATACTAATATTTAGTCTAAGTTTATATTCTTTCAATTATGTTATTAGTCAAGTGTATATTAAAGCTTATTGCCTTTATCAGCTAACAGTATTGCTGGTTTTCTTTCATGTTTGTCAAACCTATCAAAATTTGCATTTTGAGGGGCGCCTGGGTGGCTCAGTGGGTAAAGCCTCTGCCTTAGGCTCAGGTCATGATCTCAGGGTCCTGGGATCGAGCCCCGTCGGGCTCTCTGCTCAGCGGGGAGCCTGCTTCCCCCCACCCCTGCCTGCCTCTCTGCCTACTTGTGATCTCTGTCAAATAAATAAATAAAATGTTAAAAAAATATTTGCATTTGAGTCAGGATGTTTTTGACACAAGGTGATTTTAAGGAGTATAACCAACTCTGTTGTCCTCGTACTTGAAGCAGATGGTTTTGGGAGGAGAAGGGTCCAAGTTTTAGACCCATATCCGCATTGATGCTGTGATATGATAGAACCTTTATTTGGGTAGGACACTAGTGAGATGTATTTTTGTTGTTTCATAGATTTTTAAAACGCTGAATTAGATTCCGGTGACCTTAAAATCACAAGACTCTGGAAGAATTAGGTCTCTAGGCTCATAATGATTTGTCAAGTTATATAGCTATATCTGTGTTTATATTTTAAATTCTCTAATAACGATCCAGTACTATTGGTATTAAAATGGATAACTGTAGGTGAATAAAGGAATTAAATATTTTAGTCCCCTATTTTATTAATTTGTAACTACAACCGGTATTTTACATATGATCTTAATAAACTGTCTTTTTTAGGTTTTGAAAGTGTTGAATTGACTCCTCTTGCTGCAATATGTGTGAAAATATATTCTGGAGGGAAAGAATTAAAAGTGGATGGTTCTATTCAAGTTTCTCTCCCCCTTCTACATACAAATGATCTAAGTGCAGGGGATCATATACCTGCCTGGACATTCGATATGAGCACAGGTATGTGAGCTGGGTGAAAATATTTTTGAATGTTTGAATGTTTGATCTTAGAAAAAATGTTTCTATATTACTATTAATTGTTTTTAGCTTTACTGAGGTATAATTGGCACATTTTTATGTTTACTACAGAATAATTAAGTTGTCTTGTTTGAAACATTGAAATACATCATTTATATTTGAATGTTTTATCTTTAGTAGAGCATATGTTACTGTTATAAGCACTTTAAAATGACTAAAATTGGCCCCACTGCGATTAGTTTAATACAAATGTGGGGAAAATGATGCAAATATATTACATTTAAAAATAGCATTATGTATTCACATTCCCTTGCCCCTTTTTTTTTTCTTTTTTTAAACTCTATGCCCAACATGGGGCTTAAACTCAACAAGCCCAAGATCAAGAGTCATGTCCTTCGGCACCTGGTGGCTCAGTGGGCTCAGCATCGAGTCCCACGTGGGGCTCCCAGCTCGGCACGGAGTCTGCTTCTCCCTCCCCCACCTCACGGTCTCTCTCTCTCAATAAAAAGGGGGGAAAAAAGGATCCTGTGCTCTACTGACTAAGCCAGCAAGGTGCCCCTCCAAGGCCTCTCTTATATCCCCCAAGATCTTGAATAGAAAAGTAGAAATACACTTTTAAAAAATTATTTCTACTCTTATAGACTTTTGTTTTGCTATGCAACATGAACTTGTATTTAAAAGGTTGGTTAAGGCAATTTAGAAATGTATGTTTACTTCATGAAAATAAATAACATTGTGTTATTAAGATATAGAGTGATTATTTTCAGAAAAAAATCCGAAAACAGAAAACTCAGATACCAATTTTGGTCCCTGAGTATAGCCTCCTAAATAGATGCATGTTTTCCTCCTCTGCTTCCCTTGGTTTTGTTCTTGTGTTTCTATGTAAATAAGATGGGAGTCTTTTAAGTTGCAAAACAAACAAAACAAAAGAAGGGATATGATGCGCAATTGTTTTGTGAGAGTCCGGTACCGAGCCTGGACAGTCTCACAGGATTTCTCTTGTCTGTTTCTCCTGCGTTAACACCGTTGTGTGGTAAGATTTGCCTTCAGAGTGGCAAGAAGGGTGTAGGAGCTCGGACCTTATGCCCAAAGTCTAATGAAAAGAAAGATTTTTTTGTTTTAATCCGAGTACCAGTTGCACAAACTCTTGGATTCACTGCGATTGTAGAGTGGAGTTTCCGTGCACTTTGCAGAACCAACATTTGTGGTCTGCACATACAAGGTACAGATTTATTTAAAAAAAAAAAAAAGTACGGATATTTTAGGCTTAAGATTGTGTGTTTGAGCCGCGGACTAATCATGTGGATTGAAAATAGGGAGCTATCAACCTTCAAAGGAGACTTAAAATAAGATTTCACTGCAATTAGAAGGGTAGTTGGCAATACAAAACAACAACAAAATAAATGTCACCATAAAAAATAAGCAATAATAAATACATGTTTTTAAGAAAAAGTGGAAACTAATAAGTACACAAGACAGTTGTAAGGGAACGCAGTCTCGTCTCCGCGCAATTCTACGCTCACTACTTCACGTCTGGTCTCCAAGTGTTGGGGGTGGGGGCGGGGAGAGGGTTGTTCTTCTCACACGAAGCAGTTCTCTGCCAGCTGGATGTCCTAAAATTCTATTCAATTTAGACACTGGCATGAGATCAGATCCCACGGGTTAGGACTCTGTCCCATAAGACTGTCCCCTGGCCCCGACCTCAGAGGCCAAGTGCAGGTCCCGTGTGTCACCCATGCTTCCGACCAGCCCGCGGTGAGCGGGAGACCCCCGTGGCCATCTCCGCACCTGCAGAGCTGCCCACAGAACTCCGTTAACCCAAGAGCTCCTGCAGCTGCTACTCGGGAAATTCTTTCTTTTCAGTAGACTTTAACCGGGGGGGCTCACAGGAAAAGTTCACATCCTGGATTACCAGTTTATTATAAAGGGTGTTCTCTCCTCTGCGTGCAGCACCCTGCCACCACCTCGATGTGTTTGCCGACGTCCCTTCGGAACCTTCAGGGACGTTTCGTGGTGTGGGCGTGCTGCGTGGTCATTGACCCGCGGTGGCAGTGCTTCCTCTCTGGCCCGTCTTCCCACTCTGAAGATGGAGCTGCAGCGGTGGAGCTCCAGCCCTCTGACCACAGCGTGGGTTTCCCTGGCAGCCAGCCCTGCACGGGCCTTTCCAGAATATCACCTCATTGACATAGAGTCAAGGGTGGTTGAAAGTGGGTGGTCAGGAACAGAAGAAGCACTCTTTCCACCTTTATCACGTCGGAAACTGTGCCAGGACGGGGACGGAGACCAGATCAAGTCTGTTGTAATTGTTGGCTTGAAAGCACTAAGCCCTGGAGTCTAGTCCATTGAAAAGCTGTGGAATTTGAACAAATCACTTATTTGGGCCTGGATTTCCTACTTTGTTGAAAAAAGCGCTGTTTTAAAACATTTCAAAGGATATCTGTGTTGAGTTCTGATTTCTGATTGTTTATCCCCATAAAGGCCTTTGTCTCTAATGTGCCTTCCAGTAACAAAACTTTTGAATTCATATATCAGATAAGTAATGCCTAATTTTAATGTGACTATTTAAAAAACATAGTAATTTGGTCCATTTCCATCAAGTTGGTCTACGTTATTAAAAACATTGTTTTAGGGGCACCTGGGTGGCTTAGTTCATTACATGGCTGCCTCTAGCTCAGGTCATGATCCTAAGGTCCTGGGATCAAACCCCTCATGGGGCTCCCTGCTCAGTGAAGGGCCTGCTTCTCCCTCTCCCTCTGCCTGCTGCTCTGCCTGCTTGTACACACACGGTCTCTCTCTCTCTCTCTGTCAAAAAATAAAATCTAAAAAAAAACAAAACAAAACTTTTACATGTTGTAGGTCTATCATTACAGTGGATTAACAAACCAAGTAGAAATATACAATGAATTTATAAAAAGTTCTGTTATACTCAACTTTATAAAGGTCTTCAGAGAAAGAGCTTTACTGAATTATTTGTCTCATGGATGGCATTTTATAGATCAGATAGCATTTTATTTATTTATTTATTTTTCCTTTTTTAAGTAGGCTCCACACTGGCCCAGTACAGGGCTTGAACTCACAATCCTGAGATCCAGACCTGAGCTGAGACCAAGAGTAGGAAGCTTATCTGACCCGGTCACCCAGGGGCCCCAGATCAGATAGCATTTTAAAAATATTCTTAAAGATCTGGTTCTAAAAGAGTCATGCCAACAGTACTAGACCAAAACAGTATTTAATAAAAAAAATGAATAAGGCCAAAACCCATACATAAGTATTTAATCAGAACCCAGGACAGGTGGCCATAACCACCTACTGACAAATTTGGATTTCACTACTCACATCCTTCCCGTATCGCAGCATGCACAATTTGAACATTATTTGGACTCATGATTTCCCTAAATATGTGTGCTTTCTACTGTATATATCACTGTAATATGCACTATAAATATATTTTCAAGATTTTACTTCTTTATTCAGGAAGAGAGAGGACACATGCGAACGGGGTAGGAGAGGGAAGAGGAGGAAGAGGTCGAATCCCACGTAGACGCCACACTGAGTGCAGAGCCCGCATGGGGCTTGGTCTCATGAACCTGAGATCATACCCTGAGCCGAAACCAAGAGTTGGACGCTCAACTGACTGAGCTTCAGGCACCCCTCTCTGAACTGGATTATGATATAATATACATTATCCATGATAATATATTGCCAGAGTTTTCATAATCTTTGAAAGTCCTGCAAAGTGTTCTCTACATGACTATCAGCAAATTCCCATCAGCATTAAATACCACTAACTGGTATTTTTTACTTGCCTTTTTAGGTGCTTGGATAAATCATGGCCGGGGGACAGTCAAGGCATATAATAATCACTTAATTTGGACATATGACGCACCACATTTGGGCTACTGGATAGCAGCTCCACTTCCAGGAACTAGAGGTATTGTAAAAATAAAAGCAATTTGAAAAAAATTCAGATAGTGAAACTGGAATTGGTATTGCTAGGTCTTGACTATTCTGAACATTGCCACTTACCGACTATATAATGCTGGAAAAAGCTTCTAGTCTCTTGATCTCAACTTTAATATTTTTCATATGTTGTAAGAAAAGATGAAGCTCAATGAACTATAAGGTCCTTTATGGCTCTAATATCTGATGAATATGTGAGGTATAAAGTTTGTTCAAATCAAATGCTTACTTTTCAAGAATAAATTCCACCACATCAGTTAGAGCCTTGGGTGGTGAGCAACAGGGTCAGATCTGGGATCGTCCATAGAGTGTATCAGGATATAGGGTCCCAGGAAAGGCTAAAGAACTAGCTTCTAAAAGGCAGAAGTCCTAGGGAAGCCCAGCAGCAGGCCTGTTTCATGGTCTTGGCATGACTGCTGCTGCATATGTCACTGACCCTGGTCCTCTGCAATCCTTTCCTCACACCGTTCCTTCTTTCCAGGGATGAAGAATTTGCTCGGCCCAGACTTGGGTCGAGAGCACACTCCTGGGGCAAGGGCTGTTGAAAAATAGTGTCCCCATACTGTGTCCCCATACTGTCCCAGATGAAGGTTGGCCTGACAGAGGAACTGAAGGTGGACAAAAGCTCGGACTTGTCCCCTAGCAATGGTGTGTTCATGTTCTAGGACAAATGGGCATTTTATTTTTCCTAGATTTAACACGCTATCAGACTATCTGTGATTTGTAGTAAGGAAATCACACATGCATCTTGGGTTATATAAATCTGAAAAGACTGAAACATTGCATGTTTGATCCATTAAGTCTTACTGAAAGTCTTCTAACCTGTGGTCACGTAGACCGGTTGCACCGCGGGCCTGCTCCCACTTCGTGGGCCGCGGCGGTGCTTCTTGGCTGTCCAGGTAGCCAGCTTTGCTAAGTCAACTTTCCAGCCTCCTGCATCTGCTTGCTCTTTTTTCTTGTTCTGCTTTTCTCCTTTAACCTGTGGGTTGGTTGATTTATAAAAACAAAACAAGGCAAAACTTCAGTGTCATTTTCATGAGGTTTTGGGCGCAGTGCGAAGGTTGAATGCATATGTCATTTCTTTAACTTTCGGCCTGTGTCTGAGAATTCTGGTTCGTTGAAGGTCTTGGCTCCCAGCGGAGAGGCAGCGGGCTCATTGCTAGTCGGGAACAGACCCACCGCAGACCCGATGCAGGGTGTGGCTGACATTTTACATATATTTCTCTGCAGCATTCGACACCTAACTTTGCTAGGGCTGTCTAGTAATAATTTGAAGGCTCTGTTCTTTCTGCAAGTGTCTTTTTTAATAGTTTAATTTCTTTTCATTTTATATTGACAACCTTTGACTTCTAAACCACGCAAGGTGACAAGCCTTTTTTTTCCCCATCCAACCAAAATTTAGTGTTCCAGTAGAAGAAATATGTGCCATTAACCATTACGATCAAGGGGGATGTTCTCCTATTTTTATTTGAACTTTAGTGCTTACGAGATTATGCAAAACCCAGAGGGTGGTTCCTTTTGTTCTTCATGAGGCAAAATATCCTGCAGTCTTGCCAGCTGTCTGACCTGAGTTCATTCTAGATCTGCAACTATAATGAAATCTTGATGAAAAAGAACAATTAATATTTAATACTTCAACTCGACTAAATCCAAGCTATTTAATTTCTAATAAAAATAATCTAAGGAACACTTGAGTTTTATAGAGACATGTGCTTTACAGGGAAAAGATACCTGAAAACAATTTATATAATTATGAATTACAAAAGTCAAGTAATTTTCTAGAGTAGGTGGAAGTTTTGTTTTAGCTTATATGTTGGAAAAGACTTTGTGTGAATCAGAGCACTAACACAGAAGTGTGGGTTTCCCGTTTAGCTTGAATTAGATAGCTTCTAGTGATAGCTCCAAAAGTCCACCAGCAAGCATCACAGTCAGAGGAGCACTGTGCTAGAAACACAGATAGCTTGACTGTAGCTCTGGCTTTGCCAGTAAATATCTGGCTGAGCCTGAAATAGATACTTACCATCTTAATATTAGTTTTCTTATTTCTAAATTGCAGGAGTTGGATATGATGATCCTTCATCCCCCCCAAATTTGAGATTATAAAATCACATTTTGTTTAAATCAAAGTTGGTCCTCTGATGGACCAGTGTCTGGTGTTCTGGAGCTACTTTACTTAAAATTTTGTTAATAACAAACTAAATCTCTTTTAAAAAAAAAAATCAAATAGAACTCTAGGATTTCTTGGAAAATAAGTGCGAGAAATTAAAATCAAGTTATGTTTCATAGATTGCTATAGTCGAGTTTAATAAACAAGTACTTAAGGACTGTTTTTAAATATGCATCTTCAAATGTATTTAAGTGGAAATATAATTCTCTGGCTTTCTCTTTTTAGGTGGGTGTGCACACACACACACACACACACACATACATGCATACTTTTTGCTGTTGTTGTACATATAAAATCTGGGGGAAATGCAACAGTATCCACCTCATATTTCCAGAAGTGTGTTCCACTGCAACCCTGTGCAGTTTCCGCTGTGGAAACGTATGTTCATACACCCTTTGAAGCTGAACGTCACTCAGTTATCAGATTGACTCCGTTGCAGCTCTGGATCCTGGATAAGAATGTGCAGACAGAACTGTTACTCTTATTTCTTTTCTGGTTGAAGAATCTTCGTATTGTGCAGTGCTAGACTCGATTGTCTGTCAGATATGATAAGCACTTTACTATCACTTAGCATTAGTACAGGAAATGGCGGTCAGTACTGCGGTGCCTGTTCTTGTATGACCTTGAAGCTTCTTTCGACAGCAGGTGTCATAGAACTAGCACTTTCTGATGGCTTCTCATGTGCTCGCACTAAGTGCTTTAAGAAGTGTTTACTTTTAATCCTTGTAACAACCCTCATAGGTGAGATCTGACAGACACAAACTAAGATACAAACTCATGAAACTTGGCCAAGAAATAAACGAGAATGTCACAAAGAAATAAGTGGTGGTGTTGGGGTGTAGATGTACATCCAGGTCCCTCGCACTCGAATGAATTCCCGTGCACTTGTTTAAGGAGTAAAAGGGTCCTGTAGTGACGGGGGTGGGGGTGTCTGAAAGTGAAGGTCGCAAGAGCTGCCTTCTTCCCTGTAACTAGTACTTTTATGCTTCATCCGTATCAGTCTGAGGACGTGGAGTCTCCTGCCTGCAGGGGTGGGGATTTCTGTTCCTCCAGCGAACGTGTGAGCTGAAAGAAAGGTATATATTTAAAGAAAATTAAATTTTAGTAAGTTTCTCTTAAAAAAGAAATAGACTAGGATTTTTTTTTTTAGATTTTTTTTTTTTTTTTATGTATTTATTTGACAGAGAGAGATCACAGGTAGATAGAGAGGCAGGCAGAGAGAGGAGGAAGCAGACTCCCTGCTGAGCAGAGAGCCCGATGCGGGACTCGATCCCAGGACCCCGAGATCATGACCTGAGCTGAAGGTAGCGGCTTAACCCACTGAGCCACCCAGGCGCCCCTAGACTAGGATTCTAATTGAGGACACTAGCTCCAAGTTTGTATGAATAACCACAATACTTATTCTCCGAAACCGTTACTACTACCATTATTATTACTTCTGTTTTATCAAATTAGATGGTGCAAAAGTTAAAGGACCCAAAGATTCATGATCCTCAGTCTTTTCTCGTACCCTGGGTGAAGCTAAAAGCCTCATTCTGGACATTTCCCATGGTAGAGTTTGCTAGGAAACCTGTTGTCTCACCACTCTTAACGTCCTGAATACATAGCAGACTCTAGTTGCTAATGACCAGTAGACGCGTTATGTCACTGTGAACCATGCAGTCTCAGTGACATTACCATGGTTTACCTCGACATCAGCTGCATTTATTTGCACGCAGAATCTTCATAGCCTCCAACTGGCCCTCCGAGCGCTTTCATCCACTTTGACCGTAGTGAAGCTGAGGCAGCCGCAGTGTTTCTGTGTGTCCTCACGTAGAAAGGTCCTGGGCCATGTGTGCCTCTGTGTGGCATCTTCATCTAGAGGCCAGGCTGAAAGAGTGGCAACTTTGAATTCTTCAAGTCCCCAATTTTTGGATTCTTTCTAAAAAACTTTTCATACCTACTTCCTTCAGCAAATTCTTTTTTGGATTTATCTTTAAAATTTCTTTTTAAATTGAACATAGCTAATAAGTCTTACTACCAACACTCTTTCCCAAAACCTCTGGGCACAGAAATATCCTCTCCTAGTTCATCCACCGAAGATTTTGCTGCCCTACAGTGTGGGTCCATTTTACCGCCTCCCGAAGCAGGTTTCCTCGCTGCCTGGCCTGGACGCCACTGTCACGGCTGTTGAGCTTGGCTTGATGCAATTCAACATTTGTTCTCATTCCAGAACATAGGTTGAAAGAAGGGCAGCACTTCGGGATACACTGTTCATGTAAGAGGGTCTCAGCAAGAGGGCAGGACCATATCATGCAGCCCCATTTACGGTGTCCACATTTCACTGAGCAGAACAAGTCAACCCATGAAGCCCAAAGTGTAGGGAACATGTGCTCTGCCCACTGGGAAGCCTGCCCCTGAGACAGGAGCAACCAAACAGCACTGTGTACCCAGACTTACTCGATGTGCACGTACCCAGAGTAGGACATGGTTGAAAATTTTATCTAAAACAATATATTTTCTCTGTTTCACATTTAGGTTCAGGTATACACGGAAGCGGAAGGGACATAAGCGCCTACCACACAGTGTTTCTCACAGCCATATTAGGAGGAACAATAGTCATTGTCATTGGATTTTTTGCTGTACTTCTTTGTTATTGCAGGTAAGAAAAATACTATTTATAAATACAGAAAATTGCCATAATATCATGTCAGTGTGTTCTGGGTATTACAAAGTTCCTTTGTAAAAATAAGTAGGTTGATCTTTACAATATGTAGATTAAAATAAAAGTGGATATACTCTAACAGTAGCATTGTATATATTAATACCATATCATGGGATAGTTTTTTTTTTTTTTTATGACTCTTCTAAATCATAAGTTTTAAACACTTTTTGCCATCTCCTCTACTCTAGGGATAAATGTGGTACTCCGCAGAAAAGAGAAAGAAATATCACTAAACTTGAAGTCCTCAAGAGAGACCAGACAACTTCAACAACACACATAAATCACATAAGTTCAGTCAAAGTTTCATTAAAAGCTGAGGACAAGTCACAGTTATTTAATGCCAAAAACTCCTCATATAGCCCTCAGAAAAAGGAGCCAGCAAAGGCAGAAGCAGAAGAAAGAGTTTCCATGGTAAAAACTCGGGACAATTTTAAAATCTACAATGAAGATATTCCATTTCTATCAGCCAATCAAAACAACTACTCAAGAAACCCAACACAGTCTTTGGAGCCCAATGTAGGGTCCAAACAACCTAAACATATTAACAGCAATCTGTCTTCATCTCTAGGTGATGCACAAGAAAAGAGATACCGCCCAGGTCATGAAGAGGCATATGGACATTCCCACATTCCTGAACAGCTTATGCATATCTACAGTCAGCCGATTGCCATCCTTCAGACATCTGACCTCTTCTCCCCTCCAGAGCAGTTACATGCTAAGTCAGCTACTTTGCCAAGAAAGGGACAGTTAGTCTACGGTCAGTTGATGGAACCAGTAAGTAGAGAGAACTTCACACAGACACTACCCAAAATGCCAGTGCATTCTCATGAACAGCCCCCGGATGCCAGGGAAGAGAATATCCCCCTTGAAGGTCAGCAGAGCTTGCCGTCCCAGACTTCAGATTGGAGCCGATACTCAAACAGCTTACTAGAGTCGGTTTCTGTTCCGGGAACGCTAAACGAGGCTGTCGTAATGACTCCCTTTTCCTCAGAGCTTCAGGGAATTTCAGAACAGACGCTCCTGGAGCTGTCCAAGGGAAAGCCTTCCCCCCACCCCAGAGCATGGTTCGTGTCTCTTGATGGAAAACCAGTCGCACAAGTGAGACACTCCTTTATAGACCTGAAAAAGGGCAAGAGAACCCAGAGCAATGACACCAGCTTGGACTCTGGGGTGGACATGAATGAGCACCTCTCAAGCAGAAGACTCGAGAGGGAGAAAACGTTCATCAAAAGCATGCACCAGCCGAAGATCCTCTACTTAGAAGACTTAGACCTGAGCAGCAGTGAGAGCGGAACCACCGTCTGCTCCCCCGAGGACCCAGCTCTGAGGCACATCCTGGATGGAGGGGGTGCAGCAATCCTGGAGCACCCCGGGGAAGAGTCTCTGGGAAGAAGAAGTGCTGTTGAAGGCTTTGAGGCCAGTCTATCCCCTACCAAGAAAAGGGGCAGACCACCACTCGCCAAAAAAGATAGCAAGACTACTATCTGGAAGAAGCGAGAGGAACGCCCACTGATTCCCATGAACTGACGCCGAGGACGTTGTGAGTGTGCTGGCTCGTGTTTGTTCTTGCTCCTTGCAAGCCGCTGTCTGAACTTTTGAAGAAGTTGGAACTGAGCAGTCATGGTCCCTGGACGTGTCTCAAGCAGAGTAAATAGTAAAATGGCAATTCACTAATGAAAGAGAAAGATACCAAGCAATGCTTTTTTTGACCTATTCTTTTCATTTACTTTTGAGTCATGAATTTGAAGTATCCGAGAGCTCAAAATGTGAAGTAGCTTCAAGACGTTAATTCTCTGAAAACCCTGCTCAGTCAGCCAATGTAGCCCTCTCTCAGAAAAACAGTGAAGTGCGCACTCCGAAAGTCGCTTTCAGAAAAGTTGCCTCTGCTTTCATGCCCGCCCCTGTAAACATTTAGAAATGAAACTATTGGACATCGTAGTCTTGTGACATAAGACTATTATGTTCTCCTCTGCCTGTAGATGAAAATAATGATAAATGTTCTCGATGTTCCTCTAGAATTTAAAGGCCAAACAATATTTCCCTTTTTGCAATAAAATGCATGTGCACTGTACCAACCCCAAAATAAATCTTGCTCATGTAAGATAGGCAAGAAGCTACGTGGTTGTTAGAGAGGGAAAAAGCAGCTCTTTGGTTGTTTTTGGATATAACTTCACAGACTAAATGATGAGGTGTTAACTTGTTATTTAGAAATCTGAAAAAAGAATGCTCTGATACTTCCATTTTTATTTTAAATTTTCTTTTCTCCCTACTTCTAGAGTGAAATGATTGAAACTGTCAAGGAAAACTTTAGCAATGTTAAACAAAAACAAAACCCCATACTTTAAGAATCAATGATACATGTAAGCTAAAATCAGCTTTAAGATATTTTTCTGTCCCCCACAATTCATTCATTTTAAACTTGAATTTAAAATTAATATTCAGATGTTCATTTTAAACTTGATTTTAAAAATATTTAAGTATTCATAAGCAGCTTTCAGTTTATTAACAAAATATGTGAAACTAAAGGAAATAAACATTTATTTTTTAAATGTTCATAAGCAGGAAAAGAAATTCTATTTCTCCTAGACTCAAAAATACCTTCAGAATGTTACGCGTATATCCAGATGCTTTTCTCTTGACATTTGTAAAAGATATTTTAGAAAATGTTTCGATTTAATGGAGAAATAAAAGGTTTTTTTAAAATCACTTTTAGCATTTGCAACGTTTTTCTAGTTTTGGAAGTAATATATTCATGTTCTTTTCATCATCGCAAAGAATTAAGTATGAACACATTCAACAGCTGTTTTTAATTATAATTGTCTTCAACTCTAAATTATCATTCATATGTCCTAAAAATAAAGCTCTTTGTTAATTAAAATCAATTCATCCCATGTTTTCTCCAAATTTCCGTGAAGGCGAATGTCTGAAGCAGCTCCCCCTTCTCTCAGGGGCAAAAGTCAGACTAGATTATTGTATTTCTCATCCGCTTCTCTCCAACACAGGAGCAACAGAGAGACCCAGGGCACATAAACAATTTGAAAGAAGCAAAATAGCCTAATATATTAGTTATAGTCAAACTACAGATGGATAGTCAATGAAAGACAACTGCTTTTTTTCCCCCCAAGATAGTCGACTTCAGCCATTTTTTTCCTCTAATTACTTCAGTTTTTCCTATAACACCAAACCTGTTGGATAGTACTCTTTCTGTGTTAACCCAAAGAACTTAAAAACGTAGGCAAAAGTTTGCCATGTTTTACCCAATCCATAGGAGAGAGAGATATTTGGGGTAATACCTAGGGTTAGTTTCTGGAGTCGGAGGTTTATATTGGTCTACAGAAAGATGCATCAAAGTGGCATAGATGGAAATGACTCGGAAGAGGTTACAGTTAGTGCTCTGCTGAAGTGCCTTTGACATAGACGTGCTTGTTGGGAGGATACACTAACATCTTTCTCTGATGTGCATTTTCTTTCTGTTAGCCAAATTAAACAGATGTGCAGTTTTGTTAATCAAAAAATATAGACCTAGTGTTTCATGTTGGAACAACGATTTTTGCATGCAAGTAACATTTCTCTTGTGTTTTTTTGAATCCAGTTTACATTGATAAGCTATGTTGGAATGAAGTTAGAAACTATATAGTAAACTGTTGCACTTCAATATTTTAAGCTTATATTTTCCCTACCTTTAAATAAAAATGTTTCATGTTTTAGCTTGGTGACGGAATACATATGTTGATATAAGGGTATATTATTCAAGTATGCCACTTACTCATTCTTACGTAAAGGAAATGAGATGTATCCCCAGGGGCTTTTATAGAAATATTTTTTTTTTGGGTTTCAGAATAAAAATATTTTTTTTATACACTGCACATTCTGTTCTCAATGGGGAAGTATAGGCAGTTTACCTTTTCTAATGATAAGTGTGCGACTTCTCATTTGTGAGTAGTTCACAGATTTCCTGTTAAAAAGCTGAAGCCATCTACTTTTTCTTAACCCAAGTAATAATTACCCTACAATATTCACAACTTTCTTAAATTTTTAAATTGAAAACCAACAGTTTTTTGCAATGTAACTCTTACAAATTTTGATCACGAATTGTTAACCTTTGTGGATCCTTTGTATATCTACTTTGGATATATCTTAAAAGCAAAATTATCCCTCAATTAACTGATGGATTCATTTACTAAAGCACAGCTATATGTATTTTTGAATACATATGATCTTGAGACTTTATAAAATGAATTTTTATGGCATTTATGCAGTTGTACAGGGTTTACGCCCTTTCCTAATACGCAGAATCACGAAGGTCACAAGTGTTGCGGAACGAAAGCGCCACTTTGCGCCGGCGATCATTTTCGGATCACTTTCTGTGTTTGAGTCCTCTGATATCAGTACATTCAGAGTTGTAGGAATCTGTGGGTCAAATAATGTCCGCCAAAACTTCCCAAAAGGTGAAGCTCAGAGTTTGTATTCATTTATAGCGAATGAGTTACTCATTTAGCTGTGTGCTGGCGTTGTAAAGAACGTGACCATGTTCCTTTCCGTCTCAGACCTTAAGCTGACACATTGCCCTTGTTTCTGAGTATTTCTATCTTTTGTATTTCAACAGAGGAATCTCACAGTTCACTGTATTTAATGCCATTGTTACTATATTTACTGCTGAAAACTGTAACAATCTGAAGATTTGTAAAATGTTAAACATAGCTCATTAAAGACAATAAATCTAAAAAGTACTTGATGCATTTTTTTTTTTTTAATTTACCTATTTTAGAGAGGGGAGGGCCTAGGGAGAAGTAGGGAGAATCCCAGGCGGACTCCGTGTTGATCACAGAGTCTGACTCAGGTCTCAGTCCCACGACTCTAGGATCACAACACGAGCAGAAGCCAGGAGCTGGATGTTCAACTCTTACCACCCAGCGTCCCCTGGACGTATTCTTTAATTCTGGGTAAACAACAAAACATTCCTCCCTAAACTGTCATTTCATCTAGTAAATATTCAATTATTACTTTTTCCACTCTTAGACTCCCTGTGTCAAAATAAAAATATTTGAATACTCTTTGTTTTTATAATGAACTTGATTTCTCTTTATATTTCATGTTCTCCAAATTTCACATTTTTACTATGAAAGCCGAGTATAGCCAAATTATTTTTCCATTCATTGAGAAGACTTGTTAAGATATGTCATAGAATATAAAATAAAATTGCAGCATGCAAAATACGTAAGTGAGAAAATGATACAGTATCCCTGCCTTCTCCACTTAAAATTATTTGGACTTTAAACATAATATAATCACACAAAGGCTGTTCACACTTAGGGTGTTACATGTCCTTCAAGAGCCCCTCTGCTCACCTAGCTGAACCGTACTCAAGTTCAGGGAGTCTACATTTTGGGGTGTTGGAATATCTTTAATTTACTTAAAAATAATAAATAAATTTTATTTTAAGTAGGTTCCATGCCCAGTGTGGACCCAACAAGGGACTTCAACTCACAACATGAAGTTCAAGACCCAAGTTGAGATCAAGAGTTAGACGTTTAACTGACTAAGCCATTTTTTTTTTCAAGGGAAAGTAATTTCCATATATATGAAATCCAAGATGTTGGGAAAGACTGTCCAGGGAAAACAACAGAAAAAGCTTAAAATGAGTGTTTTTTTTTAATTTTTTATTTTTTATAAACATATATTTTTATCCCCAGGGGTACAGGTCTGTGAATCATCAGGTTTACACACTTCACAGCACTCACCAAAGCACATACCCTCCCCAATGTCCATTTTATTTTTATTTTTAAGTAATCTCGACACCCAATGTGGACCTTGACCTTAAAACTCTGAGGTCAAGTGCTGTATGCTGTGCTGAGCCAGCCAGGCACCCCGGCCTATCTTTTAAAGTCATTATCTTGGCTGCTATGTTTTCAGACATTTTGTGTGACTTCCATAAATTAAAATGGCAGCAGAAATACCTTTGGTTCGTTCTCATGGCAACTGGGCTTTGAATCCACTTACACACTCTGCAGGTTCGGCTGTCAGCAGTGCTGTTTGAGACCGACGCTCTCATTTGGATCCCTATAGACTGTAAGCCCAGCTGTGGCTACCTTTGTTCCAGGGCCTGGTCTCCCACTGGGATAGTCTAAGTCTGGACAGAAATAATGCAGTTTCTGGAGACGTCCCGCAGGACCTGAGCTCACATGGAACTGACTTTTAACAGAAAATAGGTTTCCTAAATCACAATCAGATACACAGCAGCCAACAGATGATGTTCATGAGGCAGTCATCGCATTCTCCTGTCAGAAGGGAAATTCGTATCAGTAGACTAATGTGTAAGAACTATAGGAAAGGTGGATGGAATTAGGAGACTTTGTAATGCATTTATCAGAAGTGATTTACCGATCAGTCCCTGATACTTACGACAGCTAATTAAGGACCTTCCCCTAAACTACACGCTGTTGATAAGGTACGAGTTAAAACATCAATAAGCTCTCCTGAAGCAACTGTGGGACAAACTTCTTCTGAGAACACTGTTCTATTGTCTTAGATTCGCTTGCTCCATCAAAATAAATTCTTCCCTTGACTTTATCTTTTTTCTTTATTTTGAGCCTCTCTTTTGGTGGCAGTGGGGGAACTCAGGGAGCTTCTGCCCAACTGGGCTTTTTAATATGTAAAAACATTTTCAGTTTGACTAGAAAAAAAAAAATCACAATGATTATAATCAATTTATAATGCTAAATACCAAAAAAGTAATAAAATCAATTGCAAATGATGGAAAAACATTTTAATTAAAATATATATGGCAAATTTCACAGGGAGAAATTGTGATAACTATTTTCTTTCTCAATTAGATAAATTTCGAGACCACAATTTAAAATTACCTGGGTTGATCAAAACTGCAATAACACTTCTTTCCACTTTGTTAGCTGCAGTCAATAAAGACCACCTGCTTCTGTTGGGAAAATTTACATGTTGACAAGTATATGATTATTTTTCCCTTCAATGACAAACCTTTCTTCATTGAATCTCACATTTCCTAGTTTCAAACTTACTATGGCTGTAAACAATACACCACAGTCATGTGGGAAGACCCAACTTCCCAAATGATTTTGCCTTTTTTTTCTGTGTGTACTTCGGGCTGACTAGAAGTTTCATAATTCATATGTTGACTGATTCTAATCCTTATAGACCTTATTAAAACACTAGACTAACTGCAGACAGTCTGATTCAAAACAAACCAGATAATTACATTCCCAGGAGTCTCGGGGCTTACTACATGTGAACAGCTTAGTTAAAAACCTTTCCTAAATACAATATTGAAAAGCATAATTGTGGCTGTTAAGCAACATGGAGTAAATAGCGCAAAACAATTTTTATTTCTATATTTCAGTCTAGAAAAAAATTTTTGTTTTACATAGGAAGTATTTTTAAAAAGTGTATTTATTTAGCTCAGATTTATCCATAACATTCAGCTTTCTGTAATAAATACTATTTTGAAACCCTGATTTCTAACTTAGATGACTTCTGGAAGATTTGTATTCATTAGATACAGAAATGTTTAATATTTTTTTAAAGATTTATTTATTTATTTATTTATTTATTTGACAGATAGAGATTACAAGTAGGCAGAGAGGCAGGCAGAGAGAGAGGGAGGAAGCAGAGAGCCCGATGCAGGGCTTGATCCCAGGACCCTGAGATCATGACCTGAGCTGAAGGCAGCAGCTTTAACCCACTAAGATACCCAGGTGCCCCCAGAAATATTTAATTATTAACATGCACTTTTCCATATATTTTATTGTTACTATTTTTTTTTCCATTTAGTGTTTATTACTGATTATTCAGGGAACCGGCTGGCTGGGAGAGATCAGTCTTTTTCTTTCAGATGCTCTGAAGTGTAAGGATTGGTGGGGCATCGAGATTTCTCATGCATCCCCCTTTACATGGCTGATGGAAAACTTAAATAAGCTGATAGAGGAAAAAACACAGGCTAGCAAATATTACTGATTTTTTGACACTACATTTGATGAATTTAAATTATAAGGGGTTGATTTTATGGCTCAACCTTGTTAAACCAAGGTTATCTCCATTTAAGAATTCATGATTATCAGTCACTGCAAACTAACTGTCATTTGAAGGCTATGTTTGGATAACTGAGTTCTGTTACAGCCATTACTGTTGTCTTTTTCATCACGATCAGTAGGTATTGGGAAAAAAGAGGACCTATAAAATTAAGGAGAAGGGGATCCAAGACAGAAGTATAGGAAGACCCTGAATTTACCTCCTCCAGGAACACAACAAACTGGAGCTATATATCGAATAATTTTACTCTGAAAGGGAGGAACTAGAAAATTAGATGAACAATGTATTTAAAACAATTCAATATATTCACAAAAAAGACAAGACATGCACTGAGAGTAAAAGAAGCAAAGACATGAACTTTCTCTGGATCCCACTGTTGATGTGGTAACCCCACAACCTGGAAGGATCCCCAAAATATAGGATTCTCTTTTGAGGAGTAAAGGGGCTGTTCCCCATACTCGGCAACCCAACCCTTTGAGCTGGCACTATAAAGATGAGCCTCCAAAGTGTCTGGTATTGAAAATCTGGGCAATAAAAATCAGGAGAATCATAGACTTATAATACAGAAATCACACTCTTAGATGGTTTATTTGTCCTGAGATCCAGCACAAAAGCAACAGATTGAAAAGTGTCTAAGCCATAAGCAAGGGAGACCCACTTATTAACTTTAAAGCAGCTACTGGCGAGACAGGAATCTTCAGGAACTCTATGCAGGGACGGAAGTCCTGGCAGACATTTTTACAATCTCATTGTAATCTGCTGGTGACAGAGTCAAAGGGCACCATTTTTGGTGCCTTCCCTCCAACCTGCCAGCACCAGAGAGCATGATCTACCTACCCTGTGCTGCAACTGAGCCGGGTGAGCGTCCTGAGCCCCACCCATACAACATAACACCCAAACCACAAGGTCAAGTGAGTGTCCCAAGCCCCATGTTCCTTGCTCAGCAGTAGAGAGGAAGACAGCCCGGGTGAGAGCCCTGATCCCTGTACAACCTTCACAGATACCAAGCTACAACTGGCCAGGGGAGCACCCTGAGCCTTGCCCTCCCTATTCAGCAGCCAAGACACAACTGGGTTGGGTGAGCACCCTGAACCCCTGGACAGAAGTGGGATGGGAAAGTATCCCGGGCCCCATGTCCCTGTACAGCAGCTGCAACCCTACCATAGCTAGTGAGCAATACAGTACATACAAGGGAATGCCCATATAGCGTTTGGCTCTGGTGACCAAAGGAGATTGTACTTCTGGCCCACATGGAACAGCTCCTATATAAGACCACTCATTAAAGGCTAAAAATTGTATGGAATAAGAAAAGACCCCCAAATAGCCAAAGGAATATTGTAAAAGACAACCAAAGCTGGTGGCATCACAGTCCCAGATTTCAAGTTCTATTACAAAGCTGTCATCATCAAGGCAGTATGGTACTGGTACAAAAACAGACACCTAGATCAATGGAACAGATAGAGAACTCAGAAATGGGCCCTCAACTCTATGGTCAACTAATCTTCAACAAAGCAGGAAAGACTCTCCAATGGGGGTGAAGTCTCTTTAATAAATGGTATTGGGAAAATTGGACAGCCACTTCCAGAAGAATGAAACTGGACCATTTTCTTACACCATACATAAAAATAGGTTCAAAATGGTTGAAAGACCTAACTGTGAGACTGGAACCCATCAAAATCCTAGAGGAGAACAGAGGCATCAACCTCTGTGACCTCAGCCATAGCAACTTCTTGCTAGACTCATCTCCAAAGATAAGAAAAACAAAGGCAAAATGGAACTATTAGGACTTGATCAAGATAAAAAGTTTTGCACAGCTAAGGAAACAGTTAACAAAACCAAAAGACAACTGACAGAATGGGAGAAGATATTTGCAAACGACATATCAGATAAAGGGCTAGTATCCAAAATCTATAAAGAACTTACCAAACTCAACACCCAAAGAACAAATAATCCAATCAAGAAATGGGCAGAGGACATGAACAGACATTTCTGCAAAGAAGACATCCAGATGGCCAACAGACACATGAAAAAAAATGCTCCACATCACTCGGCTTCAGGGAAATACAAATCAAAACCACAATGAGACACCACCTCACACCAGTCAGAATGGCTAAAATCAACAAGTCAGGAAATGGCAGATGCTGGTGAGGATGTGGAGAAAGGGGAACCCTCCTACACTGTTGGTGGGAATGCAAGCTGGTGTAGCCACTCTGGAAAACAGTATGGAGGGTCCTCAAAATGTTGAAAATAGAGCTGCCCTACAATCCAGCAATTGCAGTACTAAGTATCTACCCCAAAGATATGAAGGTAGTGATCTGGAGGGCACATGAACCCCAATGTTTATAAGCACCAATGTCTACAATAGCCAAATTATAGGACGAGCCCAGGTGTCCATCGGCAGATGAATGGATACAGAAGACGTGGCACACACAATGGAACACTGTGCATCCTAATAATGAAATCTTGCCATTTGCAACAACATGGGTGGAACTAGAGAGAACTATGTAAAATAAGTCAATCAGAGAAAGGCAATTATCATAGGATCCCACTGATATGCAGAATTTAAGAAACAAGGCAGAGCATCATAGGGGAAGAGAGGAAAAAATGAAACAAGATGATACCAGAGAGAGAGAGAGACAAACTATAAGAAACTTATTTTTTTAAGATTTTATTTATTTATTTGAGAGAGAAAGAATGAGAGAAAATCATGAGAGGCAGGAAGGTCAGAAGGAGAAACAGACTTTCCATTGTGCAGGGAACCCAATGTGGGACCCAGTCCCAGGAATCCAGGCTCATGACCTGAGCTGAAGGCAGACGCTTAACCACACTTCACCGAGCCACCCAGGTGCTCAGGGTTGCTAGAGGGGAGGGGCGGATGGGGTGGCTGGGTGGCGGATGTTGGGGAGGGCATGTATTGTGGTGAGCGCCGGGTTTTGTGTAAGACTGATGAATCACAGGCCTGTACCCCTAAAACAAATAATACATTATATGTTCATTAAAAGTAAATAAATAAAGGCTAAGGGAGGTAGCCATTTTGCCTTATATATACAGACAGAGAAATGGGCAAAATGAGGAGACAGAGGAATATGTTCTAAACCAACAAAGATGACAAATCCCCAGAAAAAAACTTAATGAATTGGAGACAAGCAACCTATGCAATAAATAATCAAAGTCGTGGTCATAAAAATGCTCACTCAGGGGCACCTGGGTGGCTGAGTGGGTCAAAGCCGCTGCCTTCGGCTCAGGTCATGATCTCAGGGTCCTGGGATCGAGCCCCACATCGGGCTCTCTGCTCAGCAGGGAGCCTGCTTCCCCCTCTCTCTCTCTGCCTGCCTCTCTGCCTACTTGTGATCTCTGTCAAATAAATAAATAAAATCTTTGGGGAAAAAAATGCTCACTCATCTTGGGAGAAGAATTGGATGAACACAGCAAGAACTTCAACAAAGAGAAAATATAAGAAAGAACTAAACAGCAGTCATAACTGTCCTGAAAAATACACTCGAGGAGCACCACAGCAGAAGAGATGAAACAGAAGCACGGACCAACACGCTAGAAGGCAGAGCAAAAGAAGACACCGAGACAGAACAGCAGAGTGAGAAAAGGAGCTAAAAGAAGAGACGAGACATTAAGAGACCTCTGGAACATCAAGGAGAAATAACAGTCACATTACAGATATCCCAGAAGGGAAAGAGAAAAAGGGCCAGAAAAATTGTTTGAAGAAATAATGCCTGAAAACATCCCTAATCTGGGGAAGAAGACAGACATCCAGGTCCAGGAAGCCCAGAGAGTTCCAAACATGATGGACCCAAAGAGAAGCACAATGAAACACATTATAGGTCAAACAGTAAAAGTAAAGAATAAAGAAAATCTTAACAGGAGTAAGAGATAAGCAACATATGGCTAAGGGAATTTTCATAAGCGTGTCAGTGTAGTCTCCACAGAATGTTCACAGGTCAGAAGGGAGTGGCGTGACATACTCAAAGTGCAGACAGGGAACCACTGACAAACCAGAAGTCTCTACCAGGGAAGACTGTCGTTCAAAATCGAAGGAGAGATTAAGAGTTTCCCAGACAAGAAAAAGCCAAAGGAGGTCTTCACCACTAAACCAGCTTTGCAAGAAATGTTCAAGAGACTTTTCTAAGCTAAGAATAAAATGTGCTAATTAATAAGAAGAAAATACATGAGAGTAAAAGTCTCACCGGAAGAGGTGAATAAAGGTAGTAGGCCAACCGCTTGTAAAGCAAGTATGAAGGTTTAAAGGACAAATGTGGTAAAATTAGTTTAAAAAATGTAATAGTTAGTGGGGTGCCTGGGTGGCTCAGTGGGTTAAAGCCTCTGCCTTTGGCTCAGGTCATGATCTCAGGGTCCTGGGATCGAGCCCCGCATCGGGCTCTCTGCTCAGCAGGGAGCCTGCTTCCCCCACCCTCTGCCTGCTGCTCTGCCTACTTGTGATCTCTCCCTCTCTCTGTCAAATAAATGTATAAAATCTTTTTTAAAAATGTAATAGTTAAGAATACATGAGATACATAAAGTAAAGAGATAAGATGTGGTTCCACTCCAAGAGGGTGATGTAAGCAGACCCTGAGCTTAACCTCCTCATGGACACACCAAATCCACACTCCATTGTAGAGGACCTGGGGATGCCTGAGCACCCTCTGCCCAACCAGGGACAGTGAGACCACAGAGAGAGAGAACGGCAGGAAAGACAGACACGATAAGGAAGAGAACCAACTTCTCCTGGGAACCGCAGCCGGGAGAAGAGGACTGCGGGACCAGGTTTGTCTGCTCAGGGCCACGGGGGGTTGGGGGGCTTTGGTTTAAAAAGGCAACTGGGACATAAAGGAACCGCCAAGCGGTGCGGCTGCTGCTAGAACCCTCCCGGCCGGTGGGCGGACGAGACATGGTTTACATCCCCCTTCCAGCTTGATGGCACAGAAGTAGTCATGGTTGGCCTGCTGCCTGGCCGATCCCCGGGCCCTCAGCCCACTCCAACCCTACAGGAGGGGGGGGGGGAAGACATGGTTTAAAAGAACAACTATATAGAATAACTATATTACAACTATATTATAAACTATAATACAATATTAAAAGAATGACTATATAGAACATAGAGGAACTAACCCCAGAACCCTCCCATATGGCAAACGAGCTACTGGAAGTCTATCCAGTTCGGTGAGGCTGGCAAACACCACAGTTTACATTCCTTCTCCTCCTGGATAGCAGGGACAGGAGCAGGGGCCAGGTGTTCCGGCTGGTCTACTGTCTCAGTGAGCTCCAGGCCCCTAGTCCACACCAGCCCCAGCCATCCCATGGCACATACCAGGACACCCCTGGTCAGTGCTCACTATAGCCCCCGCCAGCTTGCCAAGATGACACAGAGGCAAAACACCCTGGAATGCCCAGGCCCACCCCGCTTTGGCTCCTCGGGCACTCCCCCTGCTTCCCCATGTTCTTTGTAGCATTTTTCCAAAAGCAATGTGTTCATGGCTAGATGAACGGATGAAGATGTATACACACACACAACGTACTATTATTCAGTCACAAAAAAAGAATCAAATCTTGCCATTTGTGGCAACATGAATGAACCTAATGGGCATTATGCTAAGTGAAATAAGCCAGATAGAGAAAGAAATACTACATGATTTCACTCGTATTTGGAATCTACAAAACAAAACAGAAAGGATCATAGATACAGAGAGAAATTTATGGTTGCCAGAGGGAAGGGTTTAGGGGGTTGGCAAAAAAGGTGAAGGGGATCATAGGTACAAACTTCCCGTTACTAAATAAATGACTCTCAGGGATATAATGTAAAACGTAAGGAAGATAGTCCATAATATTTTAACAACTTTGTATAGTGACAAACTGGACCTATGGAGATGATCATTTCATAGTATATAAAAATATGGAATCAGATCAATCAAAATATGAAACCAATATAGTATTGTAAATCAGTTGTGTGGTGCCCAAATAGGGTGTCTCTTGATCCGATGGGGGCCTCAAATGTGGAGTGACCATCAGGTGGAGGCTCACGGCATAGGCAGTGAGAGAATTCACCTGAGGCAGAACGGAGGCTCTAAAGGTTTCTTGAACACACTGCATAGGAGGGGAAAGCAGGACGCAACAAGGCAGTGCGTGGGGGGCTCTTTTTAAAGGGAGAAGATGAGGAAATGTGGCTACATAGGGAATCTTTCGTTTTTTGGGAACTGTGCCTAATTGTGAGTAGCCCGTTCTTTCATTAGGGTCTATGGGTATTTGAGCTGGGTTTCCCAGTGGGTCTGCCTGAATTCAGCCCGGGGTCACTGTTGCCCCTTCTGCACTCCATGACTCAAACCTGTTTGCCTAAAAGCAGCTCCTACAAATTACAAATTATAAATAAATGAACATTACTTATGGGATTTGATAGGATGGGGTAACAGCTCAGCTGCTCTCAGGCAGAGTTTGTCTCTCAGAGTTCATATGAAGTCTCAGCTCTCCAGAATGATTTAACTATAACTGTTGAAAAGGTATTAAAAAGAGGGTTTTGATGGTCCTGTTGGCCAGTGACTCATAAATCAGAGGAACCGGGGTTGTTTTGACAACCCCCCCCCCAGTATTTTTTCTTTTTTTTTTTTAATTTGAGGTGTAAGTTATAAATTTTGAAGTATTTAATTATACAGTTTTATTCAGAAAAAAATGCTTTTAGAAATTTTTTTCTTGATCTCTTTACTCATATTTTGAATATATTCTAAACTTTTAAGAGAATGTACCAAAATACAGGAGCTTTCCTATTAGCCTGAAGACTCAAGTCCATAAAAGAACAAAAACCTGTGTCTCAAGTAGAGAGACTGCTCAGTTATCAGGTCAACCATCTCTTCAGAGGGTTCTCCGGACCAGCCCTTTTGCAGAATCGGTGCTAATTTCTCAACGCCCTGCCCCTGTCTGGTTAATGTGAGAGGAAGACTGGAAACACCGAAGCACCTTTCTGGAGAGGGTGTTTGTGAAGGGAGCTATCGCCTCACCTTTTTTTTTTAACTTTTTATTTTTTTATTTTTTTAAGATTTTACTTGAGAGAGAGAGAGCATGAGAGGGGAGGGGGTCAGAGGGAGGAGCGGACCCCCCGTGGAGCTGGGAGCCCGATGCGGGACTCGATGCTGAAGCTCCAGGATCATGAGCTGAGCCGAAGGCAGTTGCTTAACCAGCTGAGCCACCCAGTGCCCCCCCCCCCGCCCCCGCCAAAACCTTACCTTCTATGGTGGTGAAGAGAGTACTTTACTGGTATTCCTTCCAGAAACTTGGGTGGTGAACAGAGGACCACTGATGAAGTTTGGGGGTGTCCATAATAGGACACACACTCTTTTCCACAAGGGTGAATATGTGCCCAGAGGGTTAGTGGGGTTATAACTTTTACCAGCAAGACCCCAACTGGCTTCCCTTCGTCTTCACAGGAACATTAACCTTGTCTCTAAGAGGCAATCAACAGGAGGAGCTCCTACTGGTGTTTCAGACCAATTTGAGCTTGACCAGCGGCTCCCATCTATGCAGATGGACCCACAGAGCGTCTAATGCTCATTATAATGTTAAGCTCTCCACCCAAGGAGGAGCACACGTTTCATTAACATAACATAGTGTGAGGGCCTACTTTGAGCGATTCCATCTCGGTCAAACAGCGATTTTGTTGTTTATGCAGTAAAACTTAAACTGACCCTGCACCCCCAAACCCTCACCCCCTCCCACCCCTGGCCAGGGGAAATTTTATAAAAGCAAGTCCAGGAAACCAGTCCCAGGTAAGGGAGCCCAAATACAAGGGTGGGTCGGGTCGGGCGGAGCTAACGGCCCCAGAGCAGGGATGAGTCCTGTCAGGTGGAGACACCCAGTCAGGGGGCGCGTACTGTCTCCCTAGCGACCAAGGAGCGTGGGCCCCGTCTTTTGGGTGCCAATTCTGACCAAGGTGATAGGCTAGTGCAAATAGCTACTATGGGGTGAATTGTAATGCAGTTGGCCATCCATGTGTGACCGAGCGTGACTGTGCAGCTTTCTCTGTGAGTTACAATCTCATCGGCCACCTGTGTGTGGCCAGGCCCAACCACATGGCCTTTGCCCTTTAAAAGTTAGTCTGTGAGGCTGGGAGGGGTCTCCCTCTCTGTAAGAGACGGCCCCGACCGCTGTGTTTGATTCTCGATGCTTAGCATGAAATAAAGCTTTGCTTGACCTTTCTTTTGTATCAGTCTCGCTCCTTTGGTCATGGACCCTAAGACATAGAATACAGGCATAGGCATGTTTTCTAAGGATGTATTTCTAAGCATGTTTTCTAAGTATGCCTTTGCAACCTTATGCCCACCTAAATATAGGATGACAAAACTCCTTTTTCTGAGTAGTCATCCTCACCCTGAAGAAAACCTCTCACCTCCCACACGAGGAGTCATGGCTTTGGAAGTTATCCCCTGTGATCTCCTTATTTGCTGAAAATCAAAGGTCCTTTGTTGGACACATCCACCTGGTCTCCATCTGTAATGAAGGGGTTCAGGACAGGTTCCCTCCACCCTTAATATGCCCTTTTTGTGTGTGGATTATTTTGAGCTGGAGGCAGTTGAGCCCTTGTGGCCTCAAGAGAAACTCCTGTCCTTCCCTTAACCACACAGAAGTAGCCAATCTGGTGTTCTTTCCCAGAATAAGGGCTATGAACAGATAAATTTCATCTGAGGGACCCATCTGTATGTCAGGCAGACATCTAATTACCAAATACCTGCTTTTATCATCCTGTGAAGTGCATTCCTTTCCTCTCAAGTCCCAGACCCCCGCCCCCTTCTTCCTTCAGGGTGACTTTCATACTTCATTTTCCCTGTCTTTGGAATTCCCACGTCTGTGCAGATTCCCCATATGTACGGTATTAAATCTGATTTTCTGTTAATCTGCCTCATGTCAATTTGATTCCCAGTCCAGCAAGAAGGATCTTTGAAGGGACAGGGATTCTTACTCCCTGATATTAACTCCCCAAGGAGTAAACTCAGGTTAATTTGGTCACAACAGGAGAGCCGCTCTGTCCCAACACAAGAGGGGAAAAAGCACTAGAGAGATGGCATTGTAATTCCCAGCAGGCGGGAATAAGAATTGTGTCTTTACCAGAGAGGACTCAAGTTTAAACACTGAAGAAACTTCAGAGATCTTATTTTATTTATGATAAAGTGTGGGTTAGAGAATTTCAGTGGCTTACGGCAGGCCACAAAGCCATTTAGAAGCTGAAATCTGACAGGAATCAAATGTCTTTAGTTTCCAGCCCATTTTATTCTTTCTTTCTCTCAGCAGCTTGAACTTTCTCTCTTGATCTTTTAATCCATGGATCGCTGTTATCCCATTTTAAAGTAATCTTTGGTCGATTCCAGCTAGACAATGTTTTCTGAAGTCCACAACAGTAAAACATCTTTCAAAACAAGAGAGTGTAGCCAATTTATATATATATGTTTGTATTTTTAGATAACACCTTCCCATGTACCATATTTTATTTCCATGGCCTGTAGTATCTTGTCAGTCCTCTTCAAGCTTGGTAGCTGTGCCACCTAAGGAGTTTTAACATTCTCCGGTTCTGTTTTCAGAAATTCCAAGTGGATGAGTCCACAACAAAATGTATTTGCCAGAAGATAAGTGATTTTGATGACGATCAAGATTTGTAAATCTAGTACCTAATGCTTCTCTAATGTAAATCTAGTCCTTGGGCCAGCAACATCAGCATCATCTGTGAACTTGCAGACTCTTCAGTGATGCTCTCAAACATATCTATTATTTTTTTAATTTTTTTTAAAGATTTATTTATTTGAGAGAGAGAGAGAGAGCACAAGTAGGCAGAGGCAGGCAGAGAGAGGAGGGAAGCAGACTTCCTGCTGAGCAGAGAACCTGGTGCAGGTTGATCCCAGGACCCCGAGATCATGACCTGAGGTGAAGGTAGAGGCTTAACCCATTGAGCCACCCAGGCGCCCCTCCCAAACACATTTAACTCACATTCACATTTTATTTACTTTTTAATTATTTTTATTTAACTATATATCCAAAAATCACCATTTAAACAAATTATCAATATTAAAAAATTAGTGAGATACTTTACCTTTTTTTTCATACTAAGTCTTAAAATCCTGGGAGCGTTTACATTTATGGCTTGTACCATTTTGACTAGCCGCACCACAAGTGCAGCTTAATGGCTACATGTGCTTAGTAGCTACCACGCTGGACAGTGCACAACTGAACCATGGCTCAAATATGTCCGTTAGAGCCTTCAAATGATATGTAAGTAAACAAAAATGATGGCAACTATCATTTCACATTCACATTTTAATAAGATCTCCTAGGTGATGTGTAAGCAATGCAGTTTGAGGAGCACAACCCTTAATACTCATCTCTGCCAAATAAAATCTTTTAGGATCTGAACTACATGTTATGGACCCTCATTACCTATCTGCAAAAGGCTCTACCTTTCTCTAGGGATCCCCTGGTCCATTCTTTCCTTGGCCCATATAAAAGCATTTCTTTCTACTACTGTTCCCCACGTGGGAACAGTGTATTTTAAATCACTGGTGTGTTTTCTTCCTTCCTTCCTTCCTTCCTTTCTTTCTTTCTTTCTTTCTTTCTTTCTTTCTTTCTTTCTTTCCCCTTCCTTCCTTCCTTTCAATTCCTTGAAACTTCTAAGATGTTTCTGGCCTTGGAATATTGCATTTGTCCTTCCCTCTTTGGATGCCCTGTTTTTGATTATTGTTATCGAGGTCTCTCCTGAGGGATGCCTGGGGAGCTCAGTCAGTTAAGTGGCTGATTCTTGATTTCAGCTTAGATCATGATCTCAGTGTCCTGAGATTGAGCTTTGCCTCAGGCTCTGCACTCAGTAGGGAGTCTGCTTGAGGATTCTCTCTCTCTCCCTCTTCCCCACTACTCTGCACACACACGCACACGCACCCACCCACACACACATGCTGTCTGCAATAAATAAATCTTAATTTCTTGAGGAATCTCCACACTGTTCTCCAAAGAGGCTGCACCAACCTGCATTCCCACCAACACTGTAAAAGGGTTATCCTTTCTACACATCTCCTGCTACACATGTTGTTTCCTGTCATGTTAATTTTGGCCATTCTAACTGGTGTAAGGTGATATCTCAATGTGGTTTTAATTTGAATCTCCCTGAGGGCTAGCGATGATAAACATTTTTTCATGTGTCTGATAGCCATTTGTATGTCTTTATTGGAGAAGTGCCTGTCCATATCTTCTGCGCATTTTTTTATATGATTGTCTGTTTTGTGTGTGTTGAGTTTGAGGAGTTCATTATAGATCCTGGGTATCAACCTTTTGTCTGTACTGTCATTTGCAAATATCTTCTCCCATTCTGTAGGTTGCCTCTTTGTTTTCTTGACTGTTTCCTTTGCTGTGCAGAAGCTTTTGATTTTGATGAAGTCCTCAAGAAATTAAAAATAGAACTTCCCTATGGCCCTGCAATTGCACTCCTAGGTATTTACCCCAAAGATACAGATGTAGTGAAAAGAAGGGCCATTTGTACCCCAATGTTTATAGCAGCAATGGCCACAGTCGCCAAACTATGGAAAGAACCAAGATGCCCTTCAACGGACGAATGGATAAGGAAGATGTGGTCCATATACACTATGGAGTATGATGCCTCCATCAGAAAGGATGAATACCCAACTTTTGTAGCAACATGGATGGGACTAGAAGAGATTATGCTGAGTGAAATAAGTCAAGCAGAGAGAGTCAATTATCATATGGTTTCACTTATGTGTGGAGCATAACAAATAACATGGAGGACAAGGGGTGTTAGAGAGGAGAAGGGAGTTGGGGGAAATTGGAAGGGGAGATGAACCATGAGAGACTATGGACTCTGAAAAACAATCTGAGGGGTTTGAAGTGGCGGAGGTGTGGGAGGTTGGGGTACCAGGTGGTGGGTATTAGAGAGGGCACGGATTGCATGGAGCACTGGGTGTGGTGCAAAAATTAATGAATACTGTTATGCTGAAAATAAATAAATTAATTTTAAAAAAAAGTAGTTGCTGAATTTGTTAGACCTTTTCTTACCCCATCTAAGCTGGCTTCTGAACCTTAATCCCTACATACTTCCTATAATATCATCCTGTCCTTAGTTTTTGTTCATTTTCATATTGAAAATTGCACAGGTTGTCTACCTATCTCCCTTCCCTGGTAGATATTAAGCTTCTACAGGATAAGGAACTTCTCTGTCCTTTAGAACAGATATTCAGTAATATGGCAAGTAGTTAATATTTTCTGAACAATTATATCAAATTTGAATTATTTATGTAGTTATTCATTTACCTCTTTAACATTTTCCTGAAAGCTCAAAGTAAAGTTTTCAAAATATACATACCTGTACACACACACACACACACACACACACACAGAGTCTCTTGCATTTTGTCAAAAACATAGAACCTCAGTGTGATATATTGAATAAAAATTATTTTTGGAAAGAAATTTTTCTTATTTGAGGAACCTTTTCAAAAGAAAAAGAAAAGCTCTCAATGAAATTATATTTGTAGAAGAGAAAATCTTTAAACTTTCAGAATTTACAGTAGGGGGTCTAACCACAACTAAAATTTTATAAAATTAAGAGAAACAAAGTAACCACAAATAACCCATTTTATAATTAAAATAATCCTTGGAAATATCTTCTTGTATAAAGAAGTAGTTTGGGAAACAACCAAGATGTCCTAAATGGCTTCTGTGGGTGAGTGGATAAAATGGACAATGGATTATTCAGAGTTAAAAAGATAAGACCTATCAAGCCATGAAAAGACCTGTTGCAAACTTAAGTGTGTATTACTAAGTGATGTGTCAGTCTGAAGAGGCTAAATACTGTATGGTTCCAACAATATTACATTCTAGAAAAGGCAAAACTATGGAGGCAGTAAAAAGGTCAGTTGTAGTATGGGGATAAACATGCAGAGCACAGAAGATTTTTAAGACAGTGAAAATATTCTGTATGATGTTACAGGGATGGATATATATTATTACATTTGTCCTAACCCACAGAGTATGCAATACCAAGAATGAACACTAAAGTTCACTCTTTATGGGTCTGGTGATTTGTGAACTTGGATGATTATGATAGATCAATGAAGGTCCATCCTTGGTAAACTAGTTATCATTATGGTGAATGATATTGATGACAGGAGAGGCTATGCTTGCATGAGGGCAAGAGGTATATGATAAATCTCTGTACCTTTCTCTTGATTTTGCTGTGAAACTAAAACTACCTAAAAAAATAAAGTCTTCAAAAAAAGGAGACAAGAACTTCTTACAGTTTTGATCCAAGATGGCAATATAGGAGGCTTGTGAATTAGCCCCTTGCTAAGCACAGAACTGAATCTACTTGATTGAATCCTAGCTATCAGGCAAACAAGAAAATACCCACATCATCTACACTGAACTGGGTAGGAAACGCTGAGACACACTTTTGTCATAAATTCACTCCTAGCATAGAGCCAAACAATTAGGAGGGAACTCTCAACTCCCTGCTTCTCCCTGCAGAGCAAAGTGTTTGGACCCCACATCTGGTGCCCTGAGTTTTGAGACTTCTGAGGGACAGGTCCCAAAATAACTAACTCTGGAAACCAATGAAGTTTCCATCCAGAAGAACAAACAAGACTATAGCAAAGAAATAGTTCTTAAGGGGCTTGTAAAAACTCACTGTGGCCATACCCACAGGGCTCAGCACAGAGACAGTGGGCAAAAAATTCCCACCTTTATCTTCCCCCAAGAGAAGGCTTATTTGTATACCTTAAAAGCTACTGCTGTGAATCAGACTTCTAATCTAACATTGGTATAGAAGATGACTATGTGGTCCTCTCTCAAGATCAGGGAAGCCTGTGCATATTTCCACTGACTCCTCCTCTAACCTACTTCGAGTAACCAATTTTTCCAGCTGAGCAACTTGTATGTTTGTCTATTACCCAGCTGTTGGGCTTCCAGCCAAGAGACAGATGCCTAGATCATCTGGCTTTGATAGCAAGGAGGACTTCCATTCATGAGAATTTATACATCATTGTAGCAAACAAAAAAATAGTTCTTTACTGATTGTTCCCCCAGGGTTTGCATTCACAAGTCCCACTGAATAGTAGCAAACAAAGAAGCAGTTCTTACTGGGTGCAGGAACATTCCCTGCACTTCCCACCACCCCACCCATTCATGGCTATAGCCCAGGGTCAGGCATCTGGAAGCAGGTAAAAAAGCTCATCTCCCCGTTTCTCCATGGAAGGCACCCAACTATATGTTTTCCCAGCTGCTTCCCAAGGGTCCTGCTGCCAAACAGGTTTCATCCAGGTGCTGACTATGCCCTCTCCTTTGGGACTTTTTAAACTACTGCGAGCCACTAAGAACAAAGAAGGCAACCTGAACAGCCACAGAAAATTGAGAGACAACCAAGAGCTAAGGCACAGTTAAACGATTAGATTCATTTTATGCACAGGATTGCTCCTCAAAACTGGGAGAGGTGACTCTATTCTCTAATGTGCATAGACCAAAACTGAGACTCAAGGGGAATGTATAAAAAGAGGAAAATATTCCAAACAGAGGAACAAGTAAAAACTATAGAAAGAGACCTTAAGGAAATGGAGATGGTGATTTATCAGGTAGAGTTCAAATAACTGTCAGAAAGAGACACTCATGGAGCTCAGGAGAACAATGTATGAACAAAGAATTTTTAGAAACAGAAAATATAGGATAGCACCAACTTAAGTATACAATAATTGAACCAAAAAATTAAGTAGAGGGATTCAATATCAAGCTAGGTAAGGCAGAGAAAAGGCTCAGTGAACTTGAATACAGGGCACTAGAATTCATTCAGAGCAGCAACAAGGAAAAAGAATAAAAAAGAGGGAAAATAGCTTTTAAGGGACTTACAGGACAACATCAAGAGGAACAAGATTTGCATTGTAGGGATCTAAAACAAAGAAGAAATGAGAGAAAGGAGAAGAAAATGTACTTAAAGGAATAATGGCTGAAATAATTCCTAACCTGGAGGATGACATAGATATCCAGATTTAGAAAGCCCATAGAATCCAACAAGATAAATCTAGAGAGCCATACAACACACATTATATTCAAATTTTCAAACATTAAGGAAAGAATATCAAGATCAGAAAGAAAGAGAGAAAAAAAGTAAAACAAAACAAAACTTAGGTACAGGCAACTTCCATAAGACTTTCAGCAGATTTTTATGCAGAACTTTGCAGGATGAAAAGAAGTGGCATGACATACTCAAAGTGCTGAAGGGAAAAAACTGCCAACCAAGAAATTCTGCTTGGAAACGTTGTAATTCAGATTTGAAGGAGAGAAAAAGAGTTTTCCAGAAGCAAAAGCTGAAGGAGTTCATCATTACTAGGCTAGACTTAGAAGAGATGTTTAAGGGAGTTTTTCACGCTGGAGGAAGCAAATTAGTAACAGGAAAGATACGACAGAATAAATCTCAGTGGTAGAGGAAAATATACAGTTAAATTCATAATAGTGTTGTGTTATGATAATGATGTGTAAATCACTTATAACTCAAGTATAAAGGTTAAAAGGTAAAAGCATTAAAAATAACTATAGCTCAATAATTTGTTAATGGTTAAACAAGGTAAAAAGATGTAAAATGTGACATAAAAGACAGTATGTAAAAGTGTAGAGCTTCAGTATGCCTTTAAACTTGTTTTTATCATCTTAGACTATTATAAATACACAGTGTTTTATGCCTGATAAATCACAAAGCAGAAACCTATAGCAGACAAAATGTAAAGAGAAACAAATCTAAGCATCCAATGCAGGAAGAACCTGAACATACAAGGAATGTATTAGGACATTGTTGGGGAACAAAGAGCAGGACAACTATAGGAGGGAACGTCGATCTCACACTTTTATCAGTGGATAGTTTGTTTAAACAGACAAACAAAAAAATCAATAAGAAAACACTGGACTTAAATGAACTTTAGACCAAATGGACTTAATAGACATTTACAGAACATTCTACTCCATCAGAGCAGGACATACATCCCTCTCAAGCACACATACAACATTCTCCAGGATAGAACATGTTAGGCCACAAAACATCTTATTATTTAAGAAGACTGAAATCACAGCAACCATTTTTCTGACAATAGTGGTAGAAAACTAGAAATCATTTACATTAAAAAAATGAAAATTAACAAAAATGTGGAATTTAAACAATGTGCTACTATATAAGCAATGGGCCAGAGGAGAATCAAAAGAGAAATTTAAAAGACTACATCTTGAGAGAAATGAAAATGAAAATGCAATATACCAATACTTACGGGATCCAGCAAAAGCAGTTCTAAGAGCAAAGTTCATAGCGATAAACCCCTACTTAAGAAAAAACAAACATCTCAAACAACATCACACCTCAAAGAACTAGAAAAGAAGATCAAACTAAGCCCAATGTTAGTAGAAGGGAGGAAACAACTTCCGAGTAGAAATAAATGAAATAGACTGAGAAAACAACAGAAACAATCAATGGAATGAAGAGCTGGGTTTTTCAAAAGATAAACAAAATAGAAAAAAATTTAGCTACTTTTTACCAGGATAAAAATGAGAGGACTGAGGGCACCTGGTGGTTCAGTCAGTTAAGTGTCTGCCTTTGGCTCAGGTCATGATCTCTGGATTCTAGGATCAAGACCCCTGTTGGGCTTCCTGTGCAGCAGAGAATCTGCTTCTCTCTCTAATGCTTGTTCTCTCTCTCTCTCAAACAAATAAATAAAAATCTTACCAAAAAAGAGAGGACTGAAATAAATAAAATTAGTAATGAAAGAGGAGAATGTGCAACTGATTACAGAAATACAATAGATCGTAAGAGACTACTGTGAACAAATATATACCAACTAGCTGGGCAACATAAAAGAAACGGACATTAGGACCATATAACCTACTAAGACTGAACCATGAAAAAAACAGAAAATCTGAACAGACTGATTTCCAGTAAGGAGACTGAATCAGTAATTGAAAACCTCTTAACAAACATAAAAGTCCAGGACCAGACAGTTTCACTGGTGAATTTTACCATACATTTTAAAAATAAACAAAACCAATCATCTCAGACACTTTCAAAAAATGGAAGAAGAAATACACCCAAACTCATGTTACCAAGCCCGCATTACCCAGATACAAACACCAGACAAAGATCTTACAAGAAGGAAAATTCAAGCCAATACTCCTAATGGACATAGATACAAAAATCTTCAACAGGAAAGTGGTAACACCAAAGATGGCAAAATAGGCTGTTCCTAGCTTCATCCTTCCTCACAAGAAGAACCACCAATAACTTCATGGACAAAGCACCACCAAGGGAATCCTAGAACACAAGGGTGAAGATGAAGCACCTCCCCACACCGTAATGACTGAGACAGCCTGCATTAGAAGGGTAAAGGCAGTGGCACATGCTGACCACAGTCTTTTTCCTAGGCTGGTGCAGCAACACCCTGAGAGATCTTCCCTAAGAAAACAGAGCCCAGGGTGGACAACCAGCTCCTTCAACATTGCTGTTTGCTTCTGGTTTCCCCAAGAAGGACTGTAGACAAATCTATAGGGCTTGAAAATTAGGAATATGATTGTAAGGGAGAAGGGAATGGGGCTTGCAGTAGCCAGCACTCAGACCTCGGTACTCTGAACTCTTAACTACAGCACCCGAAGAGTACTTAAAACCAGCAGCTTGCCCATTGGTAGAAACCAAGTCAGTAGCATAGTCTGAGCAGAGAACAGTTGAATACGGTTCTCCCTGATTCAGGTCCTCTGCTGAAGAGTTTTGCTGGTCCTAGCCTGGTCTGCCCCAGCACACAAAGGGGAGCTTAGTGATAAGTCCATATACTGCTGAGAAAAGCGCCGACCTTTATCGACCAGAAAGGCTGGCAGGAACATCGGGAAGCAGCAGAGTCAAGAGAACCTCAAGCAACCAACAACCAAATAATTGATTAAAAGGTAGGCAGAGGACCTGAACAGACATTTCAGATTTAATTTTAAAATACTTAAACATCATATAAAATACTAATTATTCAGAAATAATTTGGGTGAATTTTACCTTGGTAACAATATAAAGTAACATATTTTAAAGCTTCCTATTGTCAAATAATCAAATGAAGGTTGAAAATATTATATTTGAGTATTATTATCATATTTTTTTACACAATTTCCTAGCCTACAGTAAAATTAGGAACTGGACTTTAAAAATTATATCTCTGATAGAAAATTTCTATAAACAAAATAATGTAAGTCAATGCTGGTACTACATTTTAATTTCAAAATCTATGCCACATTTAGCACTTTTTCATTATTTTATTTTTAGACTTATTTATTTGAGAGAGAAACAGAGCTATCATTCCAAGGGGGTTAGGAGGAGAGGGAGAGGGAATCTCAAGCAGACGCCATGATGGGCTTAGAGCCCCACCTGCGGCTTGATCCCATGACCCTGAGATCACAACCTGAGCCAAAACCAGGAGTTTGTGCTCAACCAACTATGCTACCCAGGTGCCCCTTATGATGTTATTTAAACTATGTATTAGTACTATGAAATTTATTGAAATAACCAGGATCAAAGTATTTGAATAGTTTTGATTTTTCTTCAACTTATTTTTAAAATTTTGCAATTAAAGGGGCGCCTGGGTGGCTCAGTGGTTTGGGCTGCTGCCTTCGGCTCGGGTCATGATCTCAGGGTCCTGGGATCGAGTCCCGCATCGGGCTCTCTGCTCAGCAAGAAGTCTGCTTCCCTCTCTCTCTCTCTGCCTGCCTCTCTGCCTACTTGTGATCTCTGACTGTCAAATAAATAAATAAAATCTTTAAAAAAAAAATTTGCAATTAAAAACCATGACCATTAGATTCTTATTCAATTTTTTCCTCTGTAATGAATATCTAGAATTTTAGCATTTAATATATCTGCTGCTGAAGTGAACACTAGAATTTTAGCATTTTGAAATCATTAATTATTCACAATAATGAAAAACTAATGAGGAAGAAATTGCTATTTTTATTTTAAATAATCAGTGACATGGGTGTGTAAAACTTTTGTGAAAATTAACTTTAGCATATTTTAGTGGTTTTGTAAAGTATAAAAGGGATCTATTTTATGATTTCTAGCTTGTATATATTTCTTCTAAATTTTTCGTTTATATAATTTTTTAAGCAATATTTACACCCAATGTGGGGTTTGAACTCACAACCCCAAGATCAAGAGTTGTACACTCTACTGACTGAGGCAGGCAGGTGCCCCTGATGGCATTTTTTGAAAAAGAAATTTTTGTCACTATACTTTAATGGTCTTATCCATATATTATTGAAATATCACTGAAACATACTTCTGGTCCATTGTTGACATTTTTTAAATAAAAACAACTACTTAAAATATTTCTACCTTACTCCTTTGTACTGTAAGAATAATATATCCACATATTAACACTTGATTAAAGTTGCATCTAAAACACAATTTGTTAGTGTTATATCTTCTAGTCCTTTCTCTTGGGATTTCAAATATTTGTACAAGTATACATCTGACAAATGTGTTTCAGTATGGAACACATGGCCATAAAACAGTACAAATTATTCACAAGCTGGGATCCAACTTTCAAACACTAGAGCCTCTCCAGTGATGTTAACTTCTATGATATGCCAAACTGTCTTACACAAATCAATGTTTCCTACTCAAACTTGAAAAATTCTCCCTCTGCCCCAAGGAAATCATTCACTCATCCAACCATCATGACATTTTAACTTAAAGAAAATTGGTCAGCCTTTCAAAGAACATATTAAAAGTAGAACATGCTTCACAGTAGACATAACTTAGAAAACAGCTCCATCAGTTTTTAATTGCCTAATTGCTTTTGGATATGTTCCTGCAAATGTGTACCTCTGAATATTTCATTATAATGGCTCCTTTGAATTAAAATATTTATTACCATATGTACAAGAAACACATTCTATATGTAGTAATTAATCATGATAATATTCATGAAGGTATCTGCTCAGTACATTACTAATTCTATAACTGTACTTCACTGTTAAGAATGATATTCTGCCTTTACAAGCTCCAGAAAACATTCTCTAGCCAGAATCAGAAAAAGATTTGTTTAAAATGGAATAATATAATAGTCCCTCAATTAAAAGCCGAGAGAGATTCAGAGGAAAGGGGCTGAGAAACAACAGCACAGTGTTCTAACGTCAGAGAGCGAGCAAGAAAATGTGAGTTTTCTTCTCACCTTCTCACCAGCCACATTGGGTGGCTTCCCACCTTGAGTGAGACATTAAAAACACTTAAACTTTATTTTTCACAATTAAAAAAAAAAAAAAAAAACATGGGGACACCTGAGTGGCTCAGTCAGTTAAATGCCTACCCTCTGTTGAGCGCATGATCCCAGGTCCTGGGATGGAGCCCCACATCGGGCTTCTTACTCAGCAGGGGACCTGCTTCTTTCTCTGCCTGCCACTCCCCGTTTCCACGTGTGCGCTCTCTCTCTCTCTGACCAACCAACCAACCAACCAACCAACCCCAGGATCTCCAAAAATCCACTCAGCTCGTCCACTTCGTGATTCTACTGCAGGGCTAGGGGAGATTAAGAGACACAGAAAAGGGTTTGAGCAAACCACCAGCTCCTTGCACCCAAGTCTCCCACCATGTCCTCCCATCCCCGACACGGCCCTGGTTCTGGGTGACTTTTCCCACCAGTGCACAGCCCCACTGCCCAACAGCCTTCAGTTGATTTAGACGTCTGCTGCCTCACTACATGTCTTTGTTGCCATGACACCCGGCAACGTGATTGGGCCTCAACACATCTGCCGCTGAGAAAGTCAGCATAAGGAGCGTCCTGTGCTGAAGGTCACATCCTGTGAGTCTCTCCACCTGGGCTACGACCAAGCAACAACTTAAAATTCAGTCTTTGAAACAACCTGTTCACTCTGCCTCAAATTTCCATGTATTGGTCCCTTCCCCAGGGAAGCCCCATCTTCAGTCTCACCTTCGTCACTGTGCTTTGTGCTCCTTCCTTCCCTAACAGCGCACTCCCCTTCCCATCCCAAAGCCTTGCATGTTTTCTCTGGATCTATGATTCTACTACCATGAGCTCCTTAACCCTGGCATCTTTTCATAAAATGTTTCTGTCCCTCCACGCTTCGTCCCCTCTTGCCTCACCCTGTAGTCCTTCCAAGGATGTCCCTTCCCCGCAGCCCGCTCTTCACAGCACATTTATTTTCTCATACTGTCCTTGCATCAGGATGATTTCTCTGTGCTCCTTGACATTTGCAGATCAGAGCTCCAGACTTTCTTATAAAAATGTCAGTTCCCTTTGGGATTTACCATTTCTTGATTCTTCTCCTTTCTACGCCTCCTCTGTAGATCTTCCAGACACCTTCAGCTAAGGATTTCTGGCTATGTATTTACAGACTTCCTTCCCTAACTCCTCTTACGGAGAAGGTTAGTAATGTCTATGAGGCTGACCCAGTTATTGTCATTGGTTCTCATTTTCCGTCACATTTTCATTCTTGAAGGCTTCTCTTTGCCACATCCACCAACCTTTAGCCATACCTGGAACCTCACTGAAACTTGCCCTTTGAAATCTCTTCTTCAGTCATTACTTTCTCTGACCCAAACTTTTGGGTTTGCAGCATGCCTGCTTTGTGCTCCTGTTGGACCAATCTTAGTCTTTCAATCCATTTATCATTTATCTTGCCTTAGAGTCAGCCTTTTCCTATAATCTCTTGTAATTTGTTCAGATTTTGAGTCTCTTTCTTCTTCGATCTCTCCCTTGTTGTGTCCCCAAACTTGCTTGCTCCTTTTCCTTACATTGTAACTACGACCCAAATTGTATCCTTCATGAATTTAGAGCTCCACCTTCTCTACCATGACACATCGACCATGTTGTGCAGCTAAACATCACCCAAATGAGTCATATTGGCGCCATATACAGATTCATAGCCAGCAAACTTAAAAGGAACTTAAAGTTGCCTGAAATGCTATTATGCTTCCCCAGTTCACTTTCCATTTCTCTCAAGAAAATAGTTTCTTTAATCCTTTTCCAACAACCTCAAACATCTTTCTTCTTTGCCTACTCTCTGTTGATTGAGTCTACAATTTAACCACCACTTGCATCTAAATCTGTAATACATAACCCCCTTCTGTTACAGTGGATAAGTTCCTGCATCCTACTATAGGCCATTCTGACACTTGTGCTCTAGATCCTTCTGTTATTAACAGTTATCACACATATCAGCTGTAGCTGTCTAATATCAATTATCACACACACCAGCTATATTTTTAATGGCATTTAAGTAGGTTCAAGTCTCAGTTTAAAAACAAAACAAAACCCTAAACCTCCATCTTCCAGTTACTTTTGTCTCTTTTTTTTCATTCATAATCTCTCATCCTGAGTTGTATATAGCCCTGTTTCCATGTCCTCACCTGCCATTTTCTCTTCAGCCCAATCCAACCTAGATTTGGTTCCTACTACTCCACTAAACTCTCCTAGCTACGGCCACTAATATTTTCCTTATTGCTTAAGCAAAATTGCATTCTTCAGTTTTGATCTTACCTGATCAAGTGCTAAAAACTGACTACATTTTCTTTCCTTGGTTTTCTAATACCACATTTGTTTGTTTGATTTGTTTGCCTCCTATGTGGCCACATGTCTTCGGTAGTTCAGCAAATATAGAACACCCATGTTTGTCAAGCACTGTATGTTAAGTGTACAGCAGTGAATAAGACACAGGGTTCTTTCCCTGAAATATATTTTAATGGGAGGATTAAGTAATTTTATACAGTCTTCAAAAATAGTAGAAATAGTAGAATTTGATAGTACTTATAAGTTTCTTGACATCAGTGAAATCATTCTAAATGTGGCATAACTTATAGCATTGTAAGGATATTTACTTTTCATTTCATGTATAAGAAATAACTTTAAAGAAATGAAGTGAACAAGATAACCACCATCTGGATTTTCCCATAGGTTTGTGGTAAATATTAGTGTAAGAAAATGCAAAAAATATTCAAGGTCCTGGAAAGAATCTCTCCATGTTACATGTTATAAATGGAATGTTTAAAAACAGTGGCTTAAAGCAAAGAAAATCTATTTCTTTAAGTAAAAATAATTATTTTAATCAGTATGAAATAAAATTTCTAAAACTTATTCATAATAACATTCTGAACATATTTATCAAATGCTTTAAGTCTTATAAAGAATGGGGTCATTTCTTTTAAGAGTAGTTAGTCATTCATAGACAAGCAGGCAAAATGATGACAATTCTATCAACATTTGTCAAGAGTATAGTGTTTATGTTCTACAAATAAAACATTTTTATGTTAAATATCCAAATATTTTCTGATGTTAATAAAAAATACATCTTCATAACTGAACTCCTTCTAATATGAAAGATAGCTCAGGACTTTTTATATTTAAAGGATGAGATTCAGGCCTTCTTGACAGATTACTATATTTTTGTCTAATTTTACCCATACAGTTATTATATCTTTTAGATAAACTAATTTTAGTTGTACCCCAATTGGTAATAAGATTTAAATCTTCTGGAAGTAAAGTATCTAATCTCTTCTTGTCTTCTCTCATTCTAGCACCAGAAGTCTTCTTTGGATTGTGGTTAATATGTTTACAGTCTTTTGCCATCTTCTGGCTTTGACAAGTGTGGTATTTTTCATTGATATGTGGGGTTTCCATTCCAGTAGGACACATATTATTCTTGTCAGCAATAGCAGGAAGAAATGTTTGAGATGACATTTTTCCAAAGGGTCCAGTTGGTAAATCTTGAAGATACCTGGGGAAATGTTGGCTAATTTTATATTCATAGATTAATTTTCTTAAGTTTGAATCATCTAACTTGTTAGAGAATAGATCATCTATTGCTATATCCTGATGGGTATCTGTTGGACTTTCAGGTGTATTAAACTTCTCAGAATTATGTTGGGTTATTCTAGGTAAAATTCTAAGTCTATTTCGTTTAATTACTAATCCAGTACCAGGAATAAAAAGTTCCAGTTCTTCCTGTTTTGACAGATGAGTGATGTTTGTATTTGAAACCGATGGATGCGTGTGTCCACTTACTGCTTTATCTTTCCAGATTAAAGGGTTATATATAACTTGTCCATCAATAGGGCATGAATTGCACTTGTAGAATAACCAACTGTCGATACATTTCCTATGAAACTTAAAAAAAAGGTGAGAGATAAAATTAGAGATATAATTATCTTGTTTATAATGTATAACTACCTAAGTTTTTCCTAGTTTCATTATTGTGTTACTATTAAAAACTATTTAGCAAGAATGGAAGATAATTATAATTTATAAAGTTTTATGGAACTATTTTAAAGAAGAAAATGAATGGGTTATGGGACTGATCTCCATTTTCAACATTAAAATGGAAAGGCTTCTATGGATAACATTTCTGTAATATTGTTAAATCCCACTACTTATTAGACCATTAATTTTACTGTTTCTTTATAATGAATGAAATTTACAAAATGTATTAAATAATTAAGCTAATAAATAATAAATAGGTCATAAACAACTAGAGTTGGAAATGGATCTAATGATGATAAGGTATAAAATATAAAATAACAAATCACATTCTTAGGAAGAAAACAAACTATCAGACATTTTAAGTAAAGGTGACTCTAAAGGTATAAATATTTATTTAAAGTAACTATTTCATAGAAAACTGGTTACCAACTATATATATGATAGAACAATGTTAGACTTTAATTTCAGTGAATTCATTTGAAATAATTGACTATGTCAACTTAAACATTTCTGTTTCATCCAAAGAATCACAAAAACACTTTATTCTATAAGATTTTTCTTTATATGGGTAATGAAAGTAGATAAAGTAGATAAAATAATCTAACTTGAAGAGTTATTTTATCTTATCTAAATACCATATAGCAGAAATGAGTCCTAATCAGTAGAAATCCATCCACAAGGGACAGAGCCGCCTTTATAGTCTCCACTGCAGCTCTTTCACACATACTGTTCAATATGAACATTTCTGCACATAATACAACTAACGAGTGAAAGGAGAGACTTAAATTGCCAATTCATATGTAAACACTGGCCTTATGAGGAAAGTCAGACCAAAATGATGCAACATCTACCTTATGAGTACATGGTAGCAATCTTGTATGTTGACCCGGATGAAATGCCTTCAGACAAAGTCGACATTGATAGCCTGGAGCAAGCAGCTTACTATTCTTTGTAATCAGTAAGAGAGGCAGTGACTTCACCACTTGTTTTGGTGTGTAAACTTGGCTGAATGAAAATTAGCAGAAAGACATGAATATTCATATGTGATTATAGATCAGGAAGTAATCAATGACACAGGTAAATAAACTCCATATAAATAATGTGAATGAATCCAATATTTTCATGAACTAAAGGTAAGAAATGTCATACATTATGAAGTCAAATAAATCTATATTTATATATTAATGCTGAACAAGATGGCCCCAATTTCAACATCAACTTCATAAATAACAAAACTTAGTCATTTCAAACAAAAACACTGACCTAAAATTTTTTGATTTGCATTTTTTAATGTCTATGAAATAAGAACAAAATTTTAATGAGAACCATATACTCAAATTATTTCAGTCTGGGCCAACACTTACTCTTTGTGTTTAGAAAAATACAGCCCAATTTATGATGCCATCTAGTAGGGAGTAAGGTGCATGGTAAGCCACATTAAATATTCCAGGTTACTGTGATAAATTGCTAGATGAGAATCTAAGAGGAAACTTACTTTCCCTTGGGGTATATGCTTACTACTTTAGTATTCTTAGACCATGTTTTGATTCTGAATGTACCAATTTTATTTTTTTTCCAGAAGTACCAACCAACAAAACTAAGATTAATGTAAATTAAATGTATTTTATGCTATTAATGACTGACAAAACAGATGAAACAAGTATTTAAAAACAAAACTTGGTTAAAGATTAGACATATTCCTATTATTTAAAAGTCATTCAGAACAAAGTTCAAGTACAGAAATACCTCAGAGATATTGTGGGCTTGGTTCCAGACCATCACCAGAAAGTAAGTCAAACGAATTTTTTGGTTTCCCAGTGTGAATAAAAGTTATATTTACATTATACTATAGTCTATTAAGTGTGCAATAACATTATGTCTGAAAAATTAATGTACATACTTAAACTAAAGATGATTTACTGTTAAAAAATGCGAATATCTGCAAAGAAGACATCCAGATGGCCAACAGACACATGAAAAAGTGCTCCATATCACTTGGCATCAGGGAAATACAAATCAAAACCACAATGAGATATCACCTCACACCAGTCAGAATGGCTAAAATCAACAAGTCAGGAAATGACAGATGCTGGCGAGGATGCGGAGAAAGGGGAACCCTCCTACACTGTTGGTGGGAATGCAAGCTGGTGCAGCCACTCTGGAAAACAGCATGGAGGTTCCTCAAAATGTTGAAAATAGAACTGCCCTATGACCCAGCAATTGCACTATTGGGTATTTACCCTAAAGATACAAATGTAGTGATCCAAAGGGACACATGCACCCGAATGTTTATAGCAGCAATGTCCACAATAGCCAAACTATGGAAAGAACCTAGATGTCCATCAACAGATGAATGGATCAAGAAGATGTGGTATATATACACAATGGAATACTATGCAGCCATCAAAAGAAATGAAATCTTGCCATTTGCAACAACATGGATGGAACTAGAGCGTATCATGCTTAGCGAAATAAGTCAAGCAGAGAAAGACAACTATCATATGATCTCCCTGATATGAGGAAGTGGTGATGCAACATGGAGGCTTAAGTGGGTAGAAGAATAAATGAAACAAGATGGGATTGGGAGGGAGACAAACCATAAGTGACTCTTAATCTCACAAAACAAACTGAGGGTTGCCGGGGGGAGGGGGTTGGGGAGAAGGGGGTGGGATTATCGACATTGGGGAGGGTATGTGATTTGGTGAGTGCTGTGAAGTGTGTAAACCTGGTGATTCACAGACCTGGGGATAAAAATATATGTATATAAAAAATATATGTTTATAAAAAATAAAAAAAAAAAAAAAAAAAAAAAGAAGAAGAAAAAAAAAAAAGTAACTGCAAGCTAAAACCAAAGATCATCTGCCTTGGGGTGGAGGATGGCTCCATGAGCCTGAGGATTCTTCACAGTCCTTAGGAGAGCACGGTGTTGAACCGCTGGGATTTCCTTATTCAACAAGCATTTTCTTGAGCATTTATGCTATGCCAGGCACTATGGACTGCTAGGGACATAGATGCCTTAGTTCTTGCCCCAGTCTGGGGACCTTACATTCTAGTGGGAGAGGCAGATGTCTGAGCATGGTTCTCAAACTCTGAAGTGCCTAGAAATCATTTGAGATAATTTGGAGTGGAGAAGGACTCTACCTGTGTGACTCAAAATTGAGAAACCATAAAAGAAAAGATTATGTATTCAGCTATATTTTTTAAAAAGTATTCTGGGGGCACTTGGGTGGCTCAGTTGGTTAACCATCTCATTCTTGATCTATGCTCAGGTCTTGATCTCAGGGTTGTGAGTTCAAGCCCCGCATTGGGCTCCACACTGGGCATGGAGCCTAGTTTAAAAAAAAAGAAAAGTGTTCTGCATATTCAGCTTGTCATACCTGAACAGAGTCAAATGACATACAGAAAGAAAGCTATATTGGAGCTAGGTAGGCAAGATGCTTACCTCCTCTTTCTCTTTCCCCAACTCTCTCCTTCTCTCCCTCTCTCTGCCTCTGTCTCTCTCTCCCTCTTTCTCATTCTGTTCTCTCTCCTCTCTGTATAAACTGAGACCAACAAAATGGTAGAAAATTGGGCAAAGAATATGAACATAGTTCAGGTAAATGAAATACAAATGAGCCTTAAGTATGTAAAAAGACATTTAATCCCACTTATAGAAATTAATAAAAGAAATAGAAATAAAAAAAAATGCGAATATTATTTGAGTTTTAAGTGAGTTATAATATTTTATTGATCTTGCCTCAATGTTAATGACTGAAGACTGATCAGGGTACTGGTTATTGAAGGTTTGGATGGCTGTGGCAATTTCTTGAAATAAGATAATAATGAAGTCTACCCCATCAAATAACACTTCTTTTCTGTAACATGTGATGCTGTTTGATTTCATTTTACTCACAGAAGATCTTCCTTCAAAATTTGTCAACAGTCTTTCTCTTAAAGATTTATTTACCTTTTCCAGAGAGAGAGAAAGTGAGTAGGGGGAAGAGCAGAAGGAGAGAAGAAGGAAGAGAGAGAGAATCTCAAGCAGACCATACTGAGCATGGAACCCAACACAGGGCTTGATCTCAGGACCCTGAGGTCATGACCTTAGCCAACATCAAGAGTTGAATGTTCCATCAACTGGAACTTTAAAAATCAGCAGGCTTGGTTTTGGGAGAGACAGAGGCGGAAAGAAACTGAGTCCCCACCCTAAAAGAGAGAGCAAAACCAACAGTACCATTAAGATCAGCATAGAAATGACAATTTCAAAAACTGGGATATACAGGAAGAAGATGTATTCACTAATATCAGAGTATGTGCTGGAGAGGCAGGGATCTCTGTGAGATTACTCCAAGAACCAAATAGCTGGTAGGCAGCATTTCCCTCCCCTACCTCCCAGCTAAACACATAGATGTGTGTTGGAACCCATACAGTATTAACACTCTCCATCTACACTGCTAACAGCAGCACCCTGTCCCTGTGTTCTCTGGGGATGCACCTCCTCCAACAAGCTCTTTGCCCTTGGCAAGAGTTTGTCCAAAGAGGGGCCTCAAGCCTGGCAGGGTACAAGCACCCCTGAGAGAGGATGACGTAACTCCAAAGTGATTCCTGCCCCAGTGAGAGGGGAAGATAACCATACACACCAATTTTACTAGGCCCCAGCAGTGGGCTGGGGCAAACCTGTGCCCAACAACAAAAGCCTCCCAGGAGGTAATACATGGAAAATACTTTGTAGTTTATTGTTATGCAATTATGGCAAAAGTTTGGTCTCACTCAACTCAAGCCCAAGAGAGCCCCAGACTAGCCCACTAATAACACAGGGACAAACCCTGCCCATAACAGACAAACCATTGCAGGTGACTGGACTGAAAACAAATTCAACTCAGCCACAACATAGGGCACACATAATCACATAGGAGATATCCCTGAAGTGCCACATTTTGGTGACCAGGGGACATTGCACTACAGGGAACCACATAACTTCTTTTTCATAAGGCTACTACTTTTAACATAGGAGACACAGTTGACTTTCGTAACACTTAGAAACAGACACATAGAGTTAGACAAAATGAGAAGATAAAGGAATATGCCCCAAGTGAAAGAACAGAAAACCATAGCAAGAGAACTAAATGAAATGGAGATAAGCAATATGCCTGATAATTTAAAGTAATAAATATACCACTGGACTTGAGAAAAGAGTGAACGACTTGAGTGAGAACTGCCAACAAAGAGATAGAAAGCACAAACAGAGATGAAGAATTCAATAGCTGAAATTAAAAACACATGAGAGAGAATAAATAGACTGGAGGAAGCAGAAGAATAGGTCAGTGACCCAGAGGACAGAGTAATAGAAAGCAATCAACCTTAACAGGAGAAAGAAGAGAGAGAAAAGAGGGCAGAAAATTTATTTGAAGAAATAAGAGCTGAAAACTTCCTGAATATGGGGAAGGAAACAGAAAACCAGATCCAGGAGGCACAGAGAATCCCCAACAAAATCAACTGAAAGAGGTCCACATCAAGACACATAGTAATTAAAATAGCAAAAAGTAGTGATATAGAGATAATTTCAAAAGCAGCAAGAGAAAAGAAAGAAGTTAATAAGTTAATGTAAGGGAATCCCCATAAGGCTATGAGCTGATTTTTCAACAGAAACTTTGCAGGCCAGAAGTGAGTGGCATAATATGTACAAAGGGTAAAAGGAAAAAAAAAAAAAAAAAAAAAAAACCTGCAGCCAAGAATACTCTTTCCAGCAAGGTATCATTCAGAATAGAAGGAGAGATAAAAAGTTTCCCAAATAAACAAGAGTTAAAGAATTTATCACCACTAAACTAGATCTATATGCAATGTTAAAGGGGACTCCTTGAATCGAAAGAAAAGGCCATAAGCAGGAGTAAGAAAAGAAGGAAGCAAAAAAGCAGTAAAATTAAGTATATCTGTAAATATCAGTCAAGAAATTCACAAAAAAGGATGTAAATTATGACACCATATCCCTAAAATATAGAAGGGAGAGAAGAAAAATTCAGTGCATTGAGAATGGGTTGAAACGGAAGTGACTCCAATTTAATATAGACTACTATATGCATAAGATATTATATTTAAACCTAATGGTAACCACAAATCAAAAATTAGTTATAGCTATGCAAATAATAAAGAGAATTGAATTCACGTATGTGACTAAAGAAAGCCAGCAAACCCTGAGAGAAGAGAGAAAGATTACAAAGGAACAGAGAAGAACTACAAAAACAAACATAAAACAAGTTGAAAAATGGCAATACATACCTTCAATAATTACTTTGGACACAATACTCCAATTGAAAGACATGGGGTAATTGAATGGATAATAAATCAAGAACTATATGCTGTATACAAGAGATTCATTTCAGACCTGAAGACACATGCAGACTGAAAATGAAGGGATGGAAAAACATTTATCATGCAAATGTAAGTGAAAATAAAGCCAGAGTAGCAACACTTTCATCATACAAAATCGATTTGAAAACAAAGACTGTGATAATAGACAAAGGACACTATATAATCATAATGGGAATAATCCAACAAGAATATATAACAATTACAAATATTTTTGCACCCAACATTTGGGAGCAACCAAATAGAGCAGCCAATAACAAACATAAAGTAAATAATTGGTAGTAATGCAGTATAATTAGGGGACTTTAACACCTCACTTACATCAATGGATAGATCATACAAACAGAAAATCAAAAAGGAAGCAGTAGCTTTGAATAACACATTGGGCCAGATAGGTCTAAAAGATATAATCAGAATATTTCATCCTAAAACAGCAGAATACACATTCTTTCCAAGTACATATGGAACATTCTCCAGAACAGATCACATAATAGGACCACAAAACGGGTCTTAGTAAATTAAAAAAGATTGAATTCTATCATGCATCTTTTCTGACCAGAACACTATGGAACCAGAAATCAACCACAGGAAAAAAATCTGGAAAAAAGCACAAATACATGGAGGTTGAATAACATGCTATTAAATAAGGAATGGCTTACCCAAGAAATCAAAGAGGAAATTAAAAAAAAATACATGGAGAAAAAGGAAAACAGAATGGTGGAAAATCTTTGAGATGCAGCAAAAGCTGTTCCAAGAGGGAAAGTTATAGCAATACAGACCTACCTCAAGAAACAAGAAACATCTCAAATAAACAACTTAACATTACATTTAAATAAGCTAGAAAAAGAAGACCAGAACCCAAACCTGTAGAAGGAAGTAAATAATAAATATCAGAACAGACATAAACAAAATAGAAGTTAAGGAAACAGCAAAACAGATCAATGAACCAGCAATTGGTTCTTTGAAAAGATCAACAAAATTAATAAACCTAGCCAGGCTCATTAAAAGAAAGAGGACTCTAAATCAGAAATGACAGAGGAGAAATAAAAACCAACACCACAGAAATACAAAAAATTAGAAGAGATTATTATGAATAGTTGTATGCCAACAAATTGGACAACCTAAGAAGTGGATAAATTAGTAGAAACGTAACATCCCATAACTAAATTAGGAAGAAATAGAAAATTTGAACAGACCAATCTCTAACAATGAAATTGAATAGTAATAAAAACAAAATAAAACAAACAAAAATGCCCCAAAAAACAAAGTCCAGGGCAGTGTGGTGTCACAGGTGAGTTTAACCAAACATTTAATGAAGAGGTAATATCTATTCTCCTCAAACTATTCCAAAAAATAGAAGAGGAAGGAAAGCTCCCAAATTCATTCTGCAAGTCCAAGATTACCATAATACCAAAACCAGGCAGTATCACTATAAAAAAAAAAAAAAAACACTACAGGCCAATATCCCTGATAAACATAGATGTAAAAATTCTCAACAAAATATTAGCAAACGACATGCAACAATACAGTACAAAGATTATTCACCATGCTCCGGTGGGATTTATTCTTGGGATGCAGGAATTGTTTTATATATGCAAATCAATCAACTCATACATCATATCAACAAAATGAAGGATTAAAATCATATGATCATTTCAATATACAGAAAAAGCATTTGATTGAGTACAACATCCATTTATAATAAAAATTCTCAAAGTTGGTTTAGAAGAAACATATCTCAACATAATAAAGGTCATATATGAAAAACTCACACCTAACATCAAACTGAATAGTGAAAAGCTGTGAGATTTTCCTCAGGACAAGACAAGGATGTTCACTCTTGGGATGCCTGAGTTGTTCAGATGGTTAAGCGTCTGCCTTCAGCTCAGATCATGATCGCTGGGTCCTGGGATTGAGTCATCTTGGGCTCCCTGTTCAGCAGGGAAGTCTGCTTCTGCCTCTCCATTTGCTTCTCCCCCTCTCATGCTCTCTTTCTCTCTCTCAAATGAATAATAATAAAAAAAGATGTTCACTCTCACCACTTTTATTCAACAAAGTAATAGCTATAGCAGTCAGAGAAGAAAAACAAATAAAAGACATCCAAATAGGTAAGGAAGTAGCAAAACTTCCACTATTTGTAGATGACAAGATATAATATATAGAAAACCCCATTTGCAGATGACAAGATATAATATATAGAAAACACCAAAAACTACTAGAACCTATAAAGGATTCAGTAAGTTCACCGGATACAAAATCATGTAGCAATCTCATGCGTTTCTATACACTAATAATGAAGCAACAGAAAGAAAATTTAAGAAAAATTCTATTTAAAAGTGCACCAAAAAGAAAAAAATACCTAGGAATAAACTTAATCAGGAGGTGAAAACTGTAAAACATTGAAGAAAGAAATTGAAGACGACACAACACATGGAAAGACATTCCATGTTCATGGAAGAACAAATATTGTTAAAATGTCCATACTACCTAAAGCAATCTACAGACTTAATGCATTTTTCTAGATTTTTATAGGGATATAAACAGAATTAGAACAATCCCAAAATTTGAATGGAACAAAAAAAGACACTGAATAGCCTAAGCAATTTTGAAAAAGAAGCTAAAGCTATCACAATTCCAGATTTCAAGTTGTATTTCAAAGATGTAGTAATCAAAACAGCATGGTATTGGCAGAAAAATAGACAATGGAACAGAACAGAAAATCTGGAAATAAACCCACAATTATATGGCCAAAGAATCTTCAAGAAGAAGGCAGGAACATGCACTGGGAAAAGGTCTGTTTGATAAATGGTGTCTCGTAACCACATGGACAGAATGAAACTGGACCAAACTCTTATACCATACACTAAAGTCAACTCGAAGTAGATTAAAGGCCTAAATGTGAGACCTGAAACCATAAAAATCCTAGAAGAGAGCACAGGCAGTAATTTCTCAGACATTGGCTATAACAGCATCTTTCTAGATATGTCTTCTCTCTCTCTCTCTCTTTTTCTAAAATACTTATTTTGGAGAGAAAGAGAGAGAGTATATGTGGGGTGGGGGACAGAAGGAACAGAAGGGGGACATTAGAGAGAATCTGCAGTGGACTCCATGCTGAGCAAGGAGCCTAATGTGGGGCTCAATTTCATGATCTTGAGATCATGATCTGAGCCAAAATCAAGAGTCCAATGCTTAACCAACTGACCAACCAGGTACCCCTATAGGTATGTTTCTTTGAGGCAAAAGAAACAAAATAAAAAATAAACTATTAGGATTACATCAAAATAAAAATCTTCTGCCCAGCAAATAAACAACCAACAAAACTAAAGACAACATACTGAATGGAAGAAGATATTTGCAAATGACATATCTGATTAATAGTTAGTATCCAAAATATGTAAAGAACTTATAAAACTCAACACAAATCAAAGAGTCTAACTAAAAAAAAAATGGGCAGGGGGCACTTGTGTGGCTCAGTTGCTTAAGCCTCCAGCTCTTGGCTTTCTGCTCAAGTGACGACCTCTGGGTTGTGAGATCCAGCCCTGCGTCAGGCTCCAGGCTCAGTGCAGAGCGTGCTTGGGATTCTCTCCCTCTCCTTCCATCCCTCCCCAACTCCCTATATAAATAAAATCTTAAAAAAATAATAAAATAGAAAAAATTAAAAATGGGCAGAAGAAGACATGAACAGACATTTCTTCAAAGAAGACTTACAGATGGCCAATGGATACATGAAAAGATGCTCACTCTCACTCATCAGGGAAATGCAAATCAAAATCTGAATGGGCTATCACCTCACACCTGTCCGAATGGCTAGAATGAACAATACAAGAAACAGCCAATGTTGCAAAGGATGTGGAGAAAAAGGAACCATCTTGTACTGTTTGTGGCAATGCAAACTGGTGCAGTCCCACTGTGGAAGACAGTACGGAGGTTCCTCAAAAAATTAAAAATAGAAATACCCTATGATCCTGTAATCACACTACTGGATACAGACCCAATGAATATGAAAACATTAACTTGAGAGAATATATGTGCCCCTGTTTACTGCAGCACTATTTATAGTAGCCAAAGTATGGAAACAACCCAAATGTCCACTGATAGATTCGTGGACAAAGAAAAAGCACACACACATGCATGTGCATGTACACACACACACACACACACACAGTGGACTATTACTCACCCATAAGAAAGAATGAAATATTCATCATTTGCAATATGGGACGTAGAGGTTATAATGTTAAGTGAAATAAGTCAGAGAAAAATAAATATCATTTCACTCATACGTGGAATTTAAGAAACAAACCAAGGAAAACCAAAGAACAAAGGAAAAAAGACAAACTAAAAAACTCTTCACTCTCGGGAACAAAATGGTAGCTCCTGGGCGGAAGTAGGTGCTGGGGATTAAGAGGACACGTACCATGATGAGCACCAAGTAATGTATCTAATTGCTGAATCACTTATTGTGTACCTGACACCAACATAACACTGTGTTTAACTCCTGGAATTAAAATTTTAAGAATTTATTTCTTAAATAATAAGATTTGAAAGTCAAAAGTATTCATGAATTCATGGGTTGCAGAATGGATGTTGTATTAGCAGGCATGAAAACAACATTGCAGGAGTAATGTGAAAGACCACAGATCACTGTAACAAACACACTAACAATCTGAAAAAGTCTGAAATATTGCAAGAATTACCAAAATATGATACAGAGACATGAAGTGAGCAAATGCTGTTGGAAAAATGGCACCGATATACTTGTTTGATGTGGGTTATCACAAAACTCCAGTTTGTAAAACATGCAGTATCTATAAAGTATAATTAAGACAAGTGCAACAAAAAAAGCCATGCCTATATTTCTCAGAAAAGTTTACATATCTTATGACTCTACAGGTACACGTCCATCATACTACAGCAATTGCTTTTACCAAGGTCATCTAATTGTCAACTAAAAAAAAAAAAAAGTGTATTTTCATTATTTAAGGTGATAACTTAAATACTTTATCTTGAAATTATCTCCTTTTATTTATTCCACTTTCTCTACCTAGCGTGCTTTTCTACCCTAATGTTCTTTTGCTTCTACCTATAATATACTCAAAACCTTTAGTTACACAATTTGTCACTCTAATGTGTGGTAACTAGACAGAGCCAGAGGAAATGGAGATGGAGACCGTTTACATAGGCTTATTCTACACCTGCGAGGTATTTTATGCTCTTCAAGACTGTGGTCTTCAAGTGTGTGGAGTGCCCACAGCACGTGACTAAACATGCATTGGGTTTGACAGAAATGTGTGTGTTTGTGTTAATGAGAACAAGCACAATTGTTATTTGGATAAATCACTAAAATTATTTTTTAAAAATTAATTTTATCTCATACTTTCAAATTGACCTCTTTTGTATAGTTTTATGATGTAGCTAATAGGTCAGTAATACCCAGCACATGTAATCCCCTTTAATGAAGAATATGACAGGAAACCTAGAGGTCTATCCACTGATAAACAGCCCAGTCCGAGTTAAGAAATCTCCTCCATTTGGGGAAAGTGGGGGTGAGGAAGAAAAGATGCTCTTCCTCCGGGGCTCAGTCACCTCAAAGCAGATATCAAGTCCCTCTGCTTTTTTTTTTTTACTTACTGTCAGTTTTAATTTTATGTTTATTTAAACAATCATTTATTTACTGAGGGAACTACTATATGCCTTGTAGCTAGTAGAATCTGGTGAGATTCATAATACTAGACAAAATTATTTGAATATTTGCTCTGTGTATTAACTCATTTAATATTATTTATTAATATTAATAAGTATTAATATTTGCTTTGTGTAGTAACTCAAAATTCTTAGGAGTCCGGTTTTATGATTATTAACATTTAAAGACGGAATGTATGTGGCAGAGGAAAGTGAAGTAACCAGCCCAGAAGTCACACAGCCAGCCTGGGGTTAGTGTACAAGGCCCGGACTCCGGCAGTCTGACTCTAGAACCTTCCTCTTTGCTTGTATAATCGGGTTAACATATGATTCATATTTCCTGAACAAAGGAATGAATAAAACTTACTCAAATTGAAAAATTATGTAAATGTCCCAAGTCATAAAAGAAATGTAAGTTTCGCTGAAAATCTCACCCTTGCTTTTCTTGAAAATGTGGCATCTTTTCTTCTTTCTCATTTCTAATGTCTGCATATTTTACAATTTCATCTGATCCTTTTTCTAGTGATTTCCACCTTTGATTTCTCTTCTGTAATAAGTAAAAATAAGTTACTTTGAAAATCATGGAAATTTTAATTTTGTGGATTAAAATTAGTTGTGTATCAACATAATGTAAATAACAAAGACTTATTTAAAAATACACCTTTTTTAACATTAAGAATTTACAAATTATTAGTGAGTCTAACATACTATTGCACAGCTACCATTTTTAAGGCAAATATTAATAATGATAATTGTGGATTTTTATCTTGTGTGATAGGTAGAATTAGCATTAGTATTAAGCAATAGGAGACACTTCTAAGTGCACAGTTCAAATGATTGTAATAACATTTTATTATTTTTGATGTAAGAAATTTTAAACTATACTTGGTTGTCAATAAGTTATATCAGTTTGAAACACCGAGTTTTTTTTAGAAGTTAATATTCAAACTCAGTGGCTGTAATTCCTGTATTTAAGATATTTATGCATACTATCGTCAGATGTTTGTTATTGTGTTAGTTTTATAAACTGTCGGCATGATAGCTGCTTCCCTTGTATGTTCCTATGAAAAAAAGTTCTCATAAAACTTTGTCTTAGGCTTTCATTTTTAAAAAATCAGCCCTGTTAAAAAGTATCATCTATTCTTATTATTCTTAGATTTATTTTAATCAGATTTAAGCAGTACAAATAGAAATACAGTATAAAACTCAAGGTGCAGCACCTCACGGAATGTAAATGCGTGAGGAGGGTGACAGCGGCTGGGAAAACATTCCTGGCATAAGTGGAACTCTGTACATTTGGTACACCTGAAAATACAAAAGAACAAGACATACAAGAAAATGAATCCAATTAGTTTGATGGTTTTGGTGAACAATTCCCGCCAAAATTCCCTGGGAACTAGGCAAATTGGATAAAAGCCCAAATTATCTCACCCATATTTGCTTCCCACTAATACTGTAACAAATTACAACAAATTTAGCAGCTTAATCATTGCAAGTTTATTATTTCATAATTTTGTAGGATAGAAGTCTGACATGGTTCTCAAGGGACTAAAATCCAGGGATCGGCAGGATCGCATTTGTTCCCGGAGGTTCCACAGGGATGTGCCTCCTTGCCTTTCCGTTTCCTAGAGTCTCTCTACCTTCCTGGGCTCAGCTTGTGGCCTCTTACTCCGTCTTCAATGCAGGCAACGCTCTGTCTCTCTGGGCCTTTCTTCCATAGTCGTATTTCCCTCTGACTAAGCCCCCGCCCTGTCCACTCCTAACCACCTTAGTGATGACACTGGGTCCAGACCATCAAGAATATTCTTATTTCAAGGGCAGGCATTCAGCACTCTTAATTACATCTGCAACTTGAATTTCTCTAGGACACGTAACTTAAGAGGTCTGTTCTGAGCATGAGGACACAGACACACCTGAGAGGCATTATTTTGTCTATATGCGTCCGTTTGATTTTTCCTACTACCTTAGCTTTCTTTTCTTTCTCTCTCTAAATTCCTACAGGATTTATAGCCTGTTAGGCATTCTATCATTTGATTATCCAGTGTTTTCAACTGTTTCATAAAGAACTGTACTTACAATACTTCTTGAAAACGGGAATCTATTCCCTCTCTTCCCACAACAGTGCAGAAAGCCCATGTTTGGAGCAATGCTTGTGCCACCAGAGCATCCTGAGAGCTGAAGCAGATCAAGGCCTGAAGGACTCAGGAAGAGATTTTTACGCCCCCAACCCCAGCCACCCGCTCAACTGCCTAAAGGAATTTAGACAGAGGACTGGTCCAGAAAGCAAGTTCTCACCGAGATAGCTACAAGAACATGGGCTGTGTCTGGTGAGACGGACGGAGCTCCGCAGGGCCTGCTTCCTCAGATCCCTTGGTGTCCCACTGTTTCTGGGTGGCCGGCGCACGTTTGCTCTTCTCGTCTTCCCGCGGGTTGCCCCCTTTCCCTCTGAAGCCCCAGACCCTTACTCCCTCTTCTTAGCTCAGACTTAAAAGCCTCAACCGCTTGTCTCTGAAACTTCCATGCCAATGTGAGGCTTCCACATGAACAGATTTAAAATTATTTTTCTGCTATTAATCTATCTCATGCCAGTTAAATTAATAGGCCAACTAAAAGAAGCTAGAAAGGTATAGATAAGCTTTTCCTCCCGTGCAAGACGGAGCGAGAAGAATCATCCACAAAGAAGAAAGCACAGTCGGAAAGCTCAGAATAATAAGGGAGCGCGATCAGTCATGAAATACAAACAAGAAAGATTCGAAATAGTGCACTAAAGCCACATACTAATCATCTGAAGAACGGGCCGTAATGAAGACTGAGAATTTTACCCTGTGGCCGCTTCCTGCCTCGTTGCAGTCCTACCTGTCACGTTAGCTCCTTACTGTTTGGATCCACGCCTCCTGAGAACAGCGGCTGCTAAAACCAAAGATCGAGTCCTTCCCCCTTCTGGAATTCTATTTAATCAATGTTCCTGACACTAGCTGAACATACACCAAGCCTCTACAAAAGTTCTCCCCTCTTCCTCAATTTAGAAGGCTCCTTTGGAGACTTCTTAGGCCAGTCATTTTCCAGTAAAGACTTTTAATAATGATCAGCTGATTTTGTTCTACGTGACACATAGAGGAAAGAGCACTTCAAAACAGAGAAGTTATCATTTTTTGATAGAAGTGACAAAAAAAGTTTTATGGTTTTATAAGAGGGTTCTGAAAATATATTAATTGGGCTCATCATAATGTATTTCTAGGAAGACTGAAAAAAATGATATATTTTCTTAACATAGTTAAGCTAAAACTTTAATTAAAACACAAATTTCCCAAGCATAACAGTTAATTGATGTTTTAGTGTGGCAATTGTGGGAAAGTTTGGGGATTACTTACAAAGTAATAAAAATTGTTTTCTCAATATTTATCTTATTGTTGTTGAGGTAGAGGATTAAAGAAAAAAACAACTTATACTCATCGCAATTTCAAGTTTGGGAAACTTGAGTAACTATTCTGTCAATCTAGTCAGTGCCCCTAGCTCAGTCCTAGCAGTGTTTGGTAATGACCTCACTGATGGTTCAAGGAAAGAGAAGCTGAGGGCTCTGAATTAGGAAACCCATTTAGGTCTATGTCCAGAGCTTCCGAGACAGGGTGCTACCTTAGACTCCCTAAAGCTGGAGAACAAAGCCAGGATCTCCGTCTAGGTGAAGAAAATAAAACAGTCAGAATTTTCGAGGTCCTGGGCTGGCATGAACCACCAGCCTGGAAAGCCGACATGAGCAGCCATCACTGAAGGCACACACACTTCTGCAGAAGAGGCGGTCTATCAGTGCCCTACTGCTCCAAGTTTCCGGAAGTGAAAGACAAAACTAGAATGCAGGTTTATAGTCCGACTAAGGACACTTACTTATAGCATCTCCCTTCCACCGGACACTGTTTGCAGCTATTACACGGAATTCCAAGGTGTTTGTCCCGCCGCTCTTTTTCCGCCGCAGTCACAAGTTTGCTCGAGTTTTTGAATTCTTCTAAAATAAGTTTTAATGGTGCAAACTCTTTCCTACACAGAGGACATTTCAACACAGAAGTGTCTGAAATCCTATCCTGATAATTAGCTAGGATCTTCATGCATTTTATATGAATGCTATTGCCACAGCCAAACCTGTTTGAAATAAAATCAAAGTTATATACATCAAAGTTATATACATAAATATAACTTTCTGCGCTACCACCTTTATTTCCTATAAAAACAGATTCTGAACTGATTTTCCAGATATAGCTTGATTATACACACCAACACTATCTTACCTACCTACTTAATCTATTCTTTAATTAATACATTAGAATTCCTAACAAATTTTTTCTCATTCCAATGAAATGGTGGTTTAAACAATTTTGCATCATTAAAATACTTTTCATTTTTTTTAAGATTTTATTTTTAACTGGTCTCTACACCCAGTGTGGGGCTTGAACCACGACCCCGAGATCAAGAGTTGCACGCGGCATTGACTGAGCCAGCAAGGGGCCCCAATGTCATTCATTTAGAAAGTGAGGAATAAATGTAATCTTAACAAAAGGAAAAATTGTAACAGTAAGTATTGTTTTTTAAATAAAAAGCATCATTGAGAACAGGGTTACCACCTCATTTTTCTAGAAATCACACAATATGTAGTTGTACCTGGCAAATATCTACTGAAAGAAATACTACTTTGGGAAATAGTTAATAATTTAAAAATATGAAATAGAAGCACCCATATGAAAAACTACATGGATGAAAATTTTGGCCAATAATCAGGAGTAAGAAAATGAAAAATGTAATAAGAAATGGTTGCCCATATATTCAAGTCCAGTTTTGCAAGGCCTCCAAGAATAATATGAATATGACACTTAATAAGTGTTTGTGTATAGGTGAACATTTCAGTTACTTAGGTTTAAAGATAGAATTTTGACACACTGAAAAGAATTTTTATAATATTAAAGTACTATCTTTATTCTCAGAAAATTCTTTGTAAATGATCTAAGCCATGTTATCTATTCATGTGTATAAAATAAAAATGTGAAAATTATCCTACTTTAATAACTTAAAGTGGAAAGAGGAATAAAACGGAGTTAAATCTTTATTTTCAGCCTTTATAATGTAGCCTAGAAATACTCAGAATAAGAACAGGTCCTCTTACAACAGATATGTTAGGACAAAAGGCCAATTAAATATAAATTAAGCAACAGGTAAAGCTTTTTGTTGTTTCTCTATTAACATGTCTCATAACAATCAATTACAAACATCTTAAATTACAATTTTTTTCATAAGCTTTAAATACCCAAAGAAAAAAGCGTGCAGAAGGCTGGGAAGATGGCAAAATAGGAGAATCCTAAGCTCACCTTGTTCTGACACAATACTGACGTCCACACTGACACATAAACACATCAGTGCAATTAACACGGAAACAACCTGAAGACTGGCAGAACAGACTTTTCACAGTTAATCACAGAGTGAGAGCAACATCAAAAAGTGTAAGAGGAGCAGAGCTAGGGTCAAGAACTAAACCCATGGGGAGACCAACCACCAATGAGAGGGATACCACAAGCATGGAGAAGTGGAAGCATCAGACCTCACAAGAGTATCCAAGGCCCAGGGAGTCTGCATTGAGAGGACAAGTCCCCATAACATTTGGCTTTGAAAACCAGTAGACTTAACATCACCAGTTTTTACAATCACTGGGGCTTAGCTCCAGGAGAGCCAGAGGGCAAAAGGAAACTGAGTCTCCACTCTTAAAGAGCCAGCATAACATATAACCAAGCTGGGACACAGCATAAAAGCAGTAGTTTTAAAAGCACCTGGGGTATTATGGAGATTTATTTACTAATTTCAGAACGTGCCCCAGAGGGACAAGAATCATTAGGAAACTTCTCCAAGAACTAAAGAGCTAATGAGTGCCATTTCTATCCTCCCCCATCCCATAGGCTAGACAGCTGGATGCTTTTTGGAGCCAGCACAAACTCTTCCCACCTATTTTGCTATCACAATGTTTCCTGCCTCCACATTATCCTGTGGAGCCACGCCAACCAACTTGCCCCACTTAGCAAGTGTCCCGAAAAAGTGGCTATTGGCCTAACACACTCTACAAGCAGTCCTGGCAGGGACCAGTACCACTCCAAAGTAATTCCCACCCTGGGGAGAGGGAAAAATAACTACACACACAGTGCACACAGTCCCTGTAGCCAACCCTTATGGCTGGCAGATCAGAGACTGCCCGGCCCATCAGTGCAGTTGCAGCACTGCCACAGAGACTGGGGGCAGGCACGAGATCTAACTTCTGGCCTCATCCACCCATGAAAGCCTCTCAGGGGATAAGGCAGGCTGCATACAGATCAGTGTGATGACAGTCACAAGGGGGGCTGAAAGTAGGCATGTGTTCTGGTGTCTGGCTCCATGTACCAATGAGCCTCTCAGGAGACAACACAGGAGAGTGCCCTGCAGTTCAGTGTGCCTGCAGCCCCAACAGACAGGATGAGGACAAGCATCCAGTGCGGCCACTAATACGGCCCAACTGAATTCAAACTTCAGCGACCAACTTAGATATACATTTATACAGACTTTTATATGCATAAGATGTTATATACGAACCTAATGACAACCATGCATTAAAAAGAAACTACACATGATATAGAATAAATGAAGAGGGTAGGAGAAGAATAAATGAAACAAGATGGGATTGGGAGGGAGACAAACCATAAGTGACTCTTAATCTCACAAAACAAACTGAGGGTTGCTGTGGGGAGGGGGTTGGGAGAAGGAGGCGGGGTTAGGACATTGGGGAGGGCATGTGCTATGGTGAGTGCTCTGAAGTGCTCTGAGTGCTGTGAAACCTGGCGATTCACAGATATATACCCCTGGGGATAAAAATATATTTTATGTTTATAATAATAATAATAATTATAATTATTATTATTTTTAAAACAGAAAAAGAAAACTGAAGAGAGAAATCCAAGCGTAACACAAAAGGAAGCCATCAAACCACAATGGAAGAGAGCAAGAGAAGAAGAAAGGAACAGAGAACTAGGAAAACAACCATAAAACAAGTAACAAAATGGCAATAAGTATATACATATCAATAATTACTTTAAATGTAAATGAAATAAATGTTCCAATCAAAAGATGGTGAGTAAATGGATTAAAAAAAGACTCATCTACATGATAAGCTCAAGAGACTCACTTCAGACCTAAAGATATATGCAGACTTAAAATGAAGGGATGGAAAACCACTTACCATGCAAATAAAAGTGAAAAGAAAGCCAGAGTAACAATACTTTCATTGGACAAAACAGACTTTAAAACAAAGACTGTACCAAGAAAAAAAGGACAGTACGTAATGATAAAGGGAACAAGCCAACAAACGGATAGAACAACTGTAAGTATTTTTGCTCTCAACACGGAAGTAGTAAATAAAGGAACTATGAACAGACTTCAAGGAAGAAGCTGACAGTGACACAGTAATAGTAAGGGCCATTAATACACCGCTTACATCAATGGGTTAGTCAGCCAGATGGAAAATCAACAAGGAAATAGTGGATTTCAGTGACACATTGGGCCAGACGGACCTAACAGATATTCAGCACATTCTATCCAAAAACAATAGAATATACAGTCTTTTCAAGTACACATGGAACAATGTCCAGAATAGGCTGCATGTTAGGCCACAAACAAGTCTCAATAAATTAAAAAATACTGAAATAGTATCATGCATGTTTTCTGACCATAACAGTATTAAATTAGAAATGAAACAGAAGAAAAAATCTGGAGAGAACACAAATAAATGGAGGTGAAATAACATGTTAGTAAACATTGAGTGGGTTAACCAAAATATAAAAGAAATTTAAAAAATGCATGGAGACAAATAAAAATGAAAACACAATGGTCCAAAATCTTTCAGATAAAGCAAAAGCTGATCAAAGAGATAAATTTATAACAATACAGACATACCTCAAAAAGCAAGAAAGATCTCAAACAAACTTTATAGTTAAAGGAGATAGAAAAAGAACAAATCCCAAAGCCAGCAGAATAAAGGAAATAAAGATTAAAGTAGAAAGAAATGAAATAGAGACAAAAAAAAAAACCCAATCAAAACAATAACAACAAAACCCTCCTTAAACGATAGAATAGATCAATGAAACCAGGAGCTGGTTCTTTGAAAAGATTAATAAAATTGATAAACTTTTCACCAGACTCATCAAGAAAAAGAGAGAGGACTCAAATAAATAAAACCAGATATGAAGAAGGAAAAAAAATACAATGGCACAGAAATACAAAGAATTATAGAAGAATGTTATAAAAAATTGTATGCCAACAAACTGGGCAATGTTGAAGGAATGGAAACATTCCTAGAAACGTAACACCTTCCAAAACTGAATTTACTTCCAGTAAGAAATAGAAAATTTGAACAGATCAATTCAATCAGTAATCAAAAAACTCCCAAGAAAAGTCCAGGACCAGATGGCTTCACAGGTTGAATTCTACCAAACATTTAAAGAGGAAGAAATATCTATTCTTCTCAAACTATTCCAAAAAATGGAAGAGAAAAGAAATCTTTCAAATTCATTCTACAAGGTCAGCATCACCCTGACATCAGGTAAAGATAATATAAAAAGAGAGACGTACAGGCCAATCTCTCTGATGAACATAGATGCAAAAATTTTCACTGAAATATTGGCAAACTAAATCAAACAATACATTAAAAAATGATTCATCACAACTAAGTGGGGTTTATTCCAGGGATAAAAGTGTGGTTTGATGTTCATACATCAATCAACATGATATATCACATTAACAAGAGTTAGGACAAAAAAAAATCATCTCAATAGATGCAGAAAAAGATTTGACAAAGTACAACATACATTCACGATAAAAACTCAAAAAAATAGGTTTGGAGGTAACATTTCTCAACATAATAAAGGCCATATATGAAAAACCCACACTGAAATCACACTCAATAGTAAGAAACTAAGAGCTCTTCCTCTACGATCGAGAGCAAGATATGGATATCCACTGTCACTACTTTGATTCAGCACAGCTCAGAGCCCCAGCCGCAGCAATCAGCCTAAAAATAAATATATGACATCCAAATTCGTAAAGAAGCAAAACATTTAGCATTTGCAGATGACATAATATTATATAGAGAGAACCTTACACACTCCACCAAAAAATACTAGAATAAGTAAATTCAGTAAGGTCACAGGATACAAAATCAATATATAGAAATCAGTTGCATTTCTCTGTACGAATGATGAAGTTACAGGAAGTGAAATTAAGAAAACAATCCCACTTATAATTGCATTAAAAGGAACAAAATACTTAGGAATAAATTTAACCAAGGAGTGAAAGACCTGTACTCTGGAAACTATATAACATTGATGAAAGAAATTAAAGATGACACAACAAATGGAAAGATACTCCACATTCTAGGATCAAAGGAACTAATACTATTAAAATGTCCACACTTCTCAAAGCAGCCTACAGAGTCAATGTAATTTCTATCAGAATACAAACAGCATTTTTCACAGAACTGGAACAAATAATCCTAAAATTTGTATGGGATCACAAAAGACCTCAAATTGCCAAAGCAAACTTGAGAAGGTAAAAAAAGGCTGGAGGTATTATAATTCCAAATGTGAAGATATAAACAAAGCTAAAGTACTCAACACAGTAGAATACATACAGATCAATAGAACAGAAGAGAGAGCCCCAAAATAAACCTACACTTATATGGCTAATTAATCTAAAACAAAGGAGGCAAGAATATACAATGAGGAAAAAAACAGTTTTTTCAATAAACGGTGCTGGGAAATCCAGACAGCTATAGGCAAAAGAATAAAACTGGACCCATGCATTAAAGACCTAAATGTGAAATCTGAAACCATAAAAATCCCCAAAGAAAACATAGACAGTAAATTCTTTGATATTATAAAATCGTTTTTCTACACATGTCTCCTCAGGCAAGGGAAGCAAATGCAAAATTAAACTATCGGGACTACATAAAAATCAAATGCTTTTTGCACAGCAAAGGAAATCATCAACAAAACCAAAAGGCAACTAACCGAATGGGGGAAGATGTTTGCAATGGTGTATCAGACAAGGGTTAATATTCAAAATATATAAAAAAACTTACACAAGTCAACACCAACCCCCCCAAATAATCTGATTAAAAGTGGGCAGAGGATCTGTATAGACATTTCTCCAAAGTAGTAATAGAGATGGTTGACAGACACACAAAGAGATGGTCCAGACCACCAGCCACCAGGGAAATGCGCATCAAAACCACAACGGGATGCAGCGGACACCTGTCCGAACGTCCGAAACACACACACACACACAGGAAATAACAGGTGCTGGTGAGGGTGTGGAGAAAAAGGAATCTTCCTGCACATCGGAAATGCAAATCTGCGTAGCCACTCTGGAAAGCAGTATGGAGGTTCTTCAAAAAATTAAATATAGAATTACCTTGACTTTGTAATTCCACTGAGGGTAATCTACTGAAGGGAAACAAAAACATGAATTCGAGAAGATAACGTACCTCTATGCTTAATGCAGCATATTTACAATACCCCAGTTGTGAGAGCGACTCAAGCGTCCATCCGTAGACGAGAGGATAATGAAGCTGTGGCGCGCGCGCACACACACACACACACGAACACGACTCGACACTGGAAGGACGAGACTTGCCATTTGCGACAACGTGGATTGAACGAGAGGGCAGGTTCCTGGGTGAAGTCAGTCAGAGGACGACAAATACTGCACGATTTCATTCATATGTGGAATTTAAGAAACAAATGAACAAAGAAAAAAGAAGACAAGCAAAATACCAGACTCCTTTTTCCTAAAAAAGATATTTACTTATTTATTTATTTTTGAGAGAGAGAGAGAGAGAGAGAGAGAATATGAGTGGGGAGGGAGAAACAGACTCCCTGCTGAGCACCCCCCCAACATGGGACTTGATCTCAGGACCCTGGGATCATGACCTGAGCCAAAGGCAGATGCTCAAGCCACTGAGTCATCCAGGTGCCCCAAATACCAGATTCCTAAATACAGAGAGAGGGAGGTTGTCTGTGGGGAGGTGAGTCGGGGCATGGGCGAAACAGACAAAGAGGATGAAGAATCCACTTATGGTGACGAGTGCTAAGTCATGCACAGAACTGCTGGATCATTATAGGGTACACCTGAAGCTAACAAAATGCTATGTTTTAGTTATAATTCAATAGAAAAGAAAAAATCATGTCACCTGCAAAATGTGACAGGAAGCTTTTTCTCTAAAAGTCCTTCTTGACAAATTGGGCAGATATCCTCTGAATCAATTTCCTTCTGTTTAATGTAGCCATCTTCTTCAATACGCACAGTTTCATCAATAGTTTCTTGCTGGGGAGTTTGAACTCGATGTATCCCTCGAAGCAAGTCACTGATTTCTCCTTCCACGAGACCTAACTGCAAAGCAGCTAGTGAAAAATTCCAAAGTATTAAAATTCAATGGCAAAATTAGAGATACAGAAAAGTAATCATTTATACTAAAAATGAGAATTTTCTTTCAAATATCAGAAAGATAGTTTTGATTGAATCATTATACCTGCATTTACCACTTTTTGTATTTTTCAGAACCAAAAGGTCAGGAAAGAGTCATTTATAAAAAGAACGGAAGTCATCTTTTTTTCTCATAACTGAGAAGAGTCAGTGCAAATACTGCACTTTATAAAGCTTTTGCATTGATTATATGATAGCGCTCATGCTTGGATTGGTGTCATAATCATGTCCTACACTTTGATCTGTTCAACTTGCCCATAAAAATATTTCATCAACATATAATCGGAAGAAATGGGCATAAAGACATCAAAGGGAAGCAGGGATAGCTGGGTGGTCAGTAGGGTCACTATCTATACGTGAATAACGGATGAACGGGTAACAGGAGAGCGAGACTCAATTGTGTCTACGAGAGTGTCTTGGTAGCCACATCTGTCACAGATTTGGTGAGTATTCCTCAGGACAATCTATTATGAGCTATGCAGCTTATAACCTTGGGATGTGCATTCTTTGAATTATGAATTTTCTCTACCCTGCTGTCTTTATAAGAAATTATTTTCTAATATATACAGCTTTGATCCCAGATTCTTTATTCTCTGGCCGATCTCAGGCGCTCTTCCGTTTCTCATTTCTTAACATGTCATAATTCAAATGACATCTGTTATCCGTGCCCCTGAATTCTATTCATTTTATACATCTATTCATTTTACAAAAATACATTTTAAAAATATTTACAAGATAATGAAAAGATTAATTTCTCTGGGAAGTCTCCCAATTAAACACGAAAAATACTGAAAACATCACAGGCACATTTCAATACAGAAATCTCTGCTCCATGTATGAGGTGGGGTGGAGGTGGAATTAACAGGTTAATGTACTCTAATTTCCCATTACTTTGGAGGATGAAGGCTATTTGTCACAGAGACAGAGTGACATCTGCACTCTAAAAAAATGGGGAGGAAAACAAAGACCAAAAATTGTGCTTTAGGGAATAAATATTTTCTAAAGCAGCAGAATTACTGAAACATAAAAGCTCGTAAGAGGAGCTGGTCATAAACTGTCCTATGCGGTATAATATGAACTGGAAAATGCAAGGGAGAAACAAGCTCTTCTGAGATAATTTGGAAAAATTAACGTATGAGACCATGAAAGAGTATTCTTTTACAAAGAAGAGTGAGAAAGCGAACCTTATCAGAAGGCAATGGGAGATGTTCAAAGAAAAGTGAAGTGAAATACAAAGGAGGCACAGACAGAATAAACATTGTTACTGAACAGGCAGTGACAGATACATGAAATGGTGTTTCCCTTCTGTTATTTCTTTTTGTATTTACAAAAGTTATATGAAGGCATTTTAGATCTTCTAAGGATACGTTAGATGTATGGGAGAATGAAACTGTTCTCTTATTTAAGTTTAGTAGGAATAAATAGATTATAATGAACCTTGTATCTGGCACTGTTCCATGTTTTGTATGATAGCCTTTTTTTATAAAACTATAGAAATATTATTAACATTACAAAGTATATCTTCATATTTTTAAATTATTTTCTTTGGGGACTTAAGTATTTTGTTCATGTCTTTCATTATATGGTTAAGTAATAATATGACCTAAACATGAATCCCAAAGCAAAACTAGCAGAAAATTGATAAATTGTGGAAATTACAATCAACAAAAGCATTTTATTTATTTATTTTTTTAAAGATTTACTTCTTTATTTGTCAAAGAGAGAGAGATAGCAAAAGCCGTGGGAAAGGCAGACAGAGGGAGAAGCGAGAGGGTGATATAGGGCTTCGCCCTGGGACCCTGGGATCATGACCTGAGCTGAGGGCAGACGCTTAAATGACTGAGCCCCCCAGGAGTCCCAGCAAAGGTATTTTCAAGACCAATCTTGTAATACATGTGGGTGGCAGACATAAAAATATTAATACTTTTAATCTAAAATCCAATTACTGAGACTTTAGGCCGAAGATCCAATTGGAAGAAGAGAAAACATCATGTACAAAGAATATAACAAGTAGTTAGAAATAAATTTAATGACTAACAATAGAAGAATGTTAACTAAATTCTGATACACCATATTCAGTGAAATAATGTTAGCCATCGATGACTTTAATTACAGAGATTACATAGCACTGAAAATATTTATAAAGTAACAGTGTGTGATGAAGGCAGAAGACAGAATCCCCATGGAGTATTAGGCAGACATAAATACAAACTCAAAAAGGAAGTAAGAAAGTATAAAAGGGTTTTATCTTTGTAATGCGAATTACAAAAAAAAAATCCTTAAATGTGGTTCTTATTTTTTTTGTACGTATTTAATTAAAAAAGGAACAGATGGCATCTCTAGACAAAAATAAGAAGAGAAAGGGAGAAGGGAAGAGCTCAGGAAGTCGGTTTACACGTCGCGTCTGTCTGCTGTCAGCCGTGGAACCTTCAGAATCTCCTTTATAAAAGAAGAGGGGAGTTGAATAAACTCAGTTTCTCTAATGCCAACATTTACAAAATGAAGAGAAGGATAAATTTTGACTCTTAGTTATTTGTCCCTCAGCTCCCTATAAAAAAACAAACTATCAAAGGAAAGAATAGAAATATTGGGTGATAAATAAAGGTTTGGTCTGATATAAAAAACTGGTATCTTTAATATAAAATTCCTGGGTAATCATCTTTGTAAGTCTTCAAAAAAAAAAAGTCTCATGTTTTTGATATGCAGGATGAGTGTACAAATAATAGTTTCCTGATATGTTTTAGGAGAATCTAGGAATGATATTCAAAACACTCTTGCCCCATTACTCCTAACCATCTCCTCCATTATGTACATATTTTACATAATAAATATTTATAGCCTCCTTTAAGTTACTTTAATTTTTATGTATGTTTGCTCTAGCTTTCATTTACATTATAAATTTTATTGATGTGCAAATAGGATTTTCTCAATGTTGATTAAAACTCCTTTTATAAAGATTTTTTTTTAAATTTTTTAAAAGATTTTGTTTACTTTATTTGACAGAGAGAGAGATCACAAGTAGGCAGAGAGGCAGGCAGAGAGAGAGAGAGGAGGAAGCAGACTCCCTGCTGAGCAGAGAGCCTGATGCGGGGCTCGATCCCAGGATCCTGAGATCATGACCTGAGCCGAAGGCAGCGGCTTAACCCACTGAACCACCCAGGCGCCCAAAACTCCTTTTAAATATAAAAGATATACAAGATCTTTTAGTAGGAAGTATTCATTTTTCAAAATTGATGTATAGGGTTAAACATTTAAAGAATTCCCTATTGTAGACCAATATTTATAAAAGGAACAAAACATGGTTTCTGTCTTCAAGACATACAAAGGATAACACAATATAAGTATTACGCTGGTCCATATGAAATCACTATTTTTGTAAATGAAAAAATCCATAAATGTTGGTATTCATATGTTTTGATTTATAAAAAGTACCTAGCAGAGGCTCCTGGCTAATACACAGTATGGTAACTACTTGCCAAGTTCAGTGCTGTAGAGCCGCACTAATAGAGTAGCTGGCTATTAGCCACATGTGGCCACTGAGCACTTGAAATGTGGCTCATGTGACTGAAAAACTAAATTTTTAATTTTGTTTCATTTAAATTTAAGTTGAAAACCGATAATTGATAGTTACTAAAAAATTTGTAAGTATGTTTGTAACGATTCAGGTATCACATGAATCTTTTTTCCAACTGACTACTTTTTGAAATCTAAATGCGGATAAGTTTTTTCGGTTGAAAACAGTATCTGAGATGAGATGCTCTGTATGGATAACATACACACTAGACTTGAGGACAGTATAAAAAATCGCATAATTCTTACACTGATAACATGTTGATATGACAATATTTTGATGCATTGGATTAAATTAACATATTAAAATTAATTTTCCCTATTTCTTCTTATTTTTTGTAGTGCAGCTACTAGAAAATTACACATGTGGTTTACATCCCATTTCTGTTGGACAGCACTGGCACAGAAGCTCATGAAAATGATCTCAAACTGGGCAGATGAAATGGGAGAGGATGTGACCATCTGACGTCAGGTGGATACAGAGCGAAGAAATACTAAAGAAAACGATATGTATGGTTTCACAGAAACTAATCATCGTGCATGAAGGGATTGGAGAGAACACAATGTAGAGAATTAAGTCTCCAGTGTGAAGGAGGCAGCAGCAAAGTGCAGGCAAGGAAAGGGGCTCCGAGGAATGCGACGCAGGGCTTGTGAAGACAGACAAACGTGCGGACGGACAGACGAGAACTCCGCTGAGACGAAGGGAGGGTGTCACGGAAGCAGGATTTAAGAGTGATAGAGAGATGAGGGAAGAAATTAAGAGAGGAAATCAGGAGAACCCATGGTTTCTCATTTTGGAGACTAAAGAAAGCTGACATATGAGGTAGGGCATAAAGACGGGGGCACAGATGGGGAGAAATTTAGTATTTAAAATGCCTGTGGGTCTTGCAAAACTGAGGTGCCCTGAAGTCAGGTGGAGATACTGCTCTGTTGAGAAGATGCTGACATCACTGCTAGAGAGGTAACAGCAGCCACAGAGAATGGGGACATTTCTGAAAGAACGTGTAAAGTGGGGGAAGAGTACAAAAGAAAAATGCGTGTGAAACAGTAACATTAATTTATCTAGCACAACTGTTAAATGTTTATTATAATGTGCTTATATGACAGTTGGGAGGAATTAAACTTGGCTAGTAAAACCAGTACTCTTAGAACTAAAAAACTGAAAACTGATTATTACTTTCTTTATTATCATTATAAACATCCACTAATAAATTTTAAAATGTTATTGCAATTCTTAGGTGGGTCTATGATAGGCCAAGTAACTACATGGCTACAGAAGCAAGTCCCTAACAACAATATCTTTTTTTATAAAATCTACAAATCCAAATGACCTGTAACAAAATTATTTTTCCTTCTCTTTTAGTTCTGAGAACTAAAAGTTAGTTCTTTAGTTCCAGAACTTAAAGTTACACAACTATATGCTATACTCTAAGCTCAATTTCAGTGTTGACATAAAACTATTTTATTCTTAACAATATATATTTATAGATTTTTAAATATATCTATATATATTTTTTTCCATACAAATTTCAGTCAGGAGACCTTTTTAATGAAATCATGTACCATGTTAATTGTCTATTGATGGGATCTAAAAATTACATTTCTTATTTTTCCTGTAATTATAATAATTGTATGTGAATCTTTACTTAGAACACAAAAGGGGAATATTGGCTTCAGAATAACTGGCCATTGTTTCACCCCTTTTTAAATAAAATGCCACTGAATTTGATATGACATATAAAGTTACATTTTTTAATTAAGGAAGAAAAATGTTCAACTGTCTTAAATGTAACAAATGGAGCTATAGCTAGTTGTTAGACTGTCTAGGAAAAGAATTCTTTAAATTTAGACTATGTCCAAACAAAAAATCACCAAAATTGTTAACTTCAAAAAATAAAAGAAAAAAACACAACTTACATTCATGAGTTCTTGGAAGTTTGAATTTTTTCAACAAGACCCTAATATTCACAGACAGAAAACCAAAATAAAACATTTATTTCTGATACAACTGAAAAATAAATATTTTGTTTTAATCTTAAGACAGGAATAGCATTATAAAATTTATAAATAAACTTAATACTCATCAGTTTTCTGTTATAATAGTAGTTAAATATGTTAACTATACTGAGATAAAAAAAAACTCATGCAAAAGATAGTAAATACATGTTTTACAGTCAGCATATGTGAAAGAAGTATGATAAATGAAAATAAACGACATTTATAAAAGAGATCTGTCAGAGGGAGTTCATGCATTTCTTCAGGACGTATGGCTGCTCACAGAGACAGTCAGTGAGGGAACAGAGGTATTCATAGTACTTCCTTTAAGCTGCTCTACAGGTTGCTTACTCCTGAAAATGGAATAATTTTCTGAAGCATACCAAATGACTGTTTTCCTCCATATATAACTTTAATGTACGATAATAAAAACACTTCAAATATCACCAATTAAAATGGAATATGGCTTTTTTAAAAAGTGAGAAAAACAAAGGAAATTCTTACATAAATATATTAAATACACTGTATATTAAATACTTGAATCATATTTCCATTTAGTTTGGTAAATTTTTATTTTATATATATATATATATTTTTTTTATTTAATTTATTTTTAAAAATTTTATTTATTTATTTGACAGAGATCACAAGCAGGCAGAAAGGCAAGGAGAGAGAGGGGGAAGCAGGCTCCTCACCGAGCAGAGAGTCCCTTGTGGGGCTTGATCCCAGGACCCTGAGATCATGACCTGAGCCAAAGGCAGAGGCTTCAACCCACTGAGCCACCCAGGTGGCCCTGGTATATATATTTTTAAAAATGAGTTACATTACATAAAAATGAGAACAGAAAGCCCTTGCCCTGAGGAAGCTAGCACTAAATAAAAAATGAAAAAAACCTATTTTAATAAATGTAATTTATTATTTTTAATAATAAAACCAAACTACAAGTTTTGAAAGGACCATATTTTATATCTTCCATGCTAACTACAGCAAATTGTGTTAGCAATGCTGAATAAAAACTGATAAAAGGAAACAACAAAAACTTGGTAACTAAAAGTATTGGAAATGACAGATACGCAAGATATAAACTCTGCTTAATTTTTTATTTTACTCTCAATTTTTTTTTACTCTCAAATATCAAACTTTCTATAATAATATAATTTATGATTTGTTTGTATATAGATGAGTAAAACAAAATAAGTTGAAAGAATGAAAAAAATGGAAGGAATGGAAAGAATTGCAAACTCTTTCTAACCACTAAATGGAAAGAGCTTTTTTAAATTTCCATTTCTGGGACTCCCCTACAAACAGATTCTGACATTAGAGGAAAAATTTCAAATTTGTTGGAAGCAATCCTCAGTGGAGTCCTACTATCTTCAAAGATTCATAGTAACATGCATATTGAAAACAAAAATAACAGATTAAAAGTATATCATAATGAAGAAAATTATAATGAATTTGTTATTAAATAATTTGTACTGCATTTACAAAGAAAACAATGCATCATTAGAAAGAATAAAAATAAAATGTATTTGGAGGTTTATTTTTAACTGACAGCAAATAGGAATTCTGTAGTGAGAACATGATCACCGTCAGTGATGGGAATCACGGAGGTTTTTCTTTTTCTTCATAGTTAGATTTCACATCTGTACACAAGGAGACCCTAGGAAGTGACTTTTTTCTTACCAGAAACATTTAACATTTAAACCTTGCGGCGGTGGTAGGGTGTTTCTCAAGTTAAACCTCACTTCATTTTCAGAATGAAATAAAATACCGCCCAGCACACTGCAACACTGTAGCCATGTTACGGTCACACCCTCCCAGGACCGACCCCCTGTCCTGGGCACCCGCGGGGAGAACAGGTGCACCTCGCAGTCACTCACCAGCAGATGTGCTTGCAGAGCTCCCCGCCCTCCAGAAACGTGGCGCAGTTGCAGACGTGAGGATTCCCTAAAAACACCTTTAAAGGAAAATGCATCTTTAGGAGAAACCCTCGGTTAATTTTTGGAACCAGAATAAAATTAATCTAACGGGTCACAGGCGCGAGTGGGATTTCGGGAGCCGCTCAAGCCCAGGCCTCCGCGCGCTATTGGTCTCGACGGACTGTGCCGGTCGGGACTCGGGGACCCACACCCCGGCCGCCCATGGGAAATTTCTCCTGGAAAAGGCCGCCGTGTCCTGCCGAGGACCAGCCCACGCTGGGTTTCTGCTGTTTGGTGCGTCTACACCCGCATCACATCTTATGGAGAAGACGCGTTCACCGAGTCTGCCCCGGACGGACACGGATGCATGACAGCGTTCTTAGAGACGAAGTGACGGAAGGGACAGGAGGAACAGGAGGGACAGAGGGGACAGATGGTGTCTGAAAGGGGCCGGTGACTCGCACTCAGTCCGGAAAGCGCAGGACACAGAATGTGCGTTTCCTGACTCGGCCCTGGGGGTGGGGCCACGGCGCTGAGAGCGGCCCGAGTGGAGGACGCGGACATGGACAGGGACACGGTCACTGTCGCGGACACGACACGGACACGAGGCGGATACAGACACGGTCGAGGACATAACGCGGACGCAGGCACGGACGGGGTCGTGGATGCGGACACGATCAGGACACGGACATAACACGAGCACGGTCACGGACACGGTCGCGGACACGGACGCGGTCACGGACACAGTCGCGGACACCGACAGGGACGCGGACACGACGCGGAAACGGTCACAGACTCGGTCAAGGACGCGGACACGGACACGGTCACGGACACGCTGTCTCCACCGCAAACCGAGCGTTCTGGGCGCGGCCCTGCGAGCGCGCACGAGCGGGTCTTCCTGAGCCCAGCGGCCGCCGAGTGCGCAGCGCCCGGGTCATTCCGGTCCGCGTCAGGGGTGCGGGCAGGTCGTGGGTCTCCGAGTGACGGCGCCAGGACCCCCGGGACCGTCGCCTGCCGGCGGACCCCGCGTCTCAGCCCCTTATCTGGAGCTGGAGACCGGCCCGGCCGGGGTCCCGACGCGCAGGACGGAGCTTCACCGGGGCGTGCGGGGGCGTGCGGGCGGCCGGGGGACTGCAGGGGTGGCCAGGGGGGAGCAGGCGGGGCGCGGGGCGGGAGCGGGACGCGGGGCGGGAGCAGGACGCGGGGCGCAGGCGGGGCGCGGGGCGGGAGCAGGACGCGGGGCGGGAGCGGGACGCGGGGCGCGCTCACTCGGAAGTCGCCGCCCTCCGGCGCGTCCTCCCGCAGCAGGAAGCCAGTGGGGCCGGTCTCCCGCAGCAGGTACATGCGGCTGCTCAGCGCCTGCTCCTGCCGCCCGCGCAACCGCTCGCTCACGTGTCTCCGCCTTCCTGGGGCTCCGGGGCCCCGGCGCGGCATCCCACCCGGCTGCGGCCCAGCGGCCCTCTCCGCGGCGCCGTCTCCATAGCAACCGCACGCGCTGGTCGCCTCAGTGACAGCGGCGGCGGTCCCCGGTTTCCGGGCGCGCCTTGCGCCAAGCCCAGACTGACGTCCCACGCCCCGCCGGCCCCGCCCCGGCCGACCCCGCTCCCCGCCCCCCCCGCCGCGGCGCACGGGCCCCTCCCGCCAGACGGGCTGGACGAGGGCCCCGAAGCCACCGCCGTGTCCCTGCCTCGCGGCCCTTCCGCTCTCCGCGCGGGCTGGGCCGCCGAGTTCCCGCGGGCGCCGCCGTCCGGGCTCCGCGCGCTGCCGGGATCGGGGGGCCTGTGTTGTCCACCCGGGAGCCCGCGGGCACGTGTCGGGCCCTCGTGTCGCTCCGGCGCTTCCCAGGGGCTCCGGGTGTGCGGAGGCCAGAGGACGCCCCCGACGGCACCCGGAGCCCCGCGTCGGACCCGAAACGGTCCGCGTGCAGGGGCGCGTCTCCGAGCTGCGTCCCGGGTAGGGGTGGGGCCGGGTGGCCCGCGGGGTTCGCTGACGCGGTCCCCTGAGTCCGCACCCGCCACGCGGACAGGACCCTCGGAGACGCGCCGCCGGGCTCCACCGGTGCGACTGTCGCTGCGCCGGCTCCGGGACGCCGGCACCCGGACGCGGACAGGCCCTGGCCCCGCAGGGCGAGGACGGGTGGGCGGGCCTGGTGCGCGGGTCGCCGGTGGGAGCCGCGACGGGGCTGCGGCGAGAGCGGGGCGGGGGGCGACGAGGGGCCGCCGGCGCGTGTGACACCGACGGACACACGGACACACGCTCGGTCCTGCGTCCCGGTCCGCCCTTAGGCCGTTTCAGGACCACGTTCCAGGCCCTGACGGCTGAGGACTCGGAGCCGAAGTGGAAGGCGCTGCGCCGGGGAAGTCCGCGAAGCCGCAGGACCGCGTAGACAGACGGCTGAGTCCCGGCGCTCCCGCACCCGCAGCATCTGCCCGCGCGTGGCTCGACGGGACGCGCCGGCTGCGGACGGGCGGTTGGTCCCGCGCACCGTCCCTGCCGTCGTGTCGCGCGCGCACAATGCGCGTCTCGCGGAATCCCCGTGACGTGGCGGTGACGTGTGACGACGTGACGCGGGGCGTTAAGGGTCACCCGGACGAGGAGCTCGTGCACAGCAGCGCATTCTCTTGAAAACGCCGCGTTTTGGGGCGCCTGGGGGCTCAGTGGGTTAAAGCCGCTGCCTTCGGCTCAGGTCATGATCTCAGGGTCCTGGGATCGAGCCCCACATCGGGCTCCCTGCTCAGCGGGGAGCCTGCTTCCTCCTCTCTCTCTGCCTGCTTGTGATCTGTCTGTCGGATAAATAAATAAAATCTTAAATAAAAAACAAAAAATCGTCGCGTTTTGCCCAATGTCATGCGGTGACGCCGGCTCCGGGTGCGGGCGGGAAACGTCATTTCCGGAGGCCCCACGCTGGGGACGCGGGAGGCTCCGCGGGACGAAGTGCGGGTTCGCGAGCTGCACTGCGGGCGGCGACGGAAGTGGGAATATTCGCACTTCCGGCACGTTGGGGCGCGCGGGGGCGGGGCTGGGGGCGGGGCTGCGGCCGGGGGCGGGGCTGCAGCCGGGGGGCGGGGCTGCGGCCGGGGGCGGGGTTAGGGTTAGGGTTACGACCGCGAGGCCGGAAGGAAACGCGCCGGGGCGATGCGGGGGGCGATGCGGGGGGCGATGCGGGGAGCGGCCTGGAGTAGCGGGATGGGGCGGGGCGGGACGGCCGGGGGGGACGGCGCGGCCGGCGGAGGACTCGGGGACTCGGGGAGGTCGGTTTGGAAACGGCTGTCACGTCAACACTTGCCCCGACGGAGCGACCTTCACGAGGAGACTTAAGTGATGGGCGGGGACGATCGCCCGCGTAGACCCGTGCCTAATAAAGCTCCGACGTGAAGGAGGAGGAGGCTCATTTACGGAGTAAAATAGCGACGGGCGGACGGAATCGGAGAAGCACCGACTCCTTCATTCGCGTGGACATTTCACCCAGTGGGACTCGGCGCGCTTCGCCCCGGACCCGACTGCCCGTCTCGGGCCCGAGCATCTGCACCACGTCACTATCCTGTTTACTGTTCTTGCTTGTTGGGTTTATGTTCGGGTTATTCCCGTGGGTCAACAGCTCTCCTCTTACGGCAGAACTTCTCTGTTTTCTCTGTTCCGTGGAGTCCCTCCTCAGTTGGTGTGAATGATTTCGCAGGACGAGGACGTGAGTTATCTACCTTCTGTCATCTTGAACGACCTGAATTGTCCTAAAACAGCTTTCACAGGTACACCACAGTTTGGCTCACTATAAACTGCTGGGATGAAAATCTTTCTCCTCTCACCCTAAAATATTGCTATACATCTCACAGTGATCCGTGATATAGAACACGTAACGCTGAGGCCAGTCCAATTTTTAATTCTTTATATATTAGTAACATTGAAAGCAAATCTTTGTAATAAACACTTCCACCAGGAGCATTTCATGAGTTTTCCATTTCTATGTGCTCATGACTTTTCCAGTTACCGTCTTCTCACTGATTTTTAGTTTCATTCTTTTGTGTTCAGAGAAGATACTCGGTATGATTTCAGTCTTCTTGAATTTTCTGAGACTTACTTTGTGCCCTAACATATTCTAGAAACATAGCTTCATATCCTAGCAAACAGGCCTGACATCCTAGGAATGTGAGCTTGAGAAGAGTACGTGTTACACTGTTGTTGATGGTATGTTCTGTATATATCAGATCCATTTGGTCTACGGTGTTGTTCAAATCTGCTGTTTCCTAATTGATTCTCTGGATTAGCTGTCCATTGTTGAGACTGGGTTATTAAAGTCCCCAACTATTATTGTATTATTGTTATTTCTCCTTTTAGCTCTGTTAGTTTTGGCTGATTATTCATTTAGGTGTTCTGATATTGGGGACATAAATATTTACAGTTGTTACACCTCTTTGATGTATTCACCCACTTATTATTATATAAAGACTTTTCTGTAATTGACTGAAGTCCATTTTATCTGATATAAACATAGTGACCCCTGACCTTTTTTTAAATTACTATTTGCCTGAAGTGCGTTTTTCCATCTTTCACTCAGTTCATACATCTTTAAGGCTAATGTTAGTTTCTCTTTCATTTTTATTTTTATTATTTTTTTTGTTTTTTAGTAAACACAGACTCATGAGCTCATGACCCTGACATCAAGACCTGAGCTGAGATCAAGAATCAGATGCTAAATTGAATGAGCCATCCACCCCTAAAATGAGTTTCATAAAGACAGCATATTGTTGGATTTTCTTTTATCCATCCAGCAATTCTGTATCTTTTATTTGGAGAATCTGATTTGTCTTTAATCATTGGTAAGTAAGAACTTACTATTGCCATTTTGTTAATTGTTTTTGGTTTCGTTTTGTTTTTTTTTTTTTTGAAGATTTTATTTATTTATTTGACAGACAGAGATCACAGGTAGACAGAGAGGCAGGCAGAGAGAGAGGAGGAAGCAGGCTCCCTGCTGAGCAGAGAGCCCGATGTGGGGCTCGATCCCAGGACCCTGAGATCATAACCCGAGCGGAAGGCAGTGGCCCAACCCACTGAGCCACCCAGGCGCCCATTTCTGGTTTTTTGTAGATCTGTTTTTCTCTGTTTCTTATCCTCCTGTCTTTTTGTGTGTGTTTTGGTTTCTTTTGTTATTAGTATACTTTGATTTCCTTATGGTGTTCTTTTGTGTAATAACTACAGGATTTTTTTCTTGAAGTTAATAAGGCCTACGGAGCATATCTTAACATTGGAATATTGGACAATTCCAACTGTCCAAAAATAAAGTTGGGCTTTTATCATGTTTGAAGATTCCCATCACAGAAAACAATTAAAGGCATACTGAATTGGCATATTCTGGGAATACTGCAGAAGGTTTTCTTGCAAAAGTGAGAGATTATCCTAAAGATCCTCTAAGGGACATTTTTGATTTCTTAGAGTCTATAATTATCAGATGAATGTTGTCTTAAAGCTTATTTGAACTAGTTTCCTCTCACTGTTTACTTGCTTGTAGAAACCATGTCAAACTTAAGATTTATTATATAATTTTCAGTGGAATAATCTTTCCTATAAAAATGGGAATGGAAATATTACCTTAGTTGTCATACTAAAATAAAAAAAAAAATATACTATTTTTGGGAACCTCATGGGCTGTAATATTAACAGGTTAAATATTTGACATTACGGTCTATGTAAAAAAGAAAATTAATATTTTAAGAGTGTCCTTTTTGTCTTGTTTCATTCTTGACTTGGAAAATACATTCAGTCTGTATCTTTACCCTCCAGATGGTTCTTTTTGTGATGTCATTTTGACACTATTCTTAACTGTATAACAGGAAGTGAATTCAACTGATCTATAATTTGATTACTGGAAATTGCCTTTGTAACAAATGAAAATACTTAACATTCTTAAAGTAAAGCTATAAGAATATTATACATAGAAAAATATTACATTTCTAAGCAGAATGAATGAAAATGTGGTATGTGTGTGTGTGTTTTCATAGTCAGAAAAAAAAAAAAAAGGTACTTTGACCTAACCCATGTGGAAAATCTCCTGGGTTTTTGGTGGTGCCCTGCAGCAAAGAGTCACGTGAATACTGTCCCCTCTTTTGATGCCCAAAAGTAGTTTCCTGAACTTCACTGTATAGTTTTAGATATCTTTAGTCAATATTGGCAAAGGTAAGTAAGGCAAAAAAAAGGGAAGGGTTTAGTGTGCCTCCATGTCTGGGCCCTAGTGATTCTCCTGTTTGGAGTATCCAGTGAATGGAGGGCAGCATGCCTCACTGTACCCCTGTTTGGAGCTATCTGGACAGAAGTAGACAGTGCATTCAACAAGGGTGCATAGACAAGTCTGACTTAGTGGCCTGGCTCATGAAGACGACCTAGGCTTTCCTCTTTTGAAACTGAGCTAATACTCAGGGGGAAGATTCTGGAGATGATTGTGATAAGCAGATCTGTAATATGCTTCATAGGCACACTAATAGCAGAATTCTAGAGTAGAGCTCTGTGGACTCCTGATGCCACAGTCTTGGGAGCTACTATGAATCTAAACTACTTTACAGCCCTAACCTCACAGAAGACCATCCCTATTATGGTCCCTCCTTCCAAATTATTGTCATTTCCCACTCACTCATGTCAAAGTAGTTCAACAAGGAGGCCATTAGCCAAATCAAAACCTAAGGCAGAGTCAATGCACTCAAATCTGAGAAAAACAAACAAACAAACTCTAGAACAACCAACCACTGCTAACAAAGCTTTTACAAATAAGGTAATTACTTAAGCTATAGCCAATCAAATAATTTCCTTGCTTTGCTGTATCTTCTCTGTAAAATCTTTTCTCCTCGCTCCCATAGGCAGAGCACTCCTAAACACCTCTGGTTTGGTGCTGCCTGATTCAAATCAATGTATGCTCGAATAAACTCTTGAAAATTTTGATGTGCCTCACTTTATAAAGCTTACTACAATAAATCCTCTTGCTTGAATTAGCCTCAGTGAGTCTCTGCCTTTTTTTTTTTTTTTGGTGACCAGATGAGTAACTAAAAGGAGGTTCTGGATTAACTTTGTTTGAAGAGATAATTAAAAAAAAAAAACGAGGGGTCTCACTTATGGACTCAAAATGTCTTAGAAATCAGTGGGATTTGGATGATAATGGGAAGACCCCAAAACAAATGTCAACTTGCTGGGATAGGTAACACAGAAGAAAGACTAGGTTGGGCAAAAATGTTTTGAGTCTAGGTTTAAGTGTGTTAAGACTGTGATGCCTGTTGGACTTTTAATAGAGATACATACTTAATAGCAGGATATATCAGTCTGGACTTGTCCCCCCCTTTCATAGCCTTATTTGCTATGAAATTTCTTTTATATTGAATTATTTATAATTAAGAATTTTGATAATGGTTTAACTGGCAAATTGACATACTAAGAAACATCAAACTAATATAGCATCATACTATTAATAATTAATGTTTAAGTCTTTTAAAATAACTTCATTATTGTTATTTTTGCCTTCTGCACTTTGATCATAGAATTGCAATTCATACAATTTGAATATTTCTTTCAATTGGTAGTATGTTTACTTTAAGTTAATAAAGTATGGTGCTGGGGCACCTGGGTGGCTCAGTGGGTTAAGCCGCTGCCTTCGGCTCAGGTCATGATCTCGGGGTCCTGCGATCGAGTTCCGCATTGGGCTCTCTGCTCAGCAGGGAGCCTGCTTCCTCCTCTCTCTCTCTGCCTGCCTCTCTGCCTACTTGTGATCTCTGTCTGTCAAATAAATACATAAAATCTAAAAAAAAAAAAGTATGATGCTTTTTTTACGCAGCAGTCTTTTGTGTATTTTTTAAATTTAGTATGAGCTAGTTGTTAAAAGGCTGAGAAATTATGAGCTAGCAATAAAATTGTGTTTCTGGAGGCACAAACTTGAGGAATCAAATATAAACTTATAACATCTCCATGATAATTTGGTGATGGAGGTGGACAGTTGGACTCTAGATATCATTTTTCGTTCTGTTGCATTAGAACACTTATAAACCCATATCTGTATTATATTTGGGCTTTTCTTCTTAGTGACCTAAGTGGTAAAGAAAAGCTCTTAACTGTACAGAGATACAAGTTTGCTGCTTGGTGAATTAAAGATACAAATAGAATTACCTTCCCAAACTCCACTGGGCTGTATAGTAAGGGAACATTTTAAAAGACATGAATTCACAAATACAAAAGATGAAAGTGGAGACAACATAATTTTGAAAATGAAATGACCAATGAGTGGCAGACATGGTAGCACACTGGTAAAAGCTGTATACTGAGCTTGGGTTTTAAAAGGTGAGAATTAGTCCAGTTTACCTCGAAGAATTGCAAAAGAGACTGAGGATTTATGGGCTCAGCAACTTCTGGAGTCGGAAGGGGCAATGCGATGATACTCTAAAAATTAAAAAAAAAAAAAAAAAAAAAGATTGAACCTGCCAAGAAGGGAGTTACAGCCCCAGTTCCACTTCCTTTTCTTGAACATTCAGATAACCTCCATCCAGGTAAACCAGCAGAAATTTAGTCTCTGGAGGAGGTGACACAGAGGGCTCTACACTGGGGAACCTTGTGGATACTCAAGGATGTTTACATCATACTGAAAACAGGTATTAAGTGAACATATGCATATTAGAAAATGAGTCCCTGTGCTTTATCCACAACTAGATCACTGGCTGTCAAGCACTTACTTTTGAAGAAGGAAAAAAGAATGAATCTTCTCTAGGGAATCTGCTCAGCCTTAGATGAAAGATCTAAATACCATGCAATGCAATGCAATGCAATGCAATACAATACAGATACAATACAATACAGATACAATACAATACAGTACAATACAGATACAGATACAATACAATACAGATACAGATACAGTACAATGCAATGCAATGCAATATGGTCTTCCCCATGACAATGACAAGACCTGGCAAGATCACTTATAGTGACAGAGTCAACGAACCCACCTGCATACTGAGAGTTTTGAACTAGGGTTTTTCCATCACCCACTCTTAATGACCTGGTGAATATGAACACAAAATAGGGAACCTAAGGGAGGCCTTTTACATAAAAACAAATAGCCAAAAGCAAAAAAAATTGAGGTATAAACAGAGACTCTGCAGCAGGAAGAAAACATAAAACATTTTGCACAACCTTTTTAGAGCATTAAGGCTATCAAAATAATAAATAAAAGAAAAAAACCTACAATAAAGAAATAGAGGGAAAAAAAGAGCTTTTAGTAATTTTAAATAAGACAGAAGAAAACTCGAGAGGATTGTAACAGCAGAAGAAATCTCTCCAAATGAAACAAACATGGTAAAAACAAGAACAAAAAGCAAAACCTGAGTCACCACCATCATCAAGAAACAAAGAGGTTGAGTTTAAGTGTCATTGTAATACTTTATGACACAGTAGAAGAGGTCTAAATTCTAATTAATAGAAGTTCCAGAAATAGATCAAAGAAAGGAGAATTAAATATTAAAGAAATAATTCCAAAAGCATTTTCTGGAACTGAAACTGGAAGCGTAACCCATCTGCTGAGGTAGTTAGGGTTGGGCCTTGAGCCATTCCAAGGGGGCGCCCTGCATGCATAGGGGCAGATGTGCAAACCCCATGTGTGTGCTTTCCGTGGTGTTCCTGAGTGCCTCGCTCCGCGGCTCACAAAGGTGGAATTCTATGATCACCGGGACAGAAGCTTCTCTATTGTGTGTTTGTATGGTGGGGAGAGACAGACCGAGACGGTAAAGGGTCTGGAATCAGACTCGCTTTTCATTTCTCATCCACACCGGAGCTCAGAGGCATGGCGCGGTGTGTTCAGGTTTCCCGGAGCCACGACGTCCGAGCCGGCGACCTCCGAGCGGTCCGGCCCCGCCGCCGGTGGTGCCATGGGACAGAGCATCTCCAGGCACGCAAGGCTCGGAGTGTTTCCTCCCACCCGACCCGCCCGTCCTCGGGCCGCCGGCGTGCGGGCTCCACCGGAGCAGCAGACGGAGCGCCCCGGGCCGACAGCAGGGAGGAGGCACCGCCGCACCCCGAGGAGAGGAAACCCCGGGCGGACCCGAGCAGTTCCCGCCGCGCCGGCAGCTGCGCTTCTTCCGGAGCCTGAAATCCAGAGTGAGTATGTGACGTGCCTCGGACTTTTACGGGATTTTAGCGTGATTTGCTGATTCTCTCAGAAGTGAAGGGATCCCCAGGGACAGAAGGTTCAGCAATCGCCGCGAGGGACCGTCCACCACCCCGTCTCAGGTCATCTGGGTCTCGGCCTTCGGTGGCCGCCGGGCACGGGGTTCCTCTTGCGGCTCCGACCCGCCGGCTCCGCCGCCGAAGCCGGTCCTGCTCAGGCTGGTCGCGTCCGTCGAGTGCGGGTCCTCGCGGCCGAGCGTGCGGCCCCGCACCCCTGCGCCGGCTCCGGCAGGTGCCTTCTCAGGATCGGCCCCGGGGAGGCCACGGGCAGACCAAGACCAGCCGGGCTCGGAGATGCTGGACGCCGACGGCCCTGGGGAGACCGCGGGGGCCGGAGCCGCGTCGCCTGCGCCCCGTTTCGCGTCCCGAGACCTGACCTGCCGGGCCCAGCGGGAAGAGCGGCCGCTGCACCAACGCCGCCCGCACCGCCTCCCGCCTCCCCTCGTGGTGTCCCTAAGGGGTTCACCCCTGCAGAACGCAGGCTGTTTTCTGGGAACCAGGCTTAGGGGCCAGCAGGTGCCTCCTCAATAATGATCAGTTCTAGGAATAAAAGCATTAAACAGAAATTTGAAGTTGAATCATAGCTTTACTCTGACAGGTTTACCTGTGGATGACACGTTCACGCACAGCGACCTAACGAAAGCTCGACGGCACCGGTCGGGGAACTGAGGGGACGCGGGGCGAGCGCGAGCTGCTGCGGAGGCGAGAGAAAGACCTTACCTTCACGGCGGGAAGTAAATGAAAATTAAGAAGTTGCTGGAAAAAAATAGACACATAAAGTCAACCCAAATACTTTGAACTATTTGCTGTTGGGGCAGAAGAACAAGCGTAGAGGGTCCAGGACAAGCACTGATTCTTGGACTAAGCCCAGGTACAAGCCCGTGGACGACTGCGCAGCTGCCACCGTGAACCAGACTTCGCGTCTGCTGCGACAAGTCTGATGGGCACCATGTGGCTGAGATGGAGAAATTCGGTAAATTGAAATTGAAGACAGAAATGCCTTCAGAGGAGACGCCGGAACCCAAGCAGCAAGGACAGCAGGGCCACCAGGTGCTGCGCCTTCCACCTTCTCTCGCGCCTGTGGCTGTTGACCTCGCAGGGCGGGAAGAGCTTAGACCAGGCTTACAGGACTGCTGCCCCTTCCCCATCACAGAATCTGAACTGCTGACCACGAACACGGAGCCTCCTCTCCCGCCGGCCTGGCTGGCGGACAAGGAAAGAAACTTGTGGGTGTGGGGAGAAGCTGGGTGGGGAAACTAACCGGTCCAAGGTGTCAGGCAGACTGTACAATGCAGGTCAATCCCAGAGCCATTTTTTTCTTCAAATGATTTTAATTATCGGAATGCACAAATTTTAAATATGCAAATAAAAAGTTTCAAATGTGGTTGGTATGTAAAAAAAAAAAAAAAAAAAAAAAACCTTGGATCAAAATAAAATGAACTCCCTGGCTACTTTTAAATAATCTAGTTTTCATCGATTTTGGTGAAGTTGTATTACTTGAGATCTAACAGCATATAATTGCTTTCAAGTAACTTCTTAGCAAATTGGCCCCAAAGCTTTATCATCGTTTGTCACATATTTAGAATATGTGTATCATGCGATTTGTATTATTCATTCTATAGGTTAATTTAAGTGTAAAAACTAAAAATGAAGAGCTTGGATCGGGTTTTCCCTCCACTAGGTGTCAGCATAACACTGTGATTTTGAATGTTATTGGGCAACAAGGATTAAATCCTTGCTTGTTCAAACGTATTTTTATTTCTCTTTCCAAGGATGACGATGTGACACTTAGATTTAATAATGTAATCTGTTTTGTATTATAAGAATTATTGTCTACCCAAATGTTCTTTTTTATTGTACCTACTCAAGTGAATGTCAGCTGCTTAAATTAGTTAAGCTTTGGTGCTAATCAACATCAAGAGAATGGAAAACGAAAACAATCAATCGCACACAGGAATGACAGCAATGAGTATGCTTCCTGCATTGTGTTTTGGGTTTTCAGTCAGTGGCTTTTTTCTTCAATAAATTATGAAAGACATTTGGCCGATACATCAAAAGTATAACATGTCCCTCTTGTGTTATCTAGTTCATAAATATACTTTGAAAGATATGAGCAATAATTGACTAGTTTAGTCCCATGTTGACTGATAAGCTTTTCCGTTAAGAGAACGTGTTGGGTGAATTGTAAGTTAGATACTATTAATGTATTTCTCCCTCTCTGAATACCCAGTATAGCATTAGAGGCTTTGGCTTTGTGTTAACTTGATTCATTAGAACACAAGCTTCATCTTCTATTAAATAGGGAAAACATGAATATTCATGAAAATTATTTCATTTGAGTTCTATTTTCCTTAGTATGCAAAATTTTTTTTGCTTAATAAAACAACATTTTACTTTTTTTTTTTTTTTAATATGCTCTATGCTGAGATCAAGAGTCTCATGCTCTAGTGACTAAGCCAGCAAGGTGTCCCACAACTGTTAACATTAAAAAAAAAAAAAAAGATTTATTTATTTTATAGAGAGTGAGAGTGAGCCCATGTGAGAGAGCATGAGAGAGAGAGAGAGAGAACACGAGAGTTTGGGGGATGGGGCAGCAGGAGACCGAATCCGACAGATTCGTCACTGAGTGCAGAGCCCAACCCAGGGGGGGGTGCTCCATTTCATAACCCTGAGCTGAAGCCAACAGTCCCACACTTAACTGACTGCACCATCCAGGCACCCCACAAACGTTAACATTTTAAAGGAAGAAGTGACATGTTGAAGTATTTTTCAAATAACAGTACATAAAAATGCATTAAAGTGTGCTATTTTGGGTATTTGTAATGTGGTCAATATTTTATTAAGTTTTTAGCCAAAGGTAATATGGAGATATTCATTGGCCATATATACTGACTTTAATGAAGTATTATAAGTCTTTCACTAATTAAGTAATTTTCAGTTATAATCTTGAAATTCTTCTTCAGAAGAATTTCCTCAGAAAATTTTCTTCAGAACTCAGGAAATTCCAGTCCTTCTTGCTATTTATTTAAATTTAAATGTATTTATTTAATCTAATCTAATTTAATTTAATTTATTAATAATAAATAATTAAATTACTTAAATTTATTTAAATTAAAATTATTTATTTATTTAAATTTCAGTTAGTTACCATATAAAGTAACATTGATTTTCAGGTATAGAATTTAGTGATGCATGACTTACATACAACACCCAGTGCTCATCACAAGTGCCATCTTAATACTATCACCTATTTAACCCATCCCCTACCCTCCACCTCTCCAGCAACCTTCAGTTTGTTCTCTATACTTAAGAGTCCGTTTACTATGGACTCTGAAAAACAATCTGAGGGTTTTGAAGGGGTGGGGGTGGGAGGTTTGGGTACCAGGTGGTCGGTATTATAGAGGGCAGGGATTGCATGGAGCACTGGGTGTGGTGAAAAAATAATGATACTGTTTTTCTGAAAATAAATAAATTGAAAAAATTTTAAAAAAAGAAAGAAAGAAAATAAAATATATATACTTAAAAAAAAGAGTCCATTTAATGGTTTACCTCTTTTTCCCCATGATGTTCACTCATTTCAGTTTTTAAGTTCCACTTATAAATGAAATCATATGGTATTTGTCTTTCTCTGACTGACTTGTTTCACTCGGCATAATGTTCTCTGGCTCCATCCACATTGTTGCAAATGCAAGATTTCTTTCTTTTGATGGCCGAGTAATGTTTCATTGTATATATACACACACCCCACTTCTTTATCCATCCATTAGCTGATGGACATTTGGGCTTGTTCTATAATTTGGCTATTGTTGATAATGCTGCTATAAACTTTGGAGTGCCTGTATCCTTTCAAATACAATTGTACAATTGCTGGACTGCTGGGTAGCTCTATTTTTAACTTTTGGAGGAAACTCCACACTGGTTTCCAGAGTGGCTGCACCAGCTTGCCTTCTAAAAACAGAGTTAGACGTTCTCTTTTCTCTGCATCCTCGACAACAGCTGCTGTCTCCTGTGTTGTTAACTTTGCCATTCTGACAGGTGCGAGAGGACATCTCGTTGTAGTTTTGATTTGTGTCTCCCTGATGACGAGTGGTGTTGAGCACCTTTTCATAGATTTGTTAGCTATTTGGATATCTTCTTTGGGAACATGTCAATTCACATCTGCCCATTTTTTGACTGGGTTGCTTTTGGGGTGTTGAGTTGAACAAGTTCTTTTTTGGTTTTTAAACCTTTATCAGATATGTCATTTGCAAATATCTTCTCCCATTCCGTAGGTTGCCTTTTAGTTTTGTTGACCTTCACTGTGCAGAAGGTCTTTATCTTGAAGTCACCATTGTTTATTTTGGCTTTTGTTTCACTCACCTAGTGACACACCTAGTGAGAAGCTGCTAATGGCTGATGTCAAAGAGGTGACTACCTGGGTTTTAATATAGGATTTGGATGGTTTCCTATCTCACATTTAGGTCTTTCATCTATTTTGAATTTATTTTTGTGCATTGGGTAAGAAAGTGGTTTAGTTTCATTCTTTTGCATGTTGCTCTCCAGTTTTCCCAATATCATTTGTTGAAGACACTATCTTTTTCCATTGGGTATATTTTCCTGCTTTGCCAAAGATTAATTGCTCATATAGTTGTAGGTTCATTTCTGGGTTTTCATTTCTGTTCCTTGATCTATGTGTCCTCTGTTTTTGTGCCAGTGCCATGCTGTCTTGATGACTACACCTTTGTATTACAGTTTGAAGTCTGGAACTTTGATTCATCCAGCTTTGTTTTTCCCATTTTTTGGAATAGTTTGAGAAGAATAGGTAGAAACTCTTCTTTAAATGTTCAGTAGAATTCTCCTGTGAAGTCATATGGTCCTGGACTTTTGTTTATTGGGAGGTTTTTGATTACTGATTCAATTTTTTTGCTGGTTGCCAATCTATTTAAGTTTTCTATTTCTTCCTGTTCAGTTTTGGTAGTTTTGTATGTTTCTAGGAATTTATGTATTTCTTCCAGGTTGTACAATTTGTTGGCATATAATTTTCATTACACTCTTTTATATTTTTTTGTATTTCTGTGGTATTGGTTGTGATTTCTCCTCTCTCGCTTGTGATTTTATTTATTTGGGTTCCTTTTCTTTTTGATAAGTCTAGCTATGGATTTATCAACATTATTAATTCTTTCAAAGTATCAGCTCCTGGTTTCACTGATCTGTTTTATTTATTTATTTTTTGGCAAAATAATCTTAAAAATTTAGATTGAAGAAATTCTATGTGTTACAAATCTAAATTGGAGGATATGTACAAAGTATACATATGTATATGAATGCAGATATGCACACACACACAACTAAAAATACAAGGAACATCCTTGGGGCACCTGGGTGGCTCAGTTGGTTAAGTGTCTGCCTTTAGGTCACATCATGATCCCAGTGCCCTGGGATTGAGTCCTGCCTCAGGCTCCCTGCTCAGCGGGAAGCCTGCTTCTCCCTCTCCCACTCTCCCTGCTTATGAGCTCTCTGTCAAATAAAACAATAAAAATTTTAAAAAAATACAAGGAACATTCTGTACATTACAGAATGAATGTGCATTACATTCTGTTCATTATGTTTAGAATAGCACCTGGAACATAATAGGTGTGTAATAAATGCTTGTTAAAGGGACACGTTAATAGGTGTGACTCGAGAAGATACATGTGTAAGAGATTTGATCAATAAAACTTGGTCACTCATGGAAGTGTGAAGAATGGAGAAGGACTCTCGGGGTTTCCTAAGGTTTTAGAAGGCTTGGTGGTGGTAGTCCGTAAAATGTGAGACTCCAGGAAGAGGCACAAATTTGGCAGGAAATATAATGAGCTCAGATTTTACAATTTTGAGGCAGTGTAGCAGATAGCAAAGTGAAGCTGTCTGACAAGGTTTGGGTGTAAAACAGATGCATTTGGTGGAAAAGTGTGAGCTGGAGATACACACGTTATGATGTAGGAGGGGTCAGGAAGGTAGACTAGATCATCCAGGTGGACCTGTTCAGTGAGAAAAGAAGCAGAAACCTTGCAGAACAGTATTTTAGGACCAAGAGTAAAACAGGGTCTTGGAAGACAAGCTGAAAAAGCAGGAATAAAGCTGCAGACTCAGAGACTAGAGAATTTCAAGACAAACAGAATGGTTATTAAAGTCAAACTCTGCAGGTCAGTCCAGCCGTCTGAGCAATAGCGGAAGTGGAAGGACCCATAAACTAGGAAATTTTCTGTGACTCTTACATGTGCTACTTCAGTGGAGTTTCGTCAAGGCATTACTGCCTATGCTTACTGCATGATTGCGGAATTAGTAGGAGGTAAGAAAGTGAAGATAGAGAATACAGACTACACTACATCTGGGTGCACTAAGGATATTTTAAAAAAGGAAAAAGAGAACATGTTACTCAATGTTTGCTGAAGTCTGCTGACTTAGAGGTGGGGCTTTATGGGGCCATGGATCAGCAATCTTCAACCGATATATGCAGTCTCAAAGCCCACAAAGACTACGAAGTTCATGGGCTTGAATTTTCAGAGATTCAATGTCCACATACTCAACTCCCAGACTTACTGTTTTCTAAGAGCTTCAGTTAAAACATGCTGGTCTTTTTTCCCACTTTCCTTCTGTAACCATACTTCTCTCATTTTAGAAAACAAAATCACCTTACATCCTGTCTGGTATTCATCACCCCAGGGTGTGAAAATCCCTGGCACAACAAAGAAAAGGAAAGTTTATATTGATAGTAAGAAAATTAATGTCTCTTATGACTCAAAACAAATCCTTCTGAAAGTCAAGACATTTCTAATTCTTTGCTTTCAAAACAATTGAAGAAACTAATAGGTCATTAAAACATACTTTTTTACAATAGATCACCACGTGATTTTGGCGTACACTTGAAAGGAGTGCGAACAGTTGAGTTACTTTGCTAATATCAAAGCTTCCATTGCCATCGGCCCCATTCCACATTGTTAGGTGTACAGTTTTGCTCAGTAAAACAACAAAGAATTAAATCCAGGCTTAACACTGCCTTCTACCTTAATAATATTCATTGTCGCATAAACTAAAACACAAAACAATAAGGAGAATCCCAGAGTGCATAAAGGGAAGTGCTGGGGAAGACAAGGCACTGGCAGTTAAACCGAAGACATGCTGAGGATCAGACGAAAGGAAAGGTCCACGAGGAGTGTGAGTGTGATGCTCGACTGGACGGACAGTGACGCTGGGATTGATGGCCCAGGTTTCACGGTTCTAAGCAGAGACTGGCAGAGGCCTCAGGGGATATGACCGGCCCAGAGAGCCCAACTACCTGTCACTCTAGTTCCTCCTCAGTACCGTTCCCATTTTAGTACAAGTGTTACCCAACAAGCGCCCGTTCTTCCTCAGGACTCGTGATTCAGGGAGCAATTCAAGTCAACGTTGACTGTGACTGAATGAGTCCTGAAGGGAGCCCTCTCACTAGGCAGTGTAAGGAGATTCAACACACGTAAGAAAACTCAATTCACCACTTAAGAAGTAGGAACGTGAGTATTTTCTTCAATGTGGTATTCTGAGTGCTTGGAACACTGCCTGCTGTGACTCAGGTACTTTCTGTCGAACGAACTGTCAGTGACTGAAGGTAGCCAAGACTCCCAAGTCTTAACTTAAGGAACTAAGTTGTGTTGCCAATTTGTAAGAAATCCTACTTGAATTTGTATATTTCTTGTTCACTTCACATAGATTGGCACAAAAACAGGTTCCAATTATACATTTATGTTTGTATAATTCAGTTTGAAGACTCTCTTCCAAATACATCTCATATCTCTTTCATTACCTAAAATGAGGGCTAGAGGTGCTATGTACTACCAAAAGAAGGATAAGTCAAGTGCTAATATTATTAAATTATACTCTGCCTGCCATAATGAACTGTTTATGGCATTGTGTGGGAAGGAGTATTTGTATGTCTGGATGACAGCAGAGAATAGGCTAAAACTGCAAACTGGACTTGGTGTCATCAGGTTGAAAATGCCACAGTTTTAGCTTTTCATAAGCCAGAATGATCGTGTAAAATAAAACAACTAGCAACAATCTCCTACTGATGTTCTCGGGAAGATGGGTGACTTTGAAGATAAGAACTATTTTCAGATTAAAAGACTTGATATTTTCTGTCGATTAAAATGACTATAATTAACAACTATGACTAGAGTTATTTAATTGCAATTTATAAAAATCCAGCTTTAATTAGTTTTAATGATAAGTGGGAATTTTTTGGCCCACAGTGTGGGAAGCCCAGAATGCATGTAGCTTTAGCACAGCTGGACGCAGGAGCTTCAATAATGTCACCAAGTTCCCCCTCTTTCTTCTTCTCTTGGCTTTCTTCTCTTAGTGTTGCATTTATTTCTAAGCGGATTTTCCCCACTTGGGTGGCCAAGAGAGCATCAATAATCCAAACTTGCTTAGTACTTAGTGCTTTTAAACTCTGAAGGAGAAGATTAATCTTTTTGCTGATAGTTTTAACAAAAAAAGCTGGGAGAGTTTTTATGTGCCTGACACAGGCCATGTATCTGGACATGAAACGTTCATGATGCTTAATAAAACAATAATACAATACAATACTCCTGAGTGGTCAGATCTGGAATTTTTGGATCCCTGAAGAAAACTTTGGTGATGAGGCTTCCCTGCCTGAACCACATGGATTGAAAATCCCCACAAACACATTGTTACCAGACAAAATAATATGACATCTAAAATCTTTTTTTGCACATTACATTATACTAATTAACCACATCGTAAAACTGATGCATCAAATAGACTAAAGAGCTATAACAAAGAATTAAATATGCAGTGGGTTTTCAAGATCAATCGGAATTTGAGGTTCCTTGTATTCTGTTGTTTCTTGTTTCCTACTGCCAAGGCTAGCTCGTAGGCAGCAGTCCCTAAGAAGGAGGAAAGGGGATATAGAAGAAGACAAAAAAAGAGAAGCAACTTCTGTTCAAGGAGATGAACCAGAGGTAGCACACATGAGTTCTGGTTATATCCCATTGGCCAGAACATGGTCATATGACCATTTGTGATGGCACGGGAAGCATCTGCTGTGTGCCAGCGTGTTCAGGGGGCTCTGTTACTAAAAGGAAGAAGGTAGAAATGTATAATGGGAAAAGTAATCGTTTCTTCAATGGTTCTTCTTTTAACCTTTACAAACTTAAATAGGGAGATTTTTTTAAATTACTTTCACTATGGAAACCATTGCTAAAAATCATGTATTTATATGGGAAAAAAGTAAAGGGAATTTTCACTTTTGTAATAGAAGAGAAAGTTTCAGTATAAGCGTTTAGTATATTTTAAAGTCTCTTAGATGGTGGTACTATTGAAGGATGCTTTAATTTTTGACATTACTATGGATATTTTAGAGATAATATTAACACATATTTTTCATTTACAAAAGAATGGAGGGATGCCTGGGGGGCTCAGCTGGTTGAGTGGCTGCCTTCCACTCGGGTCATGATCCCAGAGTCCTGGGATCAAGCCTCACGTCGGGCTCCTTGCTCGGTGGGGAGCCTGCTTCTCCCTCTCTCTCTGCCTGCTGCTCTCCCTACTTGTGCGTGCTCTCTCTCTCTCTCTTTCTCTGACAAGTAAATAAATAAAATCTTTAAAATTATGGATATTGATGGCTTTAAAATTATAAACATTTTGGTTTTGAACTTTTTATATCATTGACTAGTATATCTACATTTTTAGAAAACATGGAATGTACTATCTTGTTTTTGTAAAGAATCAAATCGTTGTAATATGTGCTATAAAAGAGTAGATTAAAAATTCAAGTTAAATGGAATTGCAAGATTGTATCTCTTTCTAAAGCTAAAACATTACTGAGCTGGAAAAAGTATAATTTAGCAGATCACCAACTTGCCAAACCAAAAAAAAAAAAAAAAAAAAAAAAAAGATGCCTGGCTTGGAGGCTTGGATTTCATCCAGGAAGACATCTGTTTGCCTGGAACTAATAATAGTACAACCCTGATGATATGCCAAACAAGTTATTTTAATAGAAATGCTTTGTTTTAAGAGGTTAAGTTTGGTTGCTCAGCAGAACTGCTGTGTTTATAAGGGTATTATGTTTGATTCTGCAACTAGGGAACATAGAACCCACTGAAGGCAAGCTTGGGAAATTTGGTGGGAGTTTCTGTATATTTCACCGCTAAACCAACAATACTCCTGATCTCTAAATAACCTCTCAAGATTAACCGCATTAGAAGGTTGTAGGAACGAATTTTAAAATAGATATTGGAGAGTGTCCACTGCTTTTAAAAAGCACCAATATTCATTCAAATGCCTATCGGCTATTCCTCAAAATCTACTCAAAATAAAAATTCTGCTTGGTTCATTTTAGTCCCATTATTTCTTACGCCTAATTTTTCTGCTCTAAAATGTCAAAAACATTTGGATAAAATGAAGGAATAGTCAAATGTTTAAATGCTTGGTCTATGTGATTTTAAACATCTAGATTTTTAAAATCATAGAAAAGATTGAATTTCTCAGATTTTATTCATAACCACTATTATGTATATTTAATATGTTAAAACTTTTTAGAGAACCACTACCATGTGAACAAGGCCAAAAGGGGTAATGCTGTAGGGAAAGTCATTTATAAGCATTTTAGGCCTCTTGCCTAATTTTAGTGACCGTTCTGCTCAATTTTTGTTGTGCCAATACTATTTCATTTAAGCCTTAGACCAATGGGTGATACACATTCAGAAATATATTTATCTAATTCTATTTTGGTTGTTAATTCAGAGGCCTCATTTAAACCAAAAATGGGAAGCTAAAGTGTCTCTTTTAACAACATTAAGAAACAGGCTTAGTACTTCAAAAAAATATTCAGGGGGCAACTGGGGGGGTGCAGTTGTTTAAGCACCAACTTTTGGTTTCCGCTCAGGTTGCGATCTCGGGCCGGTGATGTGGAGCCCTGCACTGGGCTCTGTGCTCAGCAGAGACTGTTCACGACTCTCTCCTTCTCTCTCTCAGGCCCTCCCCCCAAATAAACAAAGAAATCTTTAAAAAAAAAAAACTTTAATGTTTTATATTTTACTTTCTTCAATAGATTATTGTTGTACTCAAAGAAGTATAAAGAGGTAAAATAAGGTTTCCTATGTAAGAAATTTCTATGTAAAGAAACTTTGTAAGAGTAACATTTTCTAGAAGTTTTTACACTAAAATATAACTATTACGTGTAACGGATCACATTTTTATGTTGACTAGCCATCCTCTAAAGGCACACGAAGTTCTGACTGCTGTGCAAAGAGAGAGCTGCCAGAGGAATACTTTCTGGCAAAGTCCGGTTCCACATGTTGTTGCTGACCATGGGAAACAGATTATGGCCAAAACAAATGCTAAGATTATTCCAGGAACTTTCTGGCCCACCTGGAGCTTTTTTCTTAATGACCCAGTCTCTACCAAAATGATTTTCTAGCCTTGGCTAATTCAGGGTACAGTTTTAAAATGAATTACTTAATTCTAGCTCTGTGAGGAGTTTCAGAATAGGCTGAGCATCTCGGGAAGATGGAGTTTAATATACAGTGATAACTGCCTTGGCATGAGAAATCTCTTTTTTGTGGTTTATTCAAACATAATTTATAGTTAATAAAAAACAATCCTTTTTGGGTATACAGTTCTATGGATTTTGACAGAATTATAAGTAGTTTAACATCACAGTCAAGATAGAAAAGATTGCCATATCTGAAATTTTTTTTTCAGGTGTTTTTGTGAGCAACCCCCTTCCTACGTCTGGAAGCCATTGGTCTGATTTCTGTCCCTATAGTACTATCTTTCTTAGAATGTGATAAATCAAATCATACAGTCCGTGGCCTTTTGATTCTGGCGTAATGCTTTCACTCAGCATAACATTATATTGCCCATATCAGTTTATTCCTTTTTTCCCCCTTTTGAGATTAGCCTTTTAATGCTAATGGAATCACTCGACAGTGGCCTGAACCAATCATTTGTGGTCTGGCATTCACATTTTCCTTAGCCAAGTGGTCCCTTTTCCATCATCCTGCACACTCAGGGATGGTCATATGACACTGGTTAGACAATTGAGAAGAAAGGAGAAAGTTGTTGGAGAACATTTGGGAAATATTTAACCCTCATTTATAAAAATAAATTTATCATACTCTAGTCCCACTGCTTGCTTCCCTCCTTCCAGATCCCTTTAGGCATATGATGTCTAGAACTAGGGGACCCATTCGCAAGCCTGAAGGAAAGGCCAAAAGAACTGTAGACAAAAAAAATCCCAGAACCTTGTCCTTTTTAGCTTATCAAGAAACCTTGAAACTGCCCAACGTCAGATTTCTTAGTGTGCATGATGGTTAACTGTGCTTGTTACTCGTGCCATTTTACTACGTTATTTGCAGTCAATGACATTCCTCGCTGAGAAACTGCCATCCAGAGCCAGTTTGGTTTGACTTTGGGGCTCAGTTTTAGGATTGTGTAATTCTGATTATTATGGTCAGAAAATGTTCACTACTCTTTCTATCATTAACTCCTTGTTGTACATGAAATGGGTTGCCACCTAAACATTTTGCTGGAGAATTGCAACCTTTCAGTTCACTTAAACAATGATAATTTTATACCATTATGATCTGCCTTAATTCACTTACTAGGTTTGCTCCAGTGTTTTCTGGACTGGTTGAAGAACTGTGAAAAGGATATTGTTCACCGATTATGATATTGCCACTCTCTTCTAGAGTGAAATGTATGGATTATTTCAGATTATTCTCTAGAAAAGAGAATTAACCACAAAATCTAATGAGTCTTGATAGGAGCGTATTGTTCATGACCCCGTGATTGCAGGCTCACAACAGCAGACACGGAGTTGCTCAACTGGCATGTTTGACTATATTAGGTTAATTTTAAAACAACAGAACATACCATTACTTTGGGGAATTAAAGGAACACAAGTTGATGTCTTTAAAACAAAACAGAAAAAGAATGAAAATTACTTCTCTATGTAGGTCCACATATTAATCTGGGGTCTGTCAAATATATGCTATTATTACTTATTATTAAGTACTCATATCAAAGTTATTGCAAACTAACATCCTTTTAGTTTTACAGTCACTGAACAGGAAATCCTGTCCTGAAAGAATTGTTCTCTCTGCTATTAATGAAGGGATGTGCCCACTCACTGGGAATAGCCCGAGAGGGCAAGTGGTCCTGCAGAAATATTGGAACAAGGTAATATAAAACTTGGAAATATTTCTGTTAATAAAACATTTTTTTAAAGATTTTATTTATTTATTTGACATACAGAGACCACAAGTAGGCAGAGAGGCAGGCAGAGAGAGAGGAGGAAGCAGGCTCCCCGCTGAGCAGAGAGCCCAATGTAGGGCTCGATCCCAGGACCCTGAGATCATGACCTGAGCCGAAGACAGAGGCTTTAAACCACTGAGCCACCCAGGCGCCCCTAATAAAACATTTTTATCCCAATAATTTGAAGAAAGTTTCAGACTAAAGCCTATTTTATGTCAAATACTTTTGCAAAGATGGCCAAAGTTTTCGACTGAAGGAAGTGTCCATATTTATCTATGGGCCCCAAAATAAACTCAAACAATGTTAGAACTATTCTTCTTATATAAGATATTTCATGAATTATTTCTTGAATTAGTGTTAAGAATAAGGAAGTAGGCTGTGCTTGGAACTGAATTATAAACTCAATATGCCTTCATCAATATTTCATAAAATAATTCTGCAAATGTTAATAGATAAGGAATGATTTTGTAATTTTATTAGCTTTTCAATTAGTCTGAGGTACAACCACTTTGCTTTTTTCCCCAATGCATATGGAACACATTTTCTTGAGAATGTTTACCCAAATTTTTGTTCATTTAATATAAGACCATAGAATTACTTGAGAAATGTAGCAAATTTATGTTACTTTAGATTATCTAAAGGATATTCTTTGAACATGTCTTGAGATTTCTTGAAGTTATAAATTATAGAGAAAACATTTTAGAGATCATCTGTTGATGTTGTTTCAAGTGCCCTGATTTACTCACTGATAGATATATATGTTTTTTGAGTTGGACGAAAAGGAGTGAAATTACAAAGAAAGTTCTAAGAATTTCTCATTCTCTACTGTCCATCTCACTTGTGATATAGTCTACAGAGACGTGTTGTGCCTGTGAGTGGCCGTTGGCCATAGCTGCATGGGGACAGAGTTTGAGAAACATTGCTCTGTAGATTACACCATTGAGGAAACCAGTGATCGGAGACGTGAAATAAATTGTGTGGCTTAAAACAGCTATTTAGAGGCATAAGATAGAGGAAAGGTCCTCAAGTAGAAATCAGTACTCTTTGGTCTAGCCCTATAGGTGCCACGAATTTGTTGGAAACAGCAGCAAAAAGAGGACTGTAATCGTAAACAGTAACTTACCAAGAGTATGCAATTTATAGATTCGGGACACGGTGCCAAGACAGATCTATTGCCTGTGTGATGTAGCGTGTTCACAACTCCTAGACACTGCTACCCTTCGGGTCTCAAAATCCTGGCATGGGCAAATATTATTTAAGCCACAGAAGAGAGCTGACCCAATAATAGCCATATCACTGTGTTGCACCCTCAACTAGAATGACGAACTAGGTGGGGAGAAGGACCTAGTGGTGGTGATTATAGGGTCTGGGCAGCAACCAGGTTGAGTCCGAGTGATTCACTGTAGACAAAGAAGCACAGACCAAATCTGACAACTACAGGGCACTTATTGCTTACTACATACGAAATACTACGTACTACAAATATTAGAATCTCTACGGTCCTGTATCTTTATGAGAAAGGTACTTCTTCACATTTTTTTAGACAGAGAAAATAAGATGTAAATATAGTAAATGGTTTATTCGTAGTGATGTAGATAGCAAATCCAATCCTTGGAACAAGATTTTAGGCTTCGGTAGTCTGACTCAGGACACACACTCCTAAGCAGTGAGAGAAGCAAAGTTAGGAAGAGCAACCTGATATTCATAAACTTCTGGATTCTAGGTCTGGTTTTATTCATGCTTTGGGATCCTGTGAGATTCTCTGTATATCCCCCTCTCTATTTTTTACATGAGCCGTGTGCTCCTTAAACAATAACCAAAAAGCTTTTACTAGTTGTTGAGAACTTAGGAGCTGAGAGTAGGGACTGCAGAGACGCTTACCAACAGGCTACTGGAGCTACTTACACAGCGTGCAAAATAGCAGACACGGTGGATTTTTAACAAAGCCGTCTCTACTTGAAATACTCTTTCCCTAATCTACTTGAGAAATAAAGATTACGGAACAATGCGGAGAAGTAAAGAATGAGGATCCTTAAATAACCTGATCATGTTGAAAATCTAGAAATTCTGAGAATGGATGTGTGCTAGATTCGGGCTCAGAATTTTAAACTATTCTGGAATCTAAGAGCCAGGAGTGGAGTGATATGTCAGTTGTATGCAGTTTTTAATAAAAAGGGGATGCACAATTTGATACTTGTAAGATGGTCAAAATGTGTTGTAGACATCACATAACACAGACTTACATTTTCCCTGGGTAACTCTTGAGAACACGACACATTGACATAAGTGCTGTTGTACTGACTGTTCTTTAAATCACATCCTTAGATCGCAGCCACATTAGGTAAAGTGATTTGTGTCTATGCAATTATTATACACTTTTCACTCCTTAAATTTTTTAAGTGTACAGTACAGTCTTGCTAACTATAAGCACAATGTTGTACAAAAAACCTCTAGAACTCTTTCACCTCATGTGATGACTTTAGACCTGTTGAATATCAACTCCACATTTCTCCTTTCCCTCAGCGCCTGACAACCATCATTCTACTTCCTGCTTTGAGGAGTTCGACCGTTTGAGACACCTCATGTGAGCGGAATGATGCAGTGTTTGTTCTTCTGTGACTGATTTATTTCACTTATCATTATGGCCTCAAGGTTAATCCATTTTGTAGCATGTGATGGAATTTTTTATGGGTAAATAATGTTCCAAGCCATGTATAAACCACATTTTATTTATCCATTTATCTGTCGGTAGACATTTAGGTTGCTTCTACCTCTGAACTATTGTGAACAAAGGGGCACTGAACATGGAAGTGCAGATGCCTCTTTCTGATCCTGGTTTCAATTCTTTTGGATAAGAACTGAGAATTAGGGTTTCTGGGTTATATAGGAAGTCCATTTTGACTTTTTGAGGAACTTCCATATTGTTCTGCATAGTGGCTGCACCATTTTACATTCCCAGCAAAGGTACATAGGGGTTTTAATCTCTCCACATCCTTATCAACAAATGTTGTTTTCTGTTTCCTGGGTTTTACACTTTCATGTCTCATGTTTGTATTTAACCCACTTGGAGTCAATTTTTGTGTATGGAGTAAGAGAAGAGTCCAATTTCATTCTTTTGCTTGTGGATATCCAGTTTTCCTAATACCATTTGTTGAAGACTCTACCCTGTCCCCATTGTGTATTCTTGGCACCCTTGTTAAAGATCACTTGATGTGTGGATTTATTTCTACGCTCTTTTTTTGTTTCGTTGGTCTCTATCTTTATACTAGTACTATGCTGTTTTGATTATTGTAACTTCGTAGTAGGTTTTGAAATAATGATGTATGAAACTTCCAACTTTATTCTTTCTCAAGATTCTGGTTTTTTGGAGTCTTTGGGGGTCCCATATGATTTTAGGATTGTTTTTTCTATTTCTATAAAAACGTCATTAGAGTTTTGAAAGGGATTGCACTGATTCTGTATATTGCTTTGGGTAGTGTAGTCGTTTTAACATTGTTATGTCTTCCAATCCATGAACGTGGGATCTCTATTTACGTATGTCTCCTTTAACTTCTTCAGCAATGCTTTGTAGTTTTCAGTATACAGGTCTTTCACTTCCTTGTTTAAGTTTATTCTTTAAAATATTATTCTTTTTGGTACTATTGTGAACAGAATTGTTTTCTTAATTTTCTTTCAGATTGCTTATTGTCAGGCTATAGAAACACAAGTAATTTTTGTACACTGATTTTGTATCTTGCAACTATATTGCATTTGTTTATTAGGTCTAACAGTTTTCTTATGTATATGAATGTGGAGATGGGGAGGTAGCCAGGAGATTTGAATGTGCGACCATCAGTATGCTGCCTGATAGAACTTCCTGAGAGAGTGAGTAAACTTAGTTGGGAATAAATCTGTTGCAATTTAAACATAAGTAATATCATACATTTGTAGTTTATAAGCAAGATTAATAAAATTTTGCATTAGTTTTAACCTTTTAAACATTTAATGGATTTCAGACTCAATTTCCAATACTGACAGCAAGTTAATTCTTTAGGTAAAAAGCATTTGTCATAGTGGTGCAAGAAGGTAATTTATTGCGCTATGCTTTTCTTGGTACTTTCTTCAGTTTATCTTGGTAGGATTTCATTGTCTAGAAGGCCTGAAATTTGTAAAGTGATATTCTAGTGCCATAACCAAAAAGATTAGCAGTGACAGTTTTCTAAAATATATGTTTCCTACCAGAGGTAGGCTTCTCAGCCCATTTCCTTTAATGATATCTGGAGAGGATCTGATAAGCTTTATTCTGCTTTACACAGGTTAAAGGGCATTGTCTTCCCTTTCACTCCAGCAGCCAACAACAAAGTCAGGCATATGTTATCACCATCACACAGGACGCTGTGGACTAGCTTGTGTTAAACAGAGCACAAATACAGGAAAAGTGTCAGACAGGTTAAAAGCTGGTAGAGCTCTGCTAAGAGAATATTATGCTAATAATATTTCAGGCAGATATATGTTATTAGATTTCAGCATAAAGTACTCAGAAATAATTAAACATGTAAAACCAGATTGAGAGCAGTCATTTTACTTTCCTCGCTTTGGAATTATGACCCCATTTTGTAAAGATAGAAAAATAACAGTTAAATGAGAAACAGTTAAGTCAGGAAATGACACAATTTCTCAAACATACAATTAAACAATTTCTTAATAATTTAAAAATTGTTCCCCTCTGCTTTGTGTGATAAAAATTCTAATTATATTTTCTTATTTCAAAAGAAAAGGGGATTTCCATTTTGTGGCAAAAATTTTGTCATAGATAAAGAATGCTCGTCTTTTGGATACTAAAGAGCTTGTTTCATTCAGGGATTTTATGTTGTGGGTTTTAATTGCGGTGTGTGTCTGGTTTTAAGCAGTCGTGGTGGATGTATTCTAGTTGTATCTACCAATGTAGTGCTGTGTATCATACTGCATTTGCTAATGGTGGGTATGTCCGAGTAATATCTACCAATGTAGTTTTACATACCATATTGGGTTTGTTAAGAAAATGATCTCAAGGGGCTCCTGGGTGGCTCAGTGGGTTAAAGCCTCTGCCTTCGGCTCAGGTCATGATCTCAGGGTCCTGGGATCGAGCTCTGCATCAGACTCTCTGCTCAGTGGGGAGCCTGCTTCCTCCTCTCTCTGCCTGCTTGTGATCTCTATCTGTCAAATGAATAAATGGAATCCTTTGGAAAAAAAAATGATCTCAAGCATTTTGCAAAGTGATTTCTAAATCCCTTCTTTTAAAAAAGCTTACAAACAAAATGAATTACAAAATTTCTGAAGATAAAACAAAAATAATAATATAGTTTTCAACTTTGACATAGCCACTATCAGTATTTTGATTCATTTTCTGTTCATGTGTATTTTTCAATACACTTTTAAGTCTGCAGTCAAATGTGTATACACACAGAAATGTATATATGTATTTATAGTTATAAATGTAACTTTTCTTAAAAATCAGTATTATATCATCCATTTTCATATATTCTTATATTTTTTATAACCTTCAGTTTTAATGGCTATATAAGATTTCATGTTTCAACAAGCCATAATTTATTTATTCAGTGAACATTTGTATGGGATGCACAAGTATCTTTGTTAGATTCTTTCAAATCTTCTGATTACCCTAGGGAGAGTGCCTCCCTATATTTTGTATCTACTTTTTTTTTTTTTTTTTTAAGATTTGATTTGTTCATTCATGAGAGACAGAGAGAGGCAGAGGCAGAGGGAGAAGCAGGCTCCTCACAAAGCAGGGGGCCCAATGCAGGGCTCAATCCAGGATTCTGGTATCCTGACCTAAACCAAGGGCAGACACTTAAAGGACGGAGCCATGGAGGAGCCGTATCTTGTATCTTCTCACGACCGTGACCAGGAAGGGCCATATCATGTGGATCGACTGTCGGATTTAATGGAGCAATTGTAATGCACATGTCCTCAGAATAAAGCATTAAATATTGAAATATTAAGTTAATTGTCTCCAGGGGTGTTGCAGAGAAGTGTGGTAGTTCTATACAAATGTAGGAGCCATTCCTAGTTTGGATTGAAGCAGGAAAATGTTACAGACTGCTAAAGAGGCTTAAAATCTCTACCATCCAAGCATCAGAGCAGAATTAAGCTGCCATGCCAAAGTGCAGACAGAGAAAACTCATGTCTGAGACAAAATCAGGGTTAATAAGTAAAAATAGTCCCCTGAAAAGTATTTTAAAGTGTGTTTTTTTTGTCTGGATGTGTTACAAACCACAGTAAGGCCATATGTGATCTCTATATATCTATCTGTGTTGGAAAAACTATGCTGCTTGGTGATCTTGCTTTTAGGACCCCAGGAATATACTAATAATCACACATTGATTGTCTTCTCTGGCTCTTGCTTATGAAGAACCAAATACAAACATCCAAATACACACCACACTTTATCAGGGGGTATTTCTTATCGTCCTCAAAAATGTTACTGTACGGCCTTGATACTAAAGAATGGAAAATTTATTATTGCTTTATACCTTTATTTTTACCCTAATTTTTTTGTTTCTTTTTGTTTTCCCCTCCCTATTCTTTTTATTTAAGGGGATGAACTTGACAACCAGATTTTTAAGAAATCAAATACACTGAAGCAGTCGAATATCTTTTGCCTTAGAGTGTATATCATAGAATAACGGGTTGTTTTTACCTTCATGAGAATAATGATTTTTCAAATAATTACATCTTTAACTTTCTTTTGACTTTATTAGGACTTCACCATTGAAAGATTCCACTTTTCTTACTTATGGCCATGATTTCAAGTAGTTTATCAGTGAATAAGTATCTTTCATGTTTCTCCACAAGGGGCTGTTCTTTAAAAACTGTAATAAGCCGATTAACACAGCTTGAATAAAAAACAAACTTTACCTTATTTTTAGTTAGGAAAATCTCACATGGAAATATCAAAAGACAGACAACATTATTTAGTTAGTTTAATTTTGTGCTCGGCTGATGCTGGACACAACAACAAAGAGAAGAAGAGTCTTTCTCTGCTGCAGCCCAGATGTTACAAGACTGTTGAACTTGGGTTTAACTGACCCAGGAGAATCAGTTGGCTGCTACAGAGGCCCTACTTCTGGCTTTGTGGAGACCAAGGAAAGCCCTTGCAACATGTCTAAGAGCAGATCCAGGGTGTCTCAGGCAAACTAGGCAGCACTTTGGCAAAATCTCCTGAATTGTGCAATCTCGGACTCTGTTTTTTTCCACTTTTTCCCTGTGAATATCACATGCTTAAATTGGGCCATGCAGCTGTGTGTGGGTGGAGTGCGTGTACTCAGAGCTCTGAGGTCTGAGGTGCACAGTCAGTGGTGCACTATATCTTCCCCTTCCCCCACCCTGAGAAACTTCAGCAGTAATTCCTTGAGGTTAGTAGTTGGTAACCTGATCTGTTCACCCCAAATGTTAAAACCTTCTCTTGGTTTTATGCCTGTGTAGTTTGTATCTATTAGGCAGTTTGCAAATGTTTCATTTGTTTTTAGAAATCTAATGAGAAATGTTATATCAATAGTTTTCAATCAGAGAAGAATCTCCAATTTAATTGTCAAAGAAGTCACCATTTCTGCAATTTTAATTCTTAAATTCAGTTTTACACTTTATTAGAATGTTGATTATTGTATTTGTAAAAAAAAATCCTCATATTATTCCCTGTTTAAATAACACATTTTTTAAAAGATTTTATTTCTTTATTTGACAGAGACAGAGAGATCACAAGGTAGGCAGAGAGGCAGACAGAGAGAGAGAGGAGGAAGCAGGCTCCCCGCCAAGCAGAGAGCCCGATGTGGAGCTCGATCCCAGGACCCTGAGATCATGACCTGAGCCGAAGGCAGAGGCTTAAACCACTGAGCCACCCAGACACCCCTAAAAACACATTTTGAAGTACTCCTAATAATCCTTGCCCTACTTTCTTTGAATTATGGAGTAGTTGTTTAGTCATACTTAAAGGACCTGGTTCTTAGGACAAGGTTAACCTTGCAAGTTCAAAGCACAGTTTGTTAGAGAGTAGCTATCATGGTCCCCAAGAATGTTATTCTGTGCCCTCCTGGATCCAAAGACATTGTGTTTCATTATCCTTGAGTCTACTAGCCATCTTCTTTCCTCTCCTTCCTTCTCCTCCTCTGCCTCCCAGTAAAGGAAGAGACTTGATAATCGGATGAAAACTTTCACATGCAATGATGTTACTTAGTTTCTAATGTCTTTCGCCAGGAACGGTGGGCTGTAGCAATAAGAATAATCAAAAACTTAACAGGAACATCAATGACATGTATGAATCTATTGTGGTGCATATGATTTAATCTCATAGAATTCTAATTTTATCACTACAAGTCAAGCTTTAGGAGTCTGACTTCACCAAGTTGGTGACATAGGTCATTCCTGACTTTGCTTCCTCTCACAAGAACAACTAATAAGTACTCAAGAACACAACACCACTGAGAGAATCCTAGAAAATGAGGGAGAGGCTGAAGCATCCACTGCACACAGACACCAAAACAGATTGCATTCAAAGGTAAGAGGCACACACATTGACCACATGCCCCCGCCCGGCAGCATAGCACCCCCAGAGAGGTCTTTCCTGAGCTTCCATTCCTACAGTGGAAGAGAGAACCCAGTGGGGATTACCAGCATCCCTCAGCATTGGGGTCACTTTAGGGGAGTCCCTCCTCTGATAAACCAGAGGGATTGCGGGACTCTGGCTATGATGGAGAAGGGTGAGGGGTTTGCAACCAGCGCGTGCATCTTGGCGGACCAAGTTCATACCTACGATGCCCAGGGACTGATTCCAAACCACGGTTTTGCTCATCAGCAGAACCAGCCTGGGGGACACTCTGATCAGGGGATTTAGATCCGCCTCCCTGGGCTCTCAAATGAAACATCATGTTGACTCTGCAGCTTGATTTGCCCATACCCAGGCAAAGAGCTGCCTCACAAGCACCTGTTGCAGAGAGGCCTGTAGACCCCGTCGAGCCAGAAGGGCTGGTGGGAACACTGGCAAGATGTTTATCCCAGCACATCTGAGCTGAGAGATGGGTGGGAAAAGCTGAGTGCGCCCAAAGTAAGGGTCATCCTAGGCAGGAAGAGTTACCCTGCTAGGCATAGGCAGGGGATTACTTCAGAGCAAAGGTTGAGGGCAGCTCCCAGGCTTCCCCAATTAGAGAGATTATTTGGGAAGTAGAGAGTAGCCTGTAGTCACCCCTCCCCTTCCTGCCCAAGCAAGGAAGCTGAGAGAGCCTCACCCACTGTGGCTCCCGGGGCCCCTTCAGACCAGAAGGGCTGGTGAAAATAAGTGGAAGCTGTGTGGCCCAGCAGCACTCAAGTAGAGAGGCCGGAGGGCGGAGCTGATCACCCCCAGGGGGGTGTTGAGGGTCCCGGTGCTGTGCACAGGCAGGGGATTAACTCACAGGCAAGGGCTCGGTATTTTTCTAGCAATTCATGTTCTGTTTAAATATTCTTGTCACTGATAAATGAAAAAGCACAACTGTGTTTTCAGAGTGGTACTTAAAAGATTTATTTCTTAAGTGACAGGTCTTTTCACTTGTAAGTGAAATTTTAAGAAAACTTTTCCCTGAATAGCTAAAGCAATCTTCAGGCAGAAAAAAAAGCCAGAGGCATCACACATCCTGATTTCACACTGTATTCCAAAGCTCTGTTATTCAAAATAGTATTGTACTAATATAAGAACAAATTATTGGAACATAATAGGAAGCCCAGAACTAAATTCACACATATATGGTCAATTGACGGACAAAGGAGCCAAGAATATGTAATGGGAGAAGGAGTCTCCTTAGTAATGACGTGGGGTAAACTGGCCCAGTACATGTAAAATAGTGAAACTGAACCACTCTCTTACATCACACACACAAATAAACTTAATGGAGTAAAGATTTACACAAGAGACCCGAAACCATGAAACTCCTAGAAGAAAAAATAGAGGGGAACTCCTTTACAGTTCAGTAGTTGGATTTAACACAAAAACAAAATCGACAAGTGGGAGTGTGTCAAACTGAAAAGCTTCTGCACAGCAAAGGAAACCATCAGCAAAAGGAACAGGCAACCTACTAAAGGAGAGAAAATATTTGCAAATCTTAACCTGATAAAGAGTTAATATCCAAAAAATGTTAAATCTTTATATAATGCAATAGGGAAAAAATCAAATTAAAAAACAGGTGGAGGATCTGAATCAACATTTTCCCAAAGACATACAAATGGCCAACAAGTCCATCAAAAAGTGGATGGAACTAGAGAGTATTGTGCGAAGCAAAATAAGTCAGTCAGCGGAAGACGAATACTGAATGACTTCACTTGTATGTGGAATTTAAGAAACAAAACAGATGAGTATAGGAGAAGGGAAGGAAAAATAAAATAAAATGAAAACAGAGAGGGAGGCAAATCATGAAATTCTAAACTATGAGAAACAAACTGGGGGTTCTTGGAGGGGAGTGGGGGGATGGGTAGCTGGGGGAGGGGCATTCAGGAGGCACTTGATGGACTGAGCACTGGGCGTTGTATACAACTGAGGAATCACTGAGTTCTATCCCTGAAACTAAACAAAACTAAACAAAAAACTGCTTAACATTAATAATCATCAGAGAAATGCAAATCAGAACCACAAAGATATTTCACCGTATACCTGTCAGAATGGCTAGAATCAAAAAGATAAATAACACATGTTGGAGAGGACATGAGGAAAAGGAACTCTCCTGCTCTGTTGGTAGCAAACGCAATTTGGTGCAGCTATTGTGGAAAACAGTGTGGAGGTTTCTCAAAAAAAAATTTTTTTTCAGAATAATATTTTTTTTAATAAACATATAATATATTTTTATTTACACACTTCACACCAAAACACATACCCTCCCCGATGTCCATAGCCCCACCCCCTTCTCCCAACCCCCCTCCCCCAGCAACCCTCAGTTTGTTTTGTGAGATTAAGAGTCTCTTATGGTTTGTCTCCCTCCCAATCCCATCTTGTTTCATTTATTCTTCTCGTACCCACTTAAGCCCCCATGTTGCATCTCCACTTCCTCATATCAGGGAGATCATATGACAGTTGTCTTTCTCCACTTGACTTATTTCCCTAAGCATGATACGCTCTAGTTCCAATGGAATACTATGCAGCCATCAAAAGAAATGAAAAAAAAATTTAAATAGAAATACCATATGATTCAGTAATTCCATCCCTGGAAATTTACCCAAAGAAAATGAAAACAATAATTTGAAAATTTATATCATCTCTATGTTTACTGCAGCACTATTTGCAATAGCCGAGACATGGAAGCAAACCATGTATTTATCAGTAGATGAACGGGTAAAAAGAATAGAGAATGGAATATTACTTGGCCATAAAGAGAACGAGCTCTTGCCGTTTGCAACAACATGGATGAACTTAGAGGGAATTGTGCTAAGTGAAGGAAATCTGAGAAAGAAAAGTACCATATCATTTCAATTATATGTGGACTCTAGAAAAACAAAACAAATGAACAAACAAAAAGCAGAAACAGACTCATAAATACAGAGAACAAACAGATAGCTGCCAAAGGGAGGGGGCTGAGAAGATGGGGCACTCATGAAGGGGAATGGGAGATACAGGCTTCTACTCATGGAATGAGTTAATCCCGGGGATAAAGGTGTAGCACAGGAAATACAGTCGGTAGCACTGGAATAGGTTGTATGGTGACAGCAGCTACACCTGTGATGATCATAAGCATAAAATACACTTGTTGAAGGACCCGTACTGTACACCCCAAACTTATGTAACATTGTGTGTCAACTATACCTCAATAAAAAATTTTTGAAAGGAAAAATAATTAAAAATAGAGCCATAGGGGCACCTGGATGGGTCAGTGGGTTAATCCTCTGCCTTCAGCTCAGGTCATGATCCCAGGGTCCTGGGATCGAGCCCCCCATCAGAGTCTCTGCTTGGTGGGGAGCCTGCTTCCCTCTCTCTCTGCCTGCCTCTCTGCCTACTTGTGGTCTCTGTCTGTCAAATAAATAAATAAATAAATAAATAAATAAATAAATAAATAGAATCTTTAAAAAAATACAGAGCCAGAGAACAGATTGGTGGTATCTAAAAGCAGGGCATCGGATGGGCATCATGGGTGAAGATGAACAGAAGTTGCAGCCTTCCAATAATAAAGTTAGTAAGTCCTGGGATGTAATGTACAACATAGTGACTGTAGTTAACAATACTGTATTATATATCTGAAACTTGATAGCAAAGTAAATCTTAATGTTCTCATCACAAGAAAAAAAATGATAACTCGTGGGGATGGAGGTTAACTTACGGCAGTAATCATTCTGCAATATATACATATATTAAATCGTTAAGTCAGACATCTAAACCTAATGCAATTTCATATGTCAATTATATCTCATTTAAAGAGAGAAATAATTAGGAATAAATTTAACTAAGGAAGTGAAAGATTTGTACAATGAAAACTATAAGACCTGATGAAAGAAACTGAAGAAGATTCAAATAAATTGAAATATATTCCATGTTTATGGATTGGGAGAATTAATACTACAAAAATGTTCAGGATATGCAAAGCCATCTACAGATTCAACACAATCTTTACCAAAATTTCAATGACATTTTTTCACAGAAATAGAGCAAAACCCCAAAATACTCTGAATAGCCAAAGAAATCATGAGTAAGAATAACAAAGTTGGAGGCATCACACTTCTTGATTTTAAATTATACTATAAATCCCCAGTAATTAAAGCGGTCTGGTATTGGTATAAAAATAAACACATAGACTAAAGGAAAATAGAAAACCCAGAAATAAACCACCACTAATATTTGATAAGGGAGCCAAGAAAATTCACTGGGGAAAGAAAGTCTGTTCTACAAATGGCGTTGGGAAAACCGGACAGCCACGTGAGGAAGAATGAAACGGGTCCTGTTCTGCACCAGTCACTAAAAAGTCTCTATAATAGCAAGAATTCTTACAAGAAAACATATGGAAGAAGCTCCTTGATGTTGGTCTGGACAATGAGTTTATACATATCACACCAAAAGCATTAGTCACAAGAGCAACGATCAACAAATGAGCTTACATTAAACTAAACAAACAAACAAACAAAAACAGAAAAAGATTCATCATCAAGGTAAAAATACAACTTATGGAATGGGAGAAAATATTTGTAAACTCTATCTTGGAGAAGGGGTTAATATCTAAAATATATGAAGAACAGGACCCCTGGTTGGCTCACTCGGTTAAGCAGCTGCTTTCAACTCAGGTCATGATCTCAGGGTCCTGGGATCGAGTCCTGCATCAGGCTCCTTGCTCAGCTGGGACCTGCTTTGCTCTCTCCCTCTGCTGCTGCTCCCTCTGCTTATGCCCTCTCTCTCTCTGTGTCAAATAAATAAATAAAATATTTTAAAAATTTAAAAAAATATATATGAAGAACTCATAAAACTTACCCAAATGGTCAAGAGGTATGTGAAAAGATATTCAACATTCCAATTGTTAGGGAAATGCAAACCAAAATCACAATTATCATATGATCTCGCTTATTTGTGGAGCATAACAAATAGCATGGAGGACATGGGGAGCTAGAGAGGAAAAGGGAGTTGGGGTAAATTGGAAGGGGAGGTGAATCATGAGAGACTGTGGACTCTGAAAATCAATCTGAGGGTTTTGAAGGGGCGGGGAGTGGGAGGTCGGGGTACCGGGTGGTGGGTATTAGAGAGGGCACGGATTGCATGGAGCACTGGGTGTGGTGAAAAAATAATGATACTGTTATGCTGAAAATAAATAAAAAATAAATTTAAAAAAATCACAATGAGATATTACCTCACACCTTTTATAATGGCTACTATGGAGAAGTTAAGAGTTAACAAATGTTGGTGAGGACATGGAAAAAAGAACACTTGTAAACTATTCATGTGCATCTGAACTGGTACAGACGCTAGGGAAACACTGTGGAGGTTCCTCAAAAAATTGAAATTAGAACCACTATATTATCCAGCAATGCTAGTTTTGGGTATATATCCAAAGGAAATAAAAATAGAATATTTGAGAGATATACATACTTCCACATTTATTGCAGCATTTTGTTTTAGAAAAGCCAAGATATGGAAGCAACCTATGCCTGTCAATAGACAGAAGGGTAACGATGCAGTGTGTATCCCCCATGGAATATTATTCAATCACAAGAAAGAAGAATTTGTGACAACATGGTTGGGCCTTCAGGACGTTGTGCTAAGTGAAGTAAGTCAGACAGAGAAAGACACACATTCTACGATGTTATTTAAACATGGAATTTTTAAAGATGTTATATTTATTTATTTATTTATTAGACAGAGATCACAAGCAGGCAGAGAGGCAGGCAGAGAGAGGGGGGGAAGCAGGCTCCCCGCTGAGCAGAGAGCCCGTTGAGGGGCTCGATCCCAGGGTCCAGGGATCATGACCTGAGCTGAAGGCCGAGGCTCAGCCCACTGAGCCACCCTGGTGCCCCTAAACATGGAATTTTTAAAAACCAAACTCAGTGGAATAGTGATTACCAGGGCGGGGAGTGGGGAAATTGGTAAATGTTGTTTAAGGGTAAAACCTTTCAACTGGCAGGTAAACAAGTCCTAGAGACCTAATGAAAGATACAGTGATTATAGACAACAATATTATAAACTTTAAAGTTGTTGAGAGACTAGATTTTAATTATTCTCACCACAAAAAAGAAATGATATGCATGTGATGTGATGCGATAGTGGTGTTAGCTAAGGTGATGGTGGTAATCCTACTGTAATACACAAATGTATCGAGTTAGTTGCTACATACCTTTAACTTATACAATGTTATATGCCAATTATATACCAATAAAATAAATTTGAAGAAAAGAAGAATGAAAGGTAAAATCTAATGTAAATTAATATTTACTCAAGTTTAATCACATAGTAAACTTGGGTAGTGTGGTATTAGAAACAAGCTGCTAAGGACATACATTAGTAAGAGTTTTGAATTTCAACAGTTACTGTCTACCAAGAACCTCTGGCAGGATGATTTTTCATTTCACAATTCCATGATGAAATAACCCGATGCTGTGTAACCTTTGGCATGACTCCAAATCCCTGGGGACGAAGATATTGAATAAAGTTAATTTTCAGAAAATGAAAAAAAGCTAGATATATATTTCCCTAACAAGGAAATAAATGATCTAGTGACTAAGAAAATTTACCTAAATGAACGTACATTGAACATATATTTAGTATGTCTAGGTTGATCCAAAACAAATGTTCTTAGAAACTCTCTGTATTGATAGAAACGGATGTATGTAAGCAAACAATTCAGTCCTTAGATAACTAGAAATGAGGTTCTTATTAGTTTAGATAATTTTGATACTAGGTCATAGAAATAAATTATTCTTTTTCTTTTAAGTTTTATTTATTTATTTGACAAAGAAAGAGTGAGCACAGAAGCAAGTGGAGTGCCAGGCAGAGGCAGGAGAAGCGGGCTCCCCGCTGAGCAGGGAGCCTGATATGGGGTTCAACCCCAGGACCCTGACTGAGATCAAGACCTGAGCCAAAGGCAGCTGCTTAACTGACTGATCCACCCAGGCACCCGAGAAATAAAATCATTCTCCAGTGAAATATTTTAAAGTTGTTTTTTGGTATAGATGAAAATGCTAAATAAATGATTACCACATGAAAACAACAAATTACAGGGATCTGCCTCTTTATCTTTTAGATAAAATCTTAAAAAAAAATAAAAAAGTTTCTTTGAGAGACTATGCTCAAGAGTGTGCTGTTCAGAGAGAGCACCTGAGCCCGGGAGAGGCAGATAAAAGGGGAGAGGCAGATGGAGATGCAGAGGCACAGGCGGAGGCAACTCCCAGCTGAGCAGGGAGCCTGAGGCAAGGCTGGATCCCAGGACCCTGGGGCCATGACCCAGACTGAAGGCAGAGGCTTGGCTGACTATGCCACCCAGGCGTTCCACATAATCTCTTTTAAAGAAAGTGTGTGTAGTCTACAAACAAATTTTCTATAATATTTAGTAATGATAGCCATCATTTATTGAGTACCTACTCTGTGCCAGTAACTATTTTTGTCATTAGTTTAATCTTCCTAATATCCCTATAAAAATTACTATCCACATTTCACAAATTAGAAACTGGGGACCATATAGAAGCCATAAAGCTAATTAGGGATGAGCTGATAATTAGCTCAAGTTTATCTGTTTCCAAAGTCTGTAACCTTCCCTTCATGCTGTAACCTTGGGGAATTTTTAGCTCTGCGTCCCTCTGCGTCCCTCTGCGTCAACTCTGCCTCGACATCCTCCCTTGGCCACACAGCCCTTTCGACCAAGCTTCACTTTCACACCTTATTTGGCCATGATCAATTGGGTCTTTGTACCTTAAAAGGCACTTGCCTAGACTCTGTTCTCTCTTGTTTTCCACTTCGGAAAATCATATAGTGATTGCATCCAGGGCAAATTCCTCCTTTTCTCAACCTTCCTTATCCATACAGCTATCCAGAAAGTGGGTAAGATCCCAAATTTATATTCAGGTTTATTTGTGTGAGTGGAGGAGCTGGAAGATGAAGATTGTGGTAAGGAAAGGTAGATTGTCCGTGCCTTCTCATCCATCTCATTCCTGATTTTCCCAGCAGAACACAGCACTGAGTGGTCCCATACTTTCTCTGGTGTTAGGGAGGGATGCTTGGATTCTCATTCTCCTCTTGGTCCTTGCATGGATTTCCCTGTCCCTCTGCCTTCCAGCCGTGGGAGGAAGGCTGCTGGGCAGTGCAGACTTCATCCATTCCTGGAAATATGTGCTGGCACCATTAAAATATCTTAAAAATTTCGATTTAAATAAAGTATATTTTCTCCCCTTTTCTTCATCATGATTGAAATGCTTTCATTTTTAGAAAGCACAGGATTTGTTTATTGTAAACATATCGCTACAATAAAGAAAACAATCTGTAATTATGGTAATTTCTTTTAATTATTTTTCTTGTGTAAATTTATCACGGGAGGAGCAAGTCTTGATGTAAATGTTCAGTTATAATGTTCATATATTGATCACATTGAGAAACCCTGACTGACAGAATGAGAGTCTATTATTTGTGTTGTAGCTAATCTCTTTTTATGAACAAAGAACTCCATTATGAAGGTTTGGAAATGTTGAGGTTGGGGAAACCAGCCCATCAAATTTCAAGACGCCAAAAAGTCATACAGAGTAGAATTACAACATTGGTGATTTCACTCTGATCCAGCTCAAGAGATTCAAAGACTCAGTCTTGTCAATACCCTACAATTAGTCAGATGTGTTGGATGACTCACACTGACTAAACACACAAGAGACTGAAATATATAAATCAGAAAGTCAGTGTGTTATTTGACAATAAGAAATATAATAGTCAATATAACCCAACACTCCCGGTTTTCTAGCCAGAGTGTTTTCTTCCAGAAAGGAACCAGAAGTAAACTTGGTACACATAAAATCAGAATAAGTGACATATTTGATCTGAGGATTTAGAAGTATTTCTACAATAGAAATAAGTTCTACTCAACACAGCTTAGATGGGCCAGCGCTGGCGTTGGTCTTTCTGATTTTCATATTGCTGATATACTCCTCATGGTTTAACATTGTTTTATTTGTAGTTTTCGAATTACTTTTGCTCCAGTTACAATCAAGTGTTTTTGGAGCTTCTTTAAATGATATTACAACTAATAGTGAATATAAGAATAAAAGTTGCATTTGACCATTGCAGAGGAAGATTTGTATCGATTTAGTTCTTAACAACTAATTTATACAGTGAAAACATGGTTGGGAAATTAGATTCTTCAATTGTCAGAAATATGTCCCTAGTCAGTAAAGTCTGCAGGTATCAGTGAACATATAAATATATTAGAATTGACAAAATGCCAAAAAAATTCTGAAAGGAAGGGAAAAAACTTTCATGTTAGGTCAGAAAACAAATATGTATAATTTAGAAAACAAAGCAGACATCACATATCTACTGATTTCTAAAAGGTACATTACTTAAAATTTAAAGATAAAATTTCAAAATTATGTCAACTACATGAATTATTGGTGTAACGTGAATCAATCTTGAATCACAATCAAAGGAGTTACTGAAATGCATAAAAGAGCTCATTATGATCGTCTTGCTGAAGGGGATGTTTCGTAAAGAACTGCAGTTACAGTCGAACCGAACCTCAAGAAGTTCCTGTAACACTGTCCAATAATATCTAGTGTCATATACATTTCTTTCCTTTGGACCAACTAGTAGGAACTAGGATATATTTTAGAGCCAGGTTAAATTGCTAGAATTATCTGCCTTCCCACTGCTAACCTTAACAAGTCACTTGAGGTAGGTAAACTTCAGGAAGAAGAATAGTTTCTTATTAAGTGAATATAAGCACTGAAAAAAACGGTAGGCATACTGATTCATGTTAAAATTCATATTCAGAGAAGGACATTTGCTTACACTGAAAGCTATTTTCTATATACTATGTTTTATAGATAACTGATATAATATACTCATGTAAATACAGATGTCTTTTCCCCTCCTGGAAAAGTCAGTGAAATCATCTGAATTTATTTCATTAATACCACAGGTTTCATGTTATGAATTAAGTTATATTATGCATAAAAATGTAAACAATGAAAATATTTTGTAAATACATATAAAGTAACTTTTAGGTTCATTTCAGGAGTTATGTTATAGAATTTATAATATGAATGATCAACAGCTGCTTTATACTTGTCTTATAAATCTAAAAATAACTTAATTGAAGCAATTGACTCACAATCTTTACTGATCCAAGTTTGGCCATCTCCTTGAATAATGTCAGGGTCCATGAGCTTAACCCATCTGGCTCTCTGCTCAGGTCCTTGATTTCCACATTGTTCAGGCAGCCATTCCCTCAGCCACATCCTGGACCTTTTTATCACTCATTACTTCTTCCCCTTTCACATGTTAAAGTAAAAACAAAACAAAACCTGTCCCTAATCTTAAATCCTTAAAACTCAATAGTTCTCAGCTTTGGCTGCACATCAGAGCTACCTGGAGTTTTTCTTAAATCCTGATGCCAGAGTAGGCCCCATCTTGGATTAATCAGAATTGCTATAATCTCTAGAAGTGTGATCCAAGAATCACTAGATCTTAAAACTCCCAGGTGATACCAGTATGCCACAAAGATTGAGAACCACAGTTTTAACTTTTCCACTCAGTTACTCTTCTACACCTGTTTTTGAAACATAGCCCTCTCAGCTGTCTCCATCCACATTCCCCTTCCTTCGTTACATTGTTTCATACCCCATTACTTTGTTTCATTCCCTAGCTTGGCATCAAACTGCACCAACCAAAGGGTCCCCTCTGTACCTCAGCAGGGAGACAGCTGTGCCCTGGTGGTGAAAATCGCATTATAGGTGAAGATGTTACCAGCACTGTTTTTCTTGTCAGCTGCACCTGGGTTCTCCAGGATGCCAGGCCAGCCAGCCTTATTTTGCTAGTCATTTCATGTTCCCATGCTCTACAACACTTACTCAAAATAAGCTTCATTTTTCTCAAACTACAAACGGAGAATTTAAGAATTCAAACTAACTTCCTTTCTCCTGAATCTCAAATGTTCTCATTTTCCCCACCATTTATATAAACTTTTTTCTTTATTGTTTTGCAGCTCACAAATGGTATTTTCATTCCGTTGAATATCTCCTCTCCTCCTCTTTTTTCTCCATCCTTATATCAAATACATCAAAAATTCTGTGACTTCTGTATTGTATAAATTGGTCTGCTTTTCAGTACTGCTGCAGTTATGAGCTCAGATCAAGCAACCACTGACTCTTCTTGATTGCTGAAATGGTCTCCACCAGGCCTCCCTCCACTCTGGCCTCTTTCCCAGCAGTCCTGGAGAGTGATTCTGTCTCAGAGCCGTGCAGATCGTGTCTCTCCTTTATCGGGTTAGCAGTGTTGCCCTTCGGAAGGCCCCAGTTCCTGAATTTAAAGGTCTTCTACAATCTGTCCTCCAGCTTTCTCTCTTGCTTTATATTAAAGCAAATCTTTAGATTAAAGATCTCACAAAAGTCTGTTGTTTACATGTCTTAAATATTTGCCTACTTTTCAGTGCTGTTCCCTGTATGAAACATTGCTTCCTCCCTTCTTTTATTTGCTTAGTCTGGCATCATCTTCTCCGGGAAGCTATCCTCTAATTGTCTGGGACTATTGGCCCTTCTTTGTTTCACTCATCTTTGTTCTTCTACCTCCTTCCCATTGCTTTGAAAGTTTCTTTTTTTCTTATATGTATTCTCCACTAAAATATAATGCAGAGTCCATGACAATCGTCTTCACCATTAGCATAGGTTTTATATAACATAATACAATATGTAATGGGTTTTGATTATAATTTCAATAAGTCATTGGAACACAAATTTAAGTGAATGTTCAAATGCTTTTAATGATGTATAATAAAATTCAACCAGGACTCCACAGAATTTCATAATGCAATAAAATACCCCATAGAGGACTATAAATTATAATAATGAAAATTCTGGGACTTCAGTGAAAATGAGTTTAGTGATCTCATAATCATTTGTTTAGTTTTGAGAACTCTTCTGTATTTGATGCACTGAGCATGATTCACAACTCACCAGAAGATCACTCAAAGATGGAGAAGACAACAACCTTATTTAAGGCCTGAAAATCACCTGAAAAAAACTTTGGGTCCAAAAATACATCATTATTTGTTAAAAGTAAGTAACACAGACTTCGGAGCTAGACAAACCTGGTATGAAACTTGGATCCAGTATTAACAACAAAACCTCAGGTGAGTGACTTCTTCTTTTTAAAATATTTTATTTATTTATTTGACAGAGAGAGATACAGAGAGAAAGGGAACACAAGCAAGGGGAGTGAGAGAGGGAGAAGCAGGCTTCCTGCAGAGCAGAGAGCTCGATGTGGGGCTCAATCCCAGGAACTTGGGATCATGACCTGAGCCGAAGGCAGAACCTTAGCTGACTGAGCCACCCAGCTGCCCCTAAATTCTAAAGAATATTTATACTCTAGTCAGGTTTGGGAGAATTTTATCAAAAGCTCTGTTGAAACTTTAATGCAGCATTTACATTTCATTTACTGGTCACAAGAGGGAGTAAGAACACTGATAAAAATTACATATTTTCAAACACTTTTCAAGATAAGTTGTATGAAAAGAATTTCCTTGAGTTTTAAGGATGAAATGATTTCTCTTGTCCCTAGTTGGTCTAAGAATTTTATCAGCTCTTAATTTTGAACTGATACATTGTATTTAAATGATAAAATCTAAATTCATAAAAATATTAGAATCTTTATGTCTAATAAAGGTCATTTTTGAACAGTCTGAAAAGGTCTGGAGGTACTTTTTTAATACTGACTGATATGTCTGAGTCAGCTATCATGTTTTCAACATTGAAGTGAGTGTAAACAAAGCTTTGTTTATTGATAATGACGTAACATGATGATGAAATATGTTGCAAAAGTAGATCTTTTAGAGGAAAATCTGAGATTCCTTTCCTAGAATGTCTGTAACTTATGACAATTTGCTGTTTTCTTTTCTGATTTTATCATTTCCTTTAAAAAGCTATGTGATAAAGTTCAAGATATCTTCTGTTGAAAGTGCAACACTGTGGACCTTTGAAAATGTTCTTAATAAAAATTTGTACAATTTTCTCTTCAGAGTTTAGGTCTCCCAGAGATCACATGGCAGCTTATCTTACGTCCTTTGACAGAATGAATATAATTCCCCCTGATGATTGCTTCTTACCACTTTGATGTTCCTGCTGGCTATTTAAGGAAGGAACTCCCCAAACTTAGTATTGAATCAGGGTCCTGTATATGCTTTGCTTCATGAATACAGGACAGACTTGACGACAAACAGATGACACGACATAATTTTTTCAGGTTTAATATAAGCTACAGATTTTTCCCTCAATTTGAAAGTTTCATAAGGATAACATGTGGGAAACAAGATACATACTAAGATGAAATATGTAGCTTAATATATTAATCCTTTTTATATTTAGTCAAATATATGGATATTAAATGGCCTAGACATTTTGTTCTTTGAAATACCCGTGGAAACTATTCATTAAAAATGTGGGGTTTGGCTTCAAGTCACTTCTACTTAAATCTGTCTGAAAAATTTTGCTGCCTACTTTTCATCTTTAAACTTTATGAATTGCAAAAGAAGCACTTGTTATTGTTTTTAATGCCTTAGTTATTACAAGTGATTGCTAACTCCATGCAAACTTCTGGGAATCCTGAAGAAACACAGAGCTTCCCCACTCCACCCTCTACTCCCAAAGTTTCCCACAGCTTTTTTGTTTCCCCCTCACGTGGCTTAAAATTATGAAAGTATGAATACTAAGGGTCATTTGTAAGAAAAATCCAAAAGGAGTGACTTTAAAAACATAACCACAAAGCAGTTAGATCATGCTTATTTTACATGGGTAAATACAAGTTATACTTTAATAACACAAATCTAAAGTCTCATTATTTAGTGAATTACTAAATTAAAATTATCTTCTGGAAAAAATTTCATTACATGTACCATGTTACAAATGTAGACCAGAATACTGATACAGAGTAGTTTTAACACTTCATCTTTTTTGTATCTGTAACTTTTGTTATTTACCTTGTATTGATGATAGAAAGTTAAAAAATACCTAAGAATTTACCTAATGTAAAGCAAGAGAATTTAAAAGGGTATACATGTAATGTCAATTTAATTTTAAATTCAACATAGTATTCCATTCTTTAATTATTGAAAAGATACTTGTTGAATATCTGCTATTTGCTTTATCATTTTATCCAGTTTATTTTGAAGTGGCTTTAAAGTTATTTACATAAATATAAATAATTGAGGAAGAGGACTGGTTTGAAATTATTAGAAGAGATGAATAAAGTAAAAATAATGAATCAAATATGAGATAGAAAGAGGAATTGAGTATTTTATACAAAGTAAATGCCCTGACATTCTATGTACTTGCTATTGGAGCATATAAATTGTTTTGTTTGTTTGTTTGTTTGTTTTCTAACAGCTATTGGGAAAGAAGGAAACACAGAAACTTTATTCCTTGTAAGATAAAAATAACTTCTCAGAAAAGCACAACTATTTATGATAGTGAGAGCAAACTGTATTTCTTCTTTGGGTTCTCTTAGGGACAACACTGTGTGATTTAGTAAATAACAGCCTTAGGGTGCCTACAAGGTTCAGTCAACCAGTTAAGTGTCCAACTCTAGATTTTGGCTCAAGTTATAAGTAAATTAAAAAATAATAACCTCAATAACATTTTTCAGTGAGTTACTGCTTTCTTACAGTCACGTGTTAAGCACTGGGATTCAAAAATGATTTTAACAAAAATAGAACTATCCTATGACGCAGTAATCACATTACTAGGTATCGACTCAAGAAATACAAAAACACTTATTCAAAGGGATACATGCACCCCTACATTTATTGCAGCATTATTTATAATTATTTACAATTATTTGGCCCAAGTGTCCATCAATAGATGAATGGATAATAAGAGGTGGTGTGTATAGATACGGATGTCGGTGTCTACACGCATATGGAATATGACTCAGCCATGAAAAGAATGAATTTTGCCGTTTGCTGTGACGTGGATGGAGCTACAGAGTATGAGGCTAAGCGAAGCAAGTCAGTCAGAGAAAGGCACATGCCATGTGATTTCACTCATATGTTGAATTTAAGAAATAAAACAAACGAGCAGAGGAAGGAAAAAGAGAGAGAAGACAGATCAAGAAATGGACTCCTAACAGCAGAGAGCAAACTGGTGGTCAGCAGGGGGTGGGGGTGAGGGAAGGAGGTGACGGGAGTGACGTGCACACTTGCCATGCTGAGCTCTGAGTAATGCGGAAAACTGTCGAATCACTGTACTGTACACTGAAACGAATAGAACACTACATGTTAACTATGTTGGAATTAAAATAAAAAGTTAATAAAAATTATTTTGACAGAGATCATGGTCTCAAAGGAATTGTAATTTAGCTAAAGAGACAGGCACATAAATACAGAATTCATATACAACATAGTAAGTTTGTAAGTAAGTTTGACTCTGTAGTCAAAGTATTGCAGGTGCAAAAAATCCTACCAGGAAAAAGCCTACAGTGAGAAATTAAAACATTTTTGTTCTTATTCAATAACATACAATGATACAGAAAGGGTCGTAGTCTCTCCATGATTAACATTTAATTCCACAGCCACAGGACCTCATCGCTTCATTGTTAAACTAGCGCAGCATTTCCTGGATGGTCTTGTTCCCTCCCAGCTCTTCTCTGTACTGCTTCTAAATAGTCATTGGATCAAAGCTCACGAATAATTTGTGATTTAAAGTTTGTTACAAAAGAAACTTGAAACTCCTTGTTCTCTCTTCAGTTCTTCATATGATTGAACGACAAACAATATCTTTGTAAAGTCTAAATATTTTTATTATTTGTATTTTTATGTTTAAAATATTTTATTTATTTATTTGAGAGCAAGAGAGAGCTGAGTGAGCGGGGGCAGGAGCAGAGGGAGAGGGACAGGCAGACTCAGCCCAGCTCAGAGTCCACTCAGGGCTCAATCTCATGACCCTGAGGTCTGACCTGAAACTATATGAAGAGTTTTGTTTCTAAAAGAAACTAAATCCTTCTAAATGAAGGCTGCTTACATGACTGAGCCACTTAGACGCCCCTCTGAAATCATTAAAAAAATAATCTTTGTATTTGTCTTATTTCAAGATCTACTCCAGTGCCTTGTATTTAACATGTGTTCAAAAACACTTGTAAAAAGCACTGGATAAATGATCTCAGCAGCTTAAACAATGCAATGTTCCCTTAACATTCCTCTTAGCTGGCATGTTGAAAAATATATCCAAATGGTACTCATGCTCTTTAATTTTCTATTGCAAAAAATATTTCATTTAAGTATATAGTAAAATGCCCTTACTAATATTATGTTTGGTGATTACTTATGAAAGAAATTCATATTAAATTTAGATTTACTCGAAAAATTATATATTCTTTTACATACATATGAAAATACCCAATGAGGCCCGTGATTTCTAAGCGTGTCACTATTGTATATTCATAAGTATGTTTGTATACAGACATTTCAAAAGTTATCAGCAAGAGAATCTTCAAGCATACTCCCTGCTCAGTGGGCAGCTCAATGTGGAGCTCAATCCCAGGACCCCAAGAACACAACCCGAGCCCCGTCAGATCTTCACCCAGCGGAGTGCCCAGGCACGCTGGGATGCAGACGCTCAAGTGACATAGCTGGCATCAGAATCTAAGTGGCTTTTGCTTCACTGTTCTTTCCAATAAAAATGTCTTGCCTTGCTAATTTAGAAACTGCATGCCTCCACTTGTTTTATATCATTTTATTTAAGCTATATAACCAAGCTGGCATTTGTAAATGCTCAAAAAATGTTGGCTGTTAGGTTTTGGTAAATCACATGGAATTGTTCAAAAGTTCAATCCTGATTTTAATGGCGCTAGTCCATAAATACTCAAAACCTTTATACAGCTTATTCTTTTTATCCATAGTTAATTTGTTTTCATATGAGAATTATTTATACAATGTTCATGTAGTAACTAATTACTCTGTGTATTCTCTATTACATAAAATATTTTGAAATGTTTTGTTTTTAATCTCTGAAATATTACTGATAATTTGGTTGCAATTCTTAATACAGTCAGGAGTTTAAATTTGAGATTGTAGTAGCACTTCTATCTTTCACATATGCCTTCCTACCATAAAAGCTTTTGTGAAGGGGATTCCTGATTCTATTTCTACCATTTGCTCTCATATTTTCTGTTCCAAGAGGGCACACCCTGAAGTGTGGGAATCAAACTCTTCTGGGCAGAGGTTCCAGTGCTGCAATTACATCAGATGAGGCTGTTGGGTTGTTTGATTTCTCTAAGGACTTGGTGATGTAGCTTCAATGCTTCCTCGCCACACTCCAGCTGCACTTGCTTTGCTGTGTGCCATCGTAGCTAATTCTCTCCCCGCTAACCTTGAACAACACGAACCCTCTCCTTCTGACCCATCATTTAAATCAACTCTGGAAAAACTTTACAATAATGATTTTAGAGGGGAAATTCCAGTTTCAATGCTGCCAATCAGTTGAAATACTTCTAAAAGTCAATTTTAAATTGTTATAGATATTATGAGAAACTACTTTTTGATCTTGTTACCTTATAGAAAGGAAAAGAAATCTAACAGAACCAGTTATGCTTTGACTTATGCTTTTTAATTTAAATTATTAAGATTATTTGAACTATACTAATTGAACATGGGTCTAACTCTGTGCATGTGTGAATATTAAGCCTTTTAAAGTAACTTTAAAATAAACAATTTCTAATTTATCATTTTTATCATTAAATGAAAATGCAGAATTATCAATCCCTGGTATCAGAACTAAGAAGCTGAGTGATTGGTTATTATGAAATAGATATAACTGCCATCTGCATAAGTTTTCCTGTGTGTGAAGCAATGTATCTGCATCATACCCTCCACCCCTCATAGGCGGCAATATTACGGTAGAGGCACTTGAGGGTCATAATTAAATGATGGGCTCTGGAGCCAGGCTGCTTGATTTTGAATTCCGACTCAACCACTGATGAGCTCTGTGACTTTGATCAAGTTACCTAACCTTTCTGTGGCTTAGTTTTCTTATCTCTGAATGAGGGTAAATGATACCCCACAAGATTTTGGGGAGGATTAAATGAGTTATTATGTGAACAGTGCTTCAAGCGCAGTTCCTGTTCAGTGAGCATTGCCTATTATTATTCTCACTATTTCACTGACTGATTAGTTTAGATGCCTCTTCAGATTTTACTTCTTACAAAAGTTGGCATTACAATAGGAAACCTGAGCTCTGGAATTCCCAGGCAGTGTGGGTGACTCCCAGGCATGCTATTATAGAGCACTGGCAATGTTTTCAGAGCACCTAGAAGTACGAAATTGAGACGCAGCAGGGTGAAAGAACAGATTAGACTGACGTTTTCCTGTTGAGAGCTGTCATAACTTTTTTTTTTTTTTGCCTAGTTGCAATAGACATTTTTGTGTGCCCTTGATGGGTGAAGCACTCAGTGGGGTCTTGGGAACACAAAGAAACAAAAGTAAATCCCTTGCCTTCTAGGATCTTAGGGTCCAGTGGGAGAGACAATGATCAAGGAATTATTGTAATTCAGTACAGTGATTTACACAATGGGGACTGTGCTCCGTGTTCAGGGGGAGCAAAGGGGACACGCAGCCCATGCTGCTTAGTGCCCCAGGGAAAGTCACACCATTTCAGTGGGATTTGAAAGACGAGTAGGGAGTTGTCAGGGGAGCAAATGAAGAGAGGATTCTGACAGACGGAAGAACACATGTGAAAGTGAGGAGTGTGAGGAGAGTTTGGCGTGTTGGCGAACACCCTTCAAATTGTTTAGATTTGGTGGAGAGTGGAGTGTGTTCTAGGGAAGGATGTGGAGTATGGGAAGTGGCAGGACATAGAGTCGGATAGGCCAGCTAGTGCCAGGTCAAAAGGGTTTGTGTGCTATGCAGTTATGTCAGGTTTTTACTGATGAAGTAGTAGAAATAGACTCCACAAAGGCAACTTGTACAAACCAAACCTGTGACATGATGTGGAAGAAATCCCCAGGTAAATCGTTTGTTTAACCAAACAGATGTTATTTTGTGCCAGTGTTAGGAATTATGGAACACAAAAAATAGCACACAGCTTCTGTCTATTCGTTTTCTACTATTCAGCTTTGTAACAAAATTTGATGATTTTCCTTGTTCATAAACGAACTTGAGACTATGCCTGTCACATAAACATACACAGCCTCCTCATTACCAACATCACTCAACAGAATGGGGGTCCTTTTCTTTTTTTTTTTTTAAACCAGGGATGAACCTACATTAACACTTCATAATTTAACTTAGGGTTCACTCTTGGTGTTGTATATTCTATGTATTTGGGAAAAAAGTATAATGACATATATTCATCATTACAATATCACAAAGGGCATTTTCACTGGCCTAAAAATCTTCTGTGTGGTTACTATCTTTAATACACCAATAATTCAGTACAGGACCCAAGGAGATTGCACATCTTCATAAAATAAATTCCCTTTTTATGTCAAGTCAAATCCTCCTCTTCAACTCAATTCCCTCCTTATTTTTATTTCATGATTTGGTTATAAATCACCATGATTTCTTACTGGGGATAAGTCCAGGGTAACAAGTTGGCATATTTAATTTATTGGAATAAATTTCTTCATAGATAATGCTATTCAGTTTTCATATGAAGAATTGGATATAAATAGATTGGTTAGATTTGCTTTGTCTTTGACTAAATAACAGCAAATCCGAGTAAAGCAGCTGAACTAGAAAAAGTGGCTTAAATAATAGCAAAGTTCGATAACATGACCAATGGTGAGACTTTGTAATTATAGTCTACTGATGGTGTCTCTGAGTCCAATCTAGAGTTTATTCTGTCCTTGGAACTTTTAGAGTGACTTCATTTCTAATATCCACTTTTTTTCTATTTGGTTGTTTTTTTCATGTCCACTTGGACTTATTTTATTTCTGTCTATTTTTAATTTAACTTTTCTTGCTTGTTTTGGAATCCTGGGAAAGCTGGCAAAGTAGGAGGATCCTGAGCTCACCTTTTTCCCACAGACACACTGAAATAGCAACCTTATCAGTGCAACTAACTCTGAAAATGACCCGAAGACTGCAGGACAGAATTTCCACAGTTAATTATAGAGAGGAAGCCACATATAAAAGAGTAGGAAGGGCAGAGACAAAGTCAGGAGCCAAAGCTGCAGCAAGACTAACCTCAGCCAGGAATGACAGCATAAACATGGAGAAGTGAGACACCATAAACCCCAGGCACAGGGGACCTGTACAGGGAAGATGAGAAACTCTAACCTTTGGCTTTGAAAACCAGTGGGGCTTAATTCTGTGAGGCTTTTTTTGTTTTTGTTTGTTTATTTATTTATTTATTTATTTATTTATTTGACTGATGAACAGAGATCACAAGTAGGCAGAGAGGCAGGCAGAGAGGCAGGCAGAGAGAGAGGAGGAAGCAGGCTCCCCACCAAGCAGAGAGCCTGATACAGGGCTCGACCACAGGGCCCTTGGACCATGACCCAAGCTGAAGGCAGAGGCTTAACCCACTGAGCTACCCAGGCGCCCCATTTCTGTGAGTTTTTATAATCCGTGGGACTTAATTCCACGTACTTATAGCTGGTTTAGCTCTGGGAGCACAGGAGGAATAAGAAACTGAATCCCCACACTTAAAGAGCCACATAACAATAACCCAACTAAGATGCAGCATAGAAACAGCAATTTGAAAAGCACCTGGGTATACGTGAAGGAGGTATATTTACTAATCTCAGAACATACACTGAAGGGGAAGGAATCTTTAGAGGACTTCACGAGAACACTGGTGCTGGTGGTTGCCTTTTCTCTTCACCCCTCCTGCCTAGATAGCAGGACACATGAGGGAACCAGTATGAATAGTCTCCACCTAACTTGCTAGCACTAGGTTCTCCTGCAGATCTGCACCATCTAATTTCCCCCACTAATCAGGTGTCCTTTCAAAGATGTTTCTGCCCTGACACATCCTGCAAGCAACCTCAGCAGGGACTAATGCCATTCCAAAGTAACTCTTGCCCTGGAAAGAGGAGAAGCTAACCACACACACACTAGTATGCCTACATTCTAGCACCTGAACCTTATAACTAGGAGTGCAGAGAGAGTGCCCTGCTGATAAGTGTGACTGTAGCTCCAAAGAATGTTGGGGCACAGACACCTGCTCTGACTGGCAGCCCCACTCAACTACAAGCCTGTGGTGGTCCTAGACTGGCCCCTTATCAGCACAGAAACCAAATTTTTGCCCAGAACAGGCAAAGTTGGCCATTGCAGCTGACTGGATTGAAGGCAAATATGGCTTAGCCATAACAGTAGGGTGCATTCAACCCATATGGGAGACACTTCTGAAGAACCTGGTTCTGATGAACTAGGGGTATTGTGCTGTGAGGCACCACAGGACCTCTTCTTCACAAAGCTACTACTTTCCAGATAATGAGATACAGCTGACTTTTCTAATATGTAGACTAAAAAACACAGAGAGACAAAATAGGGAAACAGAGGAATATGTTCCAAATCAAAGAACAGGGTAAAACCACTGAAAAGAGCTAAATAAAGTGGATAAGCAATATACTCGATAAAGAAATCCAAGTAGTGGTCATAAAGATACTGACTGGACTTGAGAAAAGAGTGGGGAACCTCAATGGGACTTTTAAAAGAGATAGAAAATATGAAAAAAAAAAAAAAAAAACCACACCAAGATGAAGAACTTAGTAACTGGGGAAAAACAACAGCAACAACAACCAAACCAAAAACAAACAAACAAACACAACCAAAGCACTAGAGGGAATCAATACCAGATTAGAAGAGGTGGAAAATGGATCAGCAACCTGGAAGACAGGGCTATGGAAAGCAACCAAGCCAAATAGCAAAAAGAAAAAAAGAATAGTTAAAAAAGAGAGAGAGAGAGAGAATAGGTTAAGGAAATTCAATGCCATTACAACTGTAATAACATTTGCATTATAGGGATCCCAGAATAATATAGAGAGAAGGAGGCAGAGAATTTGTTTAAAAAAGTAATAGTTGAAAATGTCCCTAATCTGGGGAAGGAAACAGACATCCAGATTCAGAAAGCCCCCAACAAAATTAACCCAATGAGGTCCACACCAATACACATAATAAATAAAATGACAAAAAGTACTGAGAAAGAGAAATTTTAAAAGCAGCAAGAGACAAGAAAATGGTTATATACAGGAGAAACCCCATAAAGCTATCAGCTAATTTTTCATCAGAAACTTTGCCAGCCAGAAGAAAGTGGCATGATATATTCAAAGTACGGGGTGGGGGGAGAAAGATAAAAAGAAACAACCTGCAACTGAGCATACTTCCTCCTGTAAGGTTATCATTCAGGAAGGAGAGCTAAGCGTTTCCCAGACAAACAAAAGGTAAAGGAGTTCATCATTACTAAACTAGCCTTACAAGAAACATTAATGAGACTTCTTTAGGTGTAAAGAAAAGGCCATCATCAGGAGTAGAAAATTATGAAAGGTAAAAATTTTACAGGTAAATGCAAACATATGATATGGAAGTTAAAGCACAGAAGCAGTAAAAGCAATGATATCTACAAAAATTAGTCAAGGGAGTCACAAAATAAAAGGACGTAAATTAAGACATCATATCCATAAAATATACAAAGGAGTAAAAATTTAGTGTTTTAAGAAAGGTTGAAACTCAAGAGAATCTCAACTTAACATAGACTACTATACTTGTAAGATAAATACAAACATACTGGTAATCACAAACCAAAGACCTAAAATAGATAAACAAAAAATAAAGAGAGAGATACCTAAACATACCAGAAAGCCATCAAACCACAAGGGAAGACAGAAAAAGAAGAAAAATGAAACAGAGATGAACAATATAGTAACAATAGTAACAAAAATAGTAACAAAATGGCACTAAGCACATATATATTAACAATTACTTTAAATGGAAATGAATTAAATGCTTCAATCAAAAGATGCAGGGTGACTGAATCAATAAAAAAAACAAGATCTGTCTATATGCTGTCTTTAAGAGACTTATTTTCAAACCTATAGACTATATGCAGATTAGAAGTGAAGAGATGAAAAATGACTTAGGATGCAAGTGGAAATGAAAGCTAGGGTAGCAACACTTATATCAAAACAGACTTTAAAACAAAGACTGTAACAAGACACAAAGAAGGACACTACATCATGATAAAAGGAACCATCCAACAAGTGGGTGTAACAATTGTAAATACCTATGCATTCAGCAGGGGAACATCTGAATACATCAAGGAATTATAAACAGACATAAAGGAGGAAATTGACAGTAATACAATAATAGCAATTAAAGACATTCCACTTATATCAACGTATAGATCATCCAGACAGAAAATCAACTAGGAACAGAGGTTTTGAATGACACACTAGACCAGATGGACTTAACAGATATATTCAGAACAGTCCATCCAAAATCAGTGGAATATACTTTTCAAGTGCAAATGGAACATTCTACAAGGTAGATCACATGTTGGGTCACAAAACAAATCTCAATACATTTTAGAAGATTGAAATTACATCATTCTTCTTTTCTACCACAAGTTTCCATGAAACTAGAACTCAATTAAAAAAAGAGGAAAGAGATTAAGAGTCACTTATGGTTTGTCTCCCTCCCAATTCACAAAACAAACTGAGGGTTGCCGGGGGGAGGGGGTTGGGGTGAAGGGGGTGGGATTATGGACATTGGGGAGGGTATGTGATTTGGTGAGTGCTATGAAGTGTGTAAACCTGGTGATTCACAGACCTGGGGATAAAAATATATGTTTATAAAAAAATATATGTTTATAAAAAATAAAAAATTAAAAAAAAAAAAATAAAAGCAACTCTGCCAGCCCAAAAAAAAAAAAAAAAAAAAAAAAAAAAGAGGAAAGAGCATGAATACATGGAGGCTAAGTAAAATGCTTACTGAACAATGAATGGGTTAACCAAGAAATCAAGTAGCGAGTCAAAAAATACATCATTTAATTCATTTCCATTTAAAGTAATTGTTAATATATATGTGCTTAGTGCCATTTATGCAAATACATACATAATGGTCTAAAATCTTTATAATACTACAAAATTTGATTAATGAGGGAAGTTTATTGCATTATAGGCAAGCAAGCAAAATCTCAAATAAAGCAAGCAAAATCTCAAATAAACAACCTAACCTCACACATAATGGGACAAGAAAAGAAGAACAAACAAAGCCCAAAGCCAGTAGAAGGGAGGGATAATAAAGATTAAAGAAACAATAAAGAAATACAGACCAAGGAAAAAAAACCTCATAGAACAGATAGATGGAACCAACAGCTCGTTCTCTGAGAGATCAATAAAATTGATAAAACTTTAGCCAGACTCATCAAGATTAAGAGAGAGGACTCAAGGGCGCCTGGGTGGCTCAGTGGGTTAAGCCGCTGCCTTCGGCTCAGGTCATGATCTCAGGGTCCTGGGATCGAGTCCCGCATCGGGCTCTCTGCTCAGCAGGGAGCCTGCTTCCTCCTCTCTCTCTGCCTGCCTCTCTGCCTACTTGTGATCTCGTCTGTCAAATAAACAAATAAAATCTTTAAAAAAAAAAAAAAAGAGAGGACTCAAATAAGTAACAACGGAAACAGAGGAGAGAAATAACAATCAACACCACAGAAATACAAAGGATCATAAGAGAGTATTATGAAAAAAATGTATAGGCATACATTTGGACAAATTGGACAACATAGAAGAATGGATGAATTCCTAGAAACATATCACCTTCCCAAACTGAATCTATTTCCAATAAGAAAAAGAAGTTTTGAACAAATTTTGAACAAATAGAAAATTAGAACAAATTATTAGCAATGAAACTGAATCAGTAATCAAAAATCAACAAACAAAAGTGTTTTTCACTGATAATTAGTGATTTGATAGTGATTCGAGGCATCTTTTCATGTATCTGTTGGCCATCTGTATGTCTTCTTTGGAAAAATGTTTATTCATTTCCTCTGCCAATTTTTAAAAAATCAGTTGTCTTGTTTGTTTGTTTGTTTGTTTGGTGTGGAGTTGTATAAGTTCTTTATATATTCTGGATATTAACCCCTTATTGGGTGTAACATTTGCAAATATCTTCTCCCATTCAATAGGTTGCCTTTTAGTTTTGTTGATGGCTTCCTTTGCTGTGAAAAAGCTTTTTTTATTTTGTGTAGTCCCAGTTCTTTTTTTTTTTTTTTAAGATTTTATTTATTTATTTGACAGACAGAGATCACAAGTAGGCAGAGAGGCAGGCAGAGAGAGAGAGGGGAGCAGGCTCCCTGCTGAGCAGAGAGCCCGATGCGGGGCTCGATCCCAGCACCCTGAGATCATGACCCGAGCCGAAGGCAGCGGCTTAACCCACTGAGCCACCCAGGTGCCCCATATTTTGTGTAGTCCCAGTTCTTAATTTTGCTTTTGTTTCCCTTGCATTAGGAGAAATATCTAGAAAAATGTTTCTACGGTAGATATAAAAAAAGTTACTCTCTCTTTTCTTCTGGGGCTTTATGAATTCAGGTCTCTTGAATAGGTCTTTAATCCATTTTGAGTTTTGTGTGTGTGTGGTATAAGATAGTGGTTATACAGTTCTCCTCGCACCGTTTGTTGAAGAGACTGTTCTTTCCCCCATTGTATATGCATTTTTTGCATAGATTAATTGAGCATCTATGTGTGGGTTCATTTCCGGGCTCTCAATTCTGTTCCACTGATGGATTGTTCTGGTTTTGTGCTAGTACCATACTAAAATTTTATTTTTCTTCTAGTTATGTGAAAATGTTGGGGTTTTTTTAAGAGATTTCAAGAAATTTGTAGATTGTTTTAGGTATTGTGGACATTTTAATAATATTCGCTCTTCCAATCCATGAGTATAGAACATCTTTCCATTTGTTTGAACCATCTTCAATTTCTTTCATCAGGGTTTTATACTTTTCAGAGTATGAGTCTTGCACCTCCTTGCTTAATTTTATTCCTAGGAATTGTATTCTTTTTGGTGTAATTGTAAATGCAATTGTATTTTTAATTTTTCTTTCTGCTACTTCATTATTAGTGTACAGAAATGCAACATATTTCTGTATATTTTGTATCTTGCAGCATTACTGAATTCATTTATCAGTTCTAGTAGTTTTTTGGTGGAGTCTTTTAGGTTTTCTGTGTATAGTATCATGTCATCTACAAATAGTGAAAGTTTTACTTTTTCCCTACAATTTGGATGCTATTTATTTATTTTTTTTCTTAGCTGATTGTTGTGGCTAGGACTTCCAGTATTTTGATGGAAAAAAGTCGAAAAAATGCACATCCTTGCTGATCTTAGCAGAAAAGCTGTTTTTCACCATTGAATATGCTGTTAGTTGTGGGTTTTTTATATACGGCCTTTATTATGTAGAAAAATGTTCCCTATGAGCCCACGTTTTGAGAGTTTTTGTCATAAATGGATGCTGTACTTTGCCGTATGCTTTTTCTGCATCTATGGAGATAATCCTTTATCTTTTTAATGTGATGTATCTTGTGAATATCAAACCATTCTTGGATCCCTGGGAAAAATCCCACTTGATTAGGGTGAATTTTTTTTAATGTATTGTTGGATTTGGTTTGCTAATACTTTGTTGAGGATTTTTGCATCAATGTTTATCAGAGAAATTAGCCTGTCCTTCTCTTTTTTTGTAATGTTTAATCTGGTTTTGGTATCAGAGTAATGCTGGTTTCGTGGAATGAATTTGGAAGTTTCCTTCCTCTTCCATTTTTTGGAATAGTTTGAGAAGAATAGGTATTAACTTGTCTTTAAATGTTTGGTCAAAATAAGAAAGACAATAAATAACAAGTTCTGGCAAGGATGTGAAGAAATAGGAACCCTCCTGCAATATTGGTTGGGACGTATATTGTGCAGCCACGGTGGAAAACAAAAGTTAAAAATAGAAATACCATATGATCCAATCATTCCACTACTAGGTGTTTACCCAGAGGAAATAAAAACACTATTTTGAAAAAGATATATTAACCCTCATGTTTATTGTTGCATTATTTACAATAGCTAAGCTATGGACAGCCCAAACGTAAATCTTAGATGAATGGATAAAGAACTCTCTCTCTCTGTATATATATATATGTATATATATACACACACATATATATAATCTCATATACATATATACACACATTTATATATAATCTCATATACATATATATACACACACATATATATCATATACATATATATGAAATAAATATGTATATGATGATTTGTACATAATAAATATACATAAAATGAAATATTCAGACATAAAAAAATGAGATCTTGCCATTTGCAGCAGCATGGTGGACCTAATGGGTATAATACTAAGTGAAATAAGTCAGATAAAGACAAATACCATACGATCGCACTGATAGGTGGAATTTAAGAAACAAAACAAAGAAATAAAGAGACAAACAAAAAAGCAGACTGTTAAATCCAGAGAGAAACTGGTAGTTGCTGGAACGGAGGTTGGTGGAGGGATGAGGGAAATAGGTAAATGAGCTCAAGGCCGTGCTTATCTTGAGGGGCACCGAGTGATGCGCACAACCGTTGAGCTCAAGGGCGTGCTTATCTTGAGGGGCACCAAGTGATGCGCACAACCGTTGAGCTCAAGGGTGTGCTTATCCTGATGAGCACCGAGTAATGGGTAGAACTGTTGAGTCACGATAACCGCATGCCTAAAACTGACATAACATTGTATGTTATCTACATACCAGTTTTAAAAAAGAAGAAAAGAGAGAAAGAAAAAATAACAAAAAAAGTTTCTTGTGTTTTAAGTGGCTGTATTATTTTCAAAAAACTATTTTATTACGGTCAATACTTAATATAAGATCTACTCCCTTAGCAAATTTTTAGGTGTATATTATTGTGTACAGGCACAATGTTGTACAGCAGTATCTAGAACTTATTCATGTTTTTAAACTGAAACTTCATGCCCACTGATTAAGAACTTTCCTTTTTCTCCTCCAAGCTGTTGGCAACCATCAATCCAGTCTTTGGTTCTGTGACTGGATTTTTTTAATGATTGGTGTTTGCCTTTCTGTGAATGGCTTATTTTTCTTAGCACACTGTGCTGAAAGTTCATCCATATTATTACATATTGCAGAAAGTCTTCTGTAAAGGATAAGTAGTGTCTACTGTACGTATATACCACACTTTGTTTATCCGTTCTTGTGTCAGGGGACATATAGGTTTTTCCACATCGTGGCTATTGTGCATAGAGCTGCTTTGAACACAGCAGTGCTAAAAGGCAACCTATGAAAGAGGAGAAAACATTTGCAAAGCAAATATCTGATGAGGGCTTTATCTCCAACATATAAAAGGAACTCCTACAACGCAACAGCAGAAAAACGCCTAATCCACTGATAAATAAATGGAGGTGATTGAACAGACGTTTCTCCACAGAAGACGGATAAATTACCAATACACACACGACAGGACACTCAAAGCTGTCAGTGAAATGCAAATCAAAATCATAATAAGACCCGTAGGGATAAAAATACATTATATGTTTATTAAAAAATAAAAATATTAAAAAATAATAAGATATTACTTCATACAGATCAGGGCAGCTATTAAGAAAAAAATAAATGACAATAAATGTTTTTGGAGGATGTGGAGAAATTGTGATCCTTGTACACTGTTGGTGGAAATACAAAATGATAAAGCCACTATGGAATTTAGTATGATATTTCCTCAAACATAAGAATAGAACTCCCATATGATCAGGAATCTCACTCCTGGATATTTACGTAAAATACTTGAAATCAGGATCTTGAAAAGGGTTAGCACTCGAGCGGCTGTATTCTTTAATCTGCCTGTTTGAGCACCAAAAACAGGTTTTTAAAGATTTTATGAGTCTGCCTCCCTAAAATTAAAATCATCTAGAGTGAATTTGTTATCATTTTTCTGTTTTTTGAGTTTCTTTCTTAGCATTAACTTTTAGGGTTTTTTAGGGGGGAGAAAATTTGAGATTTTCCGCTACTTTCTGTGGCAGCTTTCTTTCGGCCATTTATCAGTCTCACCTTCTCTCTTTCCTTACCCCTTCTCACTGGTTTGTGGCTGCTTCCACTCACCCTCCAGGCTTTCAGCCCAGCTGAGATCACAGAAGGGCACTTTGGGCTCCTGCTCTTCAGTGATGGTGGAGACCCACGGATCCACACACGGAAGGACTAGATGGCTTCAGCTCAGTTTCGTTGGCATTACTGAGTCCTTGTCCCATTTTCTGCCCCAGTAGCAGAACGACAGCCTCCCTATTTTACAGCCTCCTTTCCTTAATGGGCAGGAAATCCACAATCTGGTCCTGACCTTTAGGGAGCCTGTCAGTATCTTACAAAGGACATTTTAGTTCCTCTCATCCTGCTCTAGCCCAGCTCTGAACTGCCACTACCTGCCTTTGGTCCACAGAATTGTCACATTTTTGTCTCAGTGATGTCTTCTTGTTTTTTCTCCTACATTTTATTTTCATTTTACATATTCCTGATTATTTCTTAATGGATCTCATACTCAGTAATTACCTATTTTTTTGTTTGTTTGTTTATTTTGTCTTGAAGCTAAGTTTCTTGGGGGTAAGAACCTTATTCATTGATAACTCACTACTTTTTAGAACAATTTATTGGATATAATTGTCTTTGAAAACAAATTCCAATCCATGATATATTCTACTTACAGGCAGAATAAATAAACAGGAGCTAAATGTGCCAAAAAGAAACTCCATATTTCAAAAAAGATTTCAGCAGATAATTTATATCATTTTATTTTACCTTCAGTATTCATTCTTGCACTGTCCATCTCACCTTCCTATGAATCGTCTCCCCAGAATACACACATGAGCTAATAATTCCCATCTTAAAAAGAAACCCTCCCTTGGTCTCCTATTTCTATATTCCTCTCCAGACGCTCACACAACTTTTGTACTACTTCCACATCAAAATCATCTCAAAACAACAGTTCCCTTAACTGTCTACACTCCACCCCGTACATATTGCTTAACGCTGCAACCCTCTCCCTTCCTCACGACTCCGCTGGAACTACCCTTGGTCAAGATTACCAGCAAGCAATCCGCTTCTCTGCCCTCCTCTAGCAGGGAGCAGTGCTCTGCGTGGCATGGGACAGAACTCACCACTCCCCCTTTTGGGAAGCATTTGCTCTTCGCAGGTTCTATCACATCACACTTTCCTGGATTTTCTCCCGCATCACTGGCTGTTCCATTTCGGTTTCTGTATAGGTTCTTCTTCTTCTCTTGGACATTTAGATACTGAGGAGGCTCACGGCTCAAGCTTGGGCTCCTTTGTATCTGCCCTTTCTTTTTCTGGAGGGTGTTATCTTCTCTCATTGCTTGAACTACTGCATCTGCTGATGACTATGCCATGTTTATCTCTATTCCAGAGCATTTCCTAAGCTCTAAACATGTATGCAACTGCCTATTTGACATCTTTACTTGGTGATTAGGCATCTCTAATTAACTTGTCCAAAACTGAAACACTTTTGAAATTTACTGCATTTTCCCTGCTTAATCTTCTTTCATAGGAATTTGAAACTCTTTTACGGTATCTTTTAGTTTCTTTATTTTCATTTCCTCATTTATATTTATCACTATAATATATTGATGACATTCTTGGCGTCATTCTAAATTGTACTTACTTATTATTTAATTGCATATATTTACTAGACAGTATATTGGACATCAGGTAATCTGTCAATAAGGAAAAATATAATTATCATTCTTCTGATAAATTGATGAATTTTTCTTAGGAAGAAGAGAGAAACAAAGAAATCAAACATCTACTGCAATGTTTTATATACCTCATGAAAATCTGGTCAGGGCTTATAACTTTAATTTTTGAACTGTTAAGATAAGTGATTGCTCTAATATTAAATTTGGGAATAAAAATGTAAGAATTATGTGTAAAATAAGCTTCATGGGGTTCATTTTGTAAAGACAGCTATTTCAGCACCAGAATCATGACAGCAAATGTCGCTTGCCTTGGGTTGACTTAGTGCATACATCTTTCTGTAATTATATTTGAAGAGTTTAACAACAAATAATGACTTTTCCAAGAATACTAAGATGAGAACATGCAGCAAACCAGAAAGACCTGGTCCCTACCCACACAGAGAGGATTAAATGATTCTAGAACCATTAGTAAGAAAACAGATCAATAAACACACCTGGCATAAGACCATGAAGGAAGAAAGAGAGAATAAGGAGGGAGAAGTTGGTTTAGATTATGTGGCCGAGAAAATCATTTCTGAGGATGCTTTAAGATGAATGGATATTTAAACTGAGAATAAAGCAAATTATAAGACCAAATGTGTGGCAGTTTTAAGGAAACCAAATTAATTCTCCATAGATTGATACCATATAAAAGTGCTAAAATTTGTTCATTATGTAAAGTTAGTAGCAATCTTTTTTTCTTGTTTTTGTTAACTTGTTTTTCACACGTGTTGGCTTATGAGTAGATGCATAAATTGGTGAAAACCACAGTGCATATTTAATTCATTTGGAAAATAATAATTCTTTTTGAGGCATTATTGTTTTTTATCTTTATATATAATAGTATTATATAAATATATTTATATTTTTTAAAAATTTTATTTAAATTCCAGGTAACATTCACTTTTATACTAAATGATAAAAATTTTAGTCATAAAAATTTTTTGGTCATGAGCTGTACATTCTTTATGGATGTTGGGTATCAATATTTTTGTGAGTGTTTTTTTTGTGATCATTCACCAATCTATTATAATCTTTAATTTACATTATATGGTGGGAATTTTGTTTGCTTTCAGGATAACAGAGCTATTTGAATTTTGATTTATAGATGTTTTGACTGGGTAACTTATTTTTGTTCATAGAATCTTTCCATAACCATTGAACCATAGATATCACATGAGGACAATTAAAGCTGTGTTTTGATTTAATTAAACATCTCAGAAATAAGTTTAGGAAAATTATTCTGTTGCTTTATAACCTTTAGAAACTTGTTCCTTCCTCTGGAAAATCTTTTCCTCTGGTAGAGTGTTACATCTTGGCAAGGATGAAATAAATTGAATCATCTGAGATTAGATTCTGTTGAAAGGTCAAGATGATTTTATATTTTAAAAGTTATGATATTTGAGTTCTAATTCTATTAGGAATTCATTATAATTCTTTTAGAAATTTATTAAACTAAATCATATGTTTGTTCTGTATCTAGTGATAGAAGAGGCTGTTCAATATTGTTTGTATCCAAATAAGATATGTTAACACACACACACACACACCATTTTGTAGCTTTAGGGATTTATTGTTTGGGTGAGTATCATGAATTTCTAGGAGTTATAAGTTAAGTAAACAATAGATCTCCACTTTTCTGTTCAGAAACTCTCCCTGCATAGATAATGTTATTTTTTGACTTTTTATTCTTATTTTTGTTAAAGTACAATATGAATAGACTTCATGTTTCAGATCCATATTTTTAGATTTGATTTTAATAATAACAAAATCTGAAAGAGGGCTTCATAGTTCATTAGTATTATAAATTCTAATAACTTTTTAATGAGAAAATATTTTTAAATTTATTAAAATACTTTTTATTCAGCTTATAAAGTACTATACTATAATTAAATTATTTTAGAGTGAGATAGATAAGATACTTTTAAAGGAATTGTTAAATCTGACAACACAGCAAGCTCTTTTTGAACAGAAAATATAGTTGCGATTCAGAAAGTTTACTGCTACGCCTCTACCTTCTTTCTAGGAACAACGTTGCATGAGTCACCCCTTTATGTGGCACCCTGTAACATCCGTTGGTAAGTCCCAGCTGTCTCCAAATCTCTCTTCACATGTGGAATTGGGAATATTGGGAATCCCTACTGTTTTCACACCCCAGATGCTTATCTAAGAAAATTCAAAAACTTCTGGATGTTGTTAAGAGCTTAATAATAAATATTATTAATATGAAAGTGTTGTTATTGCAATGATTGGTCCAATATTGAATGTTAGGGCCACAGGGAGGACAAACGAAAGTGAGACAAAAGTTAAAGTTTGGGTTAAGAAAAGGTCTAAAATGAAGACAGAAATGAATCGAAATGAATTTTTCTTCTTTAGCTTGTCTTGTGCAGCATGTGGCTGTTAACTTGGGCTTTCATGTGAGATTTTTGTGGTCTTCAAAGAATTTTCCATGCAGTTATCAGTTGTTTTTAGAATTAGAGATAGGATGATAACTAGTTACCAGAGTGATTGACTAATCATTCTTACAATTTCATGTATTCACCTGACACTTGCTAGCAGATGGTCTTTACGTTTAATTGAACAAAATTGTGTTTTCCTGATTGAGAGCTTTAGTTTGTGTGATCAGATTTTGAGACTTTATTCAGGATACTCAATAAGATATATCATCACTTTGATCTTAGAGTCATACACTTGAACATGTCAATGTAGGGGTGCCTGGGTGGCCCAGTCCATTGGGCGTCTGCCTCTGGCTCAGGTCATGATCCTCGAGTCCTAGAATCAAGCCCCCCCCTCACACTGCCAGGTCAGGGTCCCTGCTCAGTGGGGAGTCTGCTTCTCCCTTTTTCCCTCACCCCACTTTTGTGCTCTCTGTCTCTCTCAGTCTCTCAAATAAGTAAATTAGATCAAAAGGAAGGAAGGAAGACAAGGTCGCGGTAACTGGAAATGTTTCAGCCAGAAGAACACATTCCAATGGAAGGCAATTAATTCCTCTCTCTCTGCTTTGAGTGGGAGAAGCAGCTTCTTTCCTAAATCATGAAAAAAAACTGTTCTTAGTCACTTTTTTTTTTTTTAACAGAGAAGAGGAAGGTGCAATCCAGACATAATCTATCATTTATATCAATCCTTGATATATGACTTGGAGTTAATGATTCATGTTGTTGGTGCTAAAGCTGACATAACCAGGCATGCGATGGTTTTGGTTCAATAACGCATATAGCGTACACTCACAACCTGCACTGCAACCTCCCTCCATGGAGACAGGTGACCACATTAGGGTGTCATAAGCGTGCCATTTCTCCTCTCTGCAGAGCAGTAAATTGCAGACTCATTCCAGACATTTCGTCATACGACTTGTTTGGTGAAGAGCGACTACACAGATGGTCTCTCCTAAACCCAACACAGTTGTGGCTTTGTGGCCCAAACTGCATGCAAGAAAATGTCCAGGGCAGACAAACGCAACATATAATTTGGTCTATTGCTTATTCTGAGCACTTTCGTCTACTCAAAAACCACAATAGTGAGAATGGGCTTCTGAAAAACACTCTCCTGTATTTCATTTTTAAGGATTTTTTTTTTTTGATGTAGTATTTGCTTTGAACGATGGAGTCATATGTGTGTATAGTCTTAGAAAACTCTTAACTATTAAGATATAATATTTTCTATTATTCTAAGATGTGTAGTTTGTAGCCTCGGAGTTTTTTCTGAAACTTATTTCAAATTCCAGTTAGACACGCGAGGCTTTCGAGTCGATCCTTCAATGAAGTCAACTTCTCCACATTTTCTATCTCCTTATCCTTTATCTTTTAAGTAATTTCTTCAACTACATCTGTAGGCATTTTAGTTTTTCATCTTTCTTCCATTTTTCTTCAATTTGCTGTTTAACCTATCCATTGAGTTTAATTTTTTTTTTTTTAAAGTAAGCTCCAAGCCCAATGTGGGGCTCAAACTCCCATCCCTGTGATTCAGAGTCACAAACTCTACTGACTGAGCCAGCCAGGCTCTCTTCTGTTGAGTATTTAATTTTTTTTAAATTTATTTTAGTGTAACAGTATCATTATTTTTGCACCACACCCAGTGCTCCATGCAATCCGTGCCCTCTCTAGTACCCACCACCTGGTACCCCGACCTCCCACCCCCGCCCCTTCAAACCCCTCAGATTGTTTTTCAGAGTCCATAGTCTCTCATGGTTCATAATTTTAAAAAATCATGCTTTTTAGATAGATAGATTATATTTCATTACTGTCAAATCTTTTTTGATCATTTCTGATCAAAATGGGGTGGGAGATTCTTTTGTTTCATGCTTTTATTTATCCCTACTTTTCTTTCAATGTTTCACACATGATTATGTTATAATCTATATTTGATCATTCCTGTATCTGAAGTTTTGGACTGTTACCTATGATGAATGATGAATGCTAGCCTGTTCTTACTCACTCTGGATGATGGTAGTTTGTTTCACTGTGTTATTTGATGATGATGGTGATGTTAGTTTTTTTGTTTTTTTTTTTTTTTTCAGACATGAGCTCATATTTGCCTAGAATTAATCTGTGGAAATGTGCTTGATTAAAAATCCATTTTTCAAGGCAGGATTGTTTTACTTTTAAAACCCAGTTCTTACCAGTCTGTGAAGAATTTATCTACTCCTGTCTGGGGTTTCCTTGACTGGGGTGGTAAAATACACTCAGATCAGAAACTCACATGAAAGTAGGTATGTTCTTACAAATTCTCACAAAGGACTGTGTTTTTCTTTCTTTAGTTTTTAATCACCCAGGGCAATATTGAGTATGAAAAATTGCTACCTGGTTTTAGCTTAATATTTGAGGATTTAAAATATTTATGTCTATTTTTGTCCTCAGGAAAATTTCTCTTAATTTTTTTGAACTCATAAGAGTTTAGTTAAAAGTATATTTATAGTAATTTATCCAACATCTGAATGTTTTATAGTAGAAGGCTTTTTAGAATTTGTAGTCTTATACTGCTGAAATCAGAATATTAAACCATTCTTTTCCTGTGGTTCTGCTTAAAAACCTGCTACTTGACTTGAGGAAGTGTTTAAAAACAAATTTTTTTCTTTTTAGATTTTATTTATTTGACACAGAGAGAGAGATCACAAGTAGGCAGAGAGGCAGGCAGAGAGAGAGGAGGAAGCAGGCTCCCTGCTGAGCAGAGAGCCCGATGCGGGGCTCGATCCCAGGACCCTGAGATCATGACCTGAGCCGAAGGCAGAGGCTTAACCCACTGAGCCATCCAGTGCCCCTAAAAACAAAATTTTTATTTTGGAATAATTTTAGGTTAACAGAAAAGTTTCAATATTAAAAGAGAAATCTTGTCTACGTTCATATAATTCCTCTATTACCAACATCTTATATAAGCACGGCTCATTCGTAAAACTAAGAAACCAGCATAGGTGCATTATTGTTAACTAAGCTCCATGCTCTCTCTATTCAGATTTCACCATTTTTTCTACTACTACTCTTTTTCTGTCCCAGCACCCCCCCCCCTCCAGAATACCACACTGTGCTAGCTGTCATGCTTCCCTAGCCTCCTTAGGTCTGTGATAGTTTCTCAGACTTTTTTCCTGACAACTTTCAGGATGGCTAGGGATTTTATAGAATGTCCTATGTTTGTATGATTTTCCCCTCATTATTAGAATTATAATTTTTTGTAGAGAATGTGACAGAATTGAAGTGCCCTTATCATCATCATATTAGGAGGTACTGACTATCAACATGACTTATCACTATGATTACCTGGCCAAGGGTAGTGTTCACTGGGTTTTTCTCTGTGAAGTTGTTTTGTTGAATAATAACTTTTTAATATCTAAGCTCTTCAGATGATACTTTTTTTTTATGAAAGCAGTATTGTTCCATATTTTTCTGAGGATATAAAATATACATCTCCAAGTACTCTTCTGTACATTTTATTCTTACTGTTGTTGTAATCTCCACATTTTGGGAGAGTACTATGGTTTTTGGCTTTGACTTTCTAAACTGGCTAGTGATTTAAAAAAATATATATAAGCTTTTAGGGGCACCTGGGTGGCTCAGTGGGTTGAATGTCTGACTCTTGGTTTCTGCTCAGGTCATGATCTCATGGGTCATGAGATTGAGTCCCACATGGGGCTCCATACACAGTGGGGAGTCGGCTTGAAGATTCTCTCCCTTTGCTCCCCCTGCCCCCAGCTCACAGGTGCACATGTACATACACTCTCTCTAAAACAAATAAATCTTACAAAAGTTAAACTATTAAATATTTTTAGCTTTTTAGATGTTTTTGGTCATTTAAAAAAATTTATCATGGTAAGTGTACTCTTTAATCTCCAACACCTAGTCCACCTGGTCCTCCTACCCACCTCCCCTCCGGTAACCATCAGTCTGTTCTCTATAGTTAGGAGTTTCTGTCTTGGTTTGTCTCTCTGTTTTGTTTTGTTTTGTTTTTCTTTGCTCATTTGTTTTGTTTCTTAAATTTGGCATATGGTGAAATCATACATTTAATTTTCTTTCTCTGATGCACTTGCTCACTGAGCCTTACACTCCTACCCATGTCATTGCAAGTGGAACATTGTGCTCTTCTTATGGCTGGATAATATTCCATTTATATATATAGCACTTCTTCCTTATCCATTCATCTACCCATGGACACGTGGGCTGCTTCCGTAGTTTGGATATCATAGGTGATGCTGCAATAAACCTAGGGGTGCATGTATGCCTCTGGATTGGTGCTTTTGAATTTATTAGCTAAATACCCAGTAGTGTGATTACCAGATCGTAGAGTGCTTCTATTTTTATTTATTTTTTTGAGGAACCTCTATATTGATACCTATAGTGGCTGCACCAGTTTGCATTCCCACCAATAGTGCAAGATGGATCCTTTCTCCACATCCTTGCCAAAACTTGTTTCTTGTGTTTTTGATTTTAGCCATTCTGGCAAGTGTGAAGTGATATCTAATTGTGGTTTTGATTTGTATTTCCCTGGTGATTAGTGATGCTGACCATCTTTTTATTTGTCTCTTGGCCATCTGTAAGTCTCTTTTGGAGAAATGTCTGTTCATGCCCTATGCCCATTTTTAAATTTGATTGTCTGGGATTTTTTTTGTGTTGAATTGTTTAAGTTTGTTATTTATTTTGGATACTAACCCTTTATCAGATATGTCATTTGCAAATATGTTCTCCCATTCCATAGGTTCTATTTAAGTTATGTTGATTCTTTTTTTTTTTTTTTTCTGTACAGAAACATTTAATTTTGGTATGGTTCTAATAGTTTATTTTTGTTTTTTTCCACCTTATCTCAGGAGATGTATCTAGAAAATGCTGCTGTAACTGATATCAGAGAAATTATACCCTGTGTTCACTTATAGGATTTTTGTAGTTTCAAGTTTCACATTTAGGTCGCTAATCCATTCTGAGTTTATTTTTGTGTATAGTGTAAGAGAGAGGTCTATTTTCATTCTTTGCATGTAGCTGTCTGGTTTTCCCAGCACCATTTGTTGAAGAGACTGTCTTTTCCCCAGTGCATATTCTTGCTTCTCTTGCTGAAGACTAATTGGCCATATAATCGTGGGTTTGCTTCTGGGCTCTCTTTCTGTTCCATTGAGTTATTTTTATATTTTTGTGCTGGGAACACACTGTTTTAAATACTACAGCTCTGCAGTAGATCTTGAAATCTGGGATTGGGATACCCCCAAGTTTTGTTCTTCTTTTTCAAGATTGCTTTGGCTATTTAGTGTCTTTTGTGGTTCATTACAAATTTTAGGATTCTTAGTTCCAGTTCTGTGAAAAATGCTGTTGGTATTTATAAGGATTGCTTTGGGTAATGCAGTCATTTTAACAATTTTAGTTCTCCCAACCCATGAGCATGGAATATCTTTCCATTTGTTTGTGTCATCTTCAATTTATTTCATCAGAGATTTACAGTTTTCAGAGCGTAGGTCTTTCACCCCTTTGATTAAGTTTATTCCTAGGTATTTTAATGTTTTTGGTGCAATTGTAAATGGGATTGTTTTCTTAATTTCTTTCTGCTTAATTAATTTTCTTAATCTCTTTCATTGTTAGTAGAAATGCAATAGATTTCTGGACATCAATTTTGTATCTTGCAGCTTTACTGAATTCATTTATTAGTTCTAGTAGTTTTTCAGTGGTCTTTCAGGTTTTCTGTATATAGTATCATGTCATTGGCAAAGGGGACAGCTTAATTCTTCATTATTGATTTGGATACATTTCCTTCCTTTCTTTCTTTCTTTCTTTCTTTCTTTCTTTCTTTTTCTTTTTGGTCTTGTTGCTGTGACTACTACTTCCAGTACTTTGTCGAATAAATGTGATGAGCGTGGAATCTGTGTCTAGTTCCCTTAGGGGAAAAGCACTCAGTTTTTCAGCATTGAGTATGATGTTAGCTATGGGTTTTTTTATATGGCCTTTATTATGTAGAGGTATATTCCTTCTAAACCTACTTTGCTGAGAATTTTTATTGTGAATGGATGATATACTTTGTCAAGTACTTTTTTGCATCTATTGAAATGATCATATGGTTTTTATCCTATCTCTTATTAATATGATGTGAAATGTTGATTTGTGAAAACTGAACCACCATTGTATCCCAGAATTAAATCCCACTTGATCTTTGTGAATGACTTTTTAAATGTATTGTTGGATTTGGTTTGCTAATATTTGATGAGGACTTTTGCATCTATATTCATCAGAGAGATTGACCTGTAGTTCTTTTTTTGTAGTTTCTTTATCTGGTTTTGGTATCAGAGTAATGCTGGCCTTAGAATGAATTTGGAAGCTTTCCTTCCTCTTCTATTTTTTGGGATAGTTTGACAAGAATAGGTATTAACTTGTCTTTAAATGTTTGGTAGAAGGGTGCCTGGGTGGTGCAGTCATTAAGTGTTTGCCTTTGGCTCAGGGTTCTGGGATTGAGCCCTGCATTGGGCTCCCTATCAGCGGTCAGCCTGCTTCTCCCTGTACAACTCCCCCTACTTCTGTTCCCTCTCTCACTGTGTCTCACTCTCTGTCAAATAAATAAATAAAATATTTTTTAAAAAACATTTGGTAGAACTCACCCGTGAAGACATCTGGTCCTGGACTTTCGTTTGTTGGGATTTTTTTTTTTTTTTATTACTACTCATGGATTATCTTAAGTCCTTTTTTAAGAAGGCATTTGCCAAGGCTTCACAAATACCTTGAATAGACTGATTTTTAAGGAGGTAATATGATAGTTAAGTACATAACACACTGCTACTTACTAATTGTGTGATGTTTGGGGAATTTAATATGAATTTCCCATTGTCAATATTAGTTTAATTAAAATATATAACTCATGAGTATTAAAGGAATATATCATAGCCTGATACATGGTAGATACACAGTACATGTTAGTTAATAACATTATCTTATACCTCTCCCTCAGGCCAAAAGTAAATTGAAATAGACTCCATGAAATTTTGCTGGCAAAGAATGGGCTAGATTTAAAAAATTTTAATATGCAAAAAAATTTGGACAATCCTGACTTCGTCTTTAGTCTACATGGGCCATAAAGCCATGGGTGAAATTAATATATGTAATTGTTATTTGAGTTCTTCAGTTATAAGTAGCTAATACTAACTGATGACCTTAACCTTAAAAAGGGATTTTTTAAAGGATAAAGCATTACTCACAGAACCAAGGGAAGAGATTAATGTTTTTTGACCTGTGGTATAACTATTGCAAATGTATTCTCCATATAATACATATAAACATAGAAAAGAAAAGAAAGGAAAGAGGATGAAATGTGTGCACACTTACACAAATCCTCACACACACACACGCACATTTCAAAGTACGTACTCAGAGAGTGAGGAATCTATGTATGGGGTAGAGTTCTCATTTCTGCAGACAGCGTATCTGGTAACTTTCACTTCCCTTCTCCGCCACCTGTTCTATATTTCTCTTGCATTTAGACAGAATCTTAGCTTCTGGGTGCTTTTTCCTTAGTGATGTCATCCAATTCTTCATCTTTTGTAGGATTCAGTGGTCCTTTCCACAACCGATTTTCTTTATCATACAGCACTCCTTCAGGTTCTATCCTAACTCTTCCTAGCCTCACTGTAGAGTAGAAATCCGATCTGCTCTTGATAGTCAATGCCAAACAATAGTATAGCTGCAATTTTTAAGTCTTTACCTAATGACAGATTAAACCAAAATTATTAGGGTGCAGCCTCTGTTTCAGAGAAATATTTCAGAGAACCACTCAGAGAAACTGTTATCATGTTCATTGGTACACATGTATCTGCCTTGGGTATCAAAACTTACATAAAAACTCTTGGGCTCAAAAACCAACAATTTGAGTATTAAATCTAATTTTAGAAGACATCTTCACTGCTTCCCCATTATACTAAGATTTGCATTTTCTTGGGAAAATTTTTAATAAGGCGTTTGGCTATTCCATAAGGATTACTGCTTTTGAACATTAGCTTGCTAATTTAAAACTTGAAGCTGGTACCTTGATTGAAGGCAATATTTTACGGATTGCTTCCTTGGCAATGAAAGGCCACAGTTTCACTGAGCAGGTACCAGATAGCTGCTAGTTCGTTCAAGGCATCATGTTTGGCCTCCTCGATGGCTGACTTAGACATTCAGTGGTAACATCAGCTGGCTGAGCTCAGATGCAACCTCCATCCTTGTCTCCATGATGCTTTGTTTGAAACCCTGGGTGAGTCATGGAAGGAGAATGACTCACATCGATACTCTCCTTATACATCTGGGTTATTAAGGTCCTTTTATGAGGAAGAGGGCATGTTAGAGTCCATCTGGGGTACAGACATATCCATGGTCTGGGCATTTTCATTCACATGTTCCTTCCCAAGTCTCCTTTTCTCCAATATTCAATCTCACCAATTTTTTACCATCTGGCCAGATAGTGGCCACTGTCCAGCTGCCAAGAACCCGAGTAAAATCTTAGCTCTATGGTAGTGGACTGGGAAGCATTCTGCCTATTGCTTTGTCCATTGGGAATATTTCATGAATTACGCTTTTTAATAAGAACACAAAGCTTCCAGTAATTTGTCCTCTCATATTTACAATATGTAAACATTTGTGTACATCTCTGTACATCTCTGTGTATGTCTATGTTATTAATAAGTACCAGTAGGATGTAACAGAACATTATATAATCCAAATAAGAAAACTATTAAAAGGAATAAATTATGAGTTATGGAATTGCAAAATCAGTTAATCATGTCTCTAGTAATAAGTGAAATGGTTTACATATATAACTGGATGGTAGAAAGGCCACAGTTGAGATACGAAAAAGTAAAAGATGACTTTCCTCACAGCCTATAAATACGCATGTTACATATTAATTTACCAGTATGTTGCTCAATAAATTTTGATACTTTAGGTTTAATGCATCTTGAAGGCAGTTTAAGTCCTATGAGCTACTGAACACATCTTTGAATTAAATTTTGTCTTTCATTCTGGTTATTATTTTCCAGCTCAGTTTCTGCTAATCTTACTATATTCCCCCCCCACACCGTTTCACGCTAGATCCATTGGCCATTCTTAAATAGCATAATGCTTCAAAGGCTTTTAACATATCACCTCTTCTAGAGAGACGCGGTTTGTTTTATGCCTATACATTCTACCATTTTATGATATTTTGTTTATAGTGGATGCCTTTCAACTGCAGATGCCCAGAAAAACTCTTGAGCCTATTGAAGAAAGAACTCCAGGGCAGAGGATGATAGCTGGTCTCTAACACCTAGTCCTTCTTTCCTCTGCACTGAGGCACACCGTAGGTGCTCCATTCTGCCTAGGTGGAAAACCTATACTCACAAACACTCTATCCATATTACGGAAGAACAGAAAAGTAAGATCCTCTAGTAAAAGTCCCCCCCCCCCCCGCTTTGGAGCAATGTTATTGAGATATATAATTCATATGTCATACAATTCATCCATTTAAACTGTATAATTGAATGGTTTTTAGTATATTCACAAAGTTCTACAGCCATCACCACAATCAATTTGAGAATGTTTTAATTATCTTGAAAAGAAGACTCATGCTCTTGGCTATCATTCCTCAAACTCCCTCCTCCAGCTCTCCGCAATCACTAATCTCCTGTCTCTCTAGACTTGTCTATTCTGGACATTTCATATAATTGGAATCATAAAATATGTGGTCTTTGTGACCAGCTTTTTTTGGGGGAAGAGTTTTGATTACTCCAAAAAGCACCAGATTAATGCAGCTATTTAATAAATATTGATTCAGCATATCTTATGTGCATTTTTTATTTTAGTAACTGTTACAATATTGCTGCCTTTAAAGGTCTAGCCGAATTTCTACCTCCTCAAGAAAATTTTTCATGTTTGCCAACCCCTTTTGTAGTTGGCATATAATGGCTAATAGTTATAATTATTAATATTGGCTAGTGTTCAGCATACCATAGGTTAGGTATTGTGCTAGGTGCTTAATAAGGTGTGTTACTTAATGCGCCTTGTGAGGAGATATTATTTCCCCTTAATGGTTGAAGAGACATTTTAAATGAACCTAAGTAGTTTTCCTAAGGTTTCATAAAAAATTATGGAGAAACCTTCAAACCTAGAACTATCTGATTCCACAAATGAGAAGAGTTTATACCTTTAAGTCCTTACACATTATTTTTTTAATTAGAGAAACATGACTAATTAACTAGTTAATTGACTAAGCAAGTACAAAATCATATAAAATAATCATCCCACAATGATCTGCTTTCAATTATTTTGCATATGAAATAGCATTTATTCAAATTGCTATTTATAAATGTAGTCATTCATTTATATATTTCAAAGTATGTTTATAAAGTATACAGTTTGGTAATAGGTGTTTTAGTACTTTATTTTTTAAAGCAGATATTTAAATTCTCTTTCTGTAACAAAATACTTTATAGTTCTGCATAAGAAAACTTCAGTGTTTTAAGCTGTTTTTAAGCTTCTGAAACAAGTTTTCCTATCTGGATTAGAGTACCTTTAGGTATTCATTCTTTGGAAGAATTCCCAATGGGTTTTCCTTAAAAAAAAAAAAAAAAATGTATTCATTTATTTGACAGGAAGAGCGAGTGAGTGAGCACAAGCAGGGGGAGTATCAGAGGGAGAGGGAGAAGCAGACTCCTCACTGAGCAGGAGCCCGACTTGGGGCTTGATCCCTGGACCCTGGGACCCTGACCTGAGCTGAAGGTGGCTGTTTAATTAACTGAGCCACCAAGGCACCACTCCCCCAACAGATTTTCAGTACCTAGTTTAGAATCAGGGCAATTTTTGAGTTTCATATTGAAATACTGAGAAAGGCTTAATTCCTTACTGAGATGAGTTATTGGTATGACTTTCTTGTGTGCCATTGGCAACAATCTTTACGATTATTTGGATTAGACTTTCTGTATTGATCTGATGGAACATAAGCACGCCTTGGATGTATCAATATGAAAGTAATTCGCCCATCACTATATTTCCATTAAACACTTCTCAAAAATATAGTTAAATTGTAACATTCAGAATAGTCCAAGTTTCTTGTGAGTTTATGACACTAAAAGTTTTAAACTGAACGAACACACGTGACTAGAATAATTAATCCTAAAACATTTCCATGTTAATGAATTACTAACTTGGTTTCTAGGTCAATGTTTTAAGATGTTCAATTCAGAAAGTTATTTTATACCATTTTTAGTAGACACGATTTAGTATTTAAGTTAAAGCAGGGGTGCCTGGTGGCTCAGTGGGCTAAGGCCTCTGCCTTCGGCTCAGGTCATGATCTCAGGGTCCTGGGATCAAACCCCACATCGGGCTCTCTGCTCAGCGAGGAGCCTGCTTCCTCCTCTCTCTCTGCCTGCCTCTCTGCCTGCTTGTGATCTCTGTCTGTCAAATAAATAAATAAAAAAAAGTAAAGCAAAAAAAAAAAAATCAGTTAAATTTGGGAAAGTCAAATAGCTTAAGCTGTGTAGACAACTTGTTCTTAAAAGTTTAATATAATTTAAGAGCTATACTTTATACCATAGAAGTATGCACTAAACTTATATTTAAATTTAAATTTTAGCTCTATATTTAGTGACGTGTTTGGCATTTGTTTTGCTCATTAAGGCCATAAAGCAGATAAATCTCATGTTTATTTTATTTTAATAAAGTTCAAAGAACTCATCAAAATATGAAACCAATGCAGAAAATTAATTACTCCATAATAAAAAGAGGAATCATGCACAATTCTAAACAATCAGGTAAAGTAGAAAATTCCCCAAATTATATAGTTCAATTGATTTTAGAAGTGAGAATTATTTATTGTCTGTGCAGGTCAAACATGCAGGGAACAGCAAAACCTTGACTTTGTTCTAAGCTGTCTTCTTAAGTTGGAAATGTGAAAAAAATAGAAAATAAAGAAAGCTGCTATAACTTGGAGTACTTTGCACAGCTTTCTGGATCGATAAAGCTGCTGCTTTCCTCCCCACGTGCTTCTCAATGCAGAGTGGAGAGTGGCCGGAGCTCAGAGCCCCAGCGGACGCTGACAGAGAGCTTCTGATTTCTCTCAGAAATCAGAACAGAGACCCGTTTTTTGGTCTTTATGTAACAACCACTGTGCCAGGCTCACAGTGGTCACTCAACAAGTATTTCTAGTAAATTAATGAACGGGTTGGGAATGAATTCCAAGATCCTTGACAACTAGATTGTGAGTCGTCTCGGGCTCTCATCAAAGAGAAGGAAACAGGCTTTGAAGTGCGCGCTCAGCAGAATCCCGGGTGAGGAGTTTATTTCTAAAAATGTCATTTTTTAGTACAAGAAAGCCTCAAATAAAAATTTTTATAGCTCATCTCACACATAGTTTATTCTGTCAATGATTAAGCACTAATATCACTGGAAGTAAGGTTTATAGCTTTTTAATGTGATAAAAGCCCCTTTAAAGAGCTCATCTACTCATCCTCTTCCTAAAACCTAGGCCACTGCTATAGCAAAGACAGATGATCTGTGTTTAAGAGTTTCAGCGAACACAAGAAGTGCCACAGTTCTTTATCATAATTTTACTGAGTTGGGTAATGAATACACTTTATGTTTCTTTCCACTTCCTAAGGCTCTGTCTTTTCTTTTACAGTTTCTTATCAGAGCCAGCAGACATCCTACATCTGTCTTCAGACCCTGAACAGAGTTTTGAAGTTTAGGAGGAGCTTCATATAGGGTTATCTCTCTTTGCTTCTTGCAGCCTGAAGTCAAATAATTTGAGTGTAAGAAAGACTAAAAACAAATAATATATTGTCTCACGCCCTTGGTTTTTCTTCCTTTTCTAAATAAAACTGCATTGTGTGGTGTGGCTGTGGAATTTTACAGTTTCCTACAGTGAAAGAAATGCTGAGCAGACCCTTACTATTCTTCAGATATCTGGATCCTTAAGATAAATGAGGCATTTGCATTCGGAGGCAGCTGTAGTTGAGGGAGTGAAGTGACTCGGCAGAGCGCTTTGTAAAGTTTCAAAAGTACTTTGTGATGGTTTGACCTCAGTCATTTCGGCTCTTCCTGAATTAAGGGTGAGAAAACCGGGTAAACAGCGAGAATGCAAGGCAGCACTCCACCGACCCCCATGTGGTATAGGATTGCTCGGGGCTGGACAACGGCCTGCAAGTTTTAAATCATTCTACCTAGTTGAGTGACCTAATCCTAGTTTGCTCTTTTAGGAAAAGAGCAAAGAAATGCCGTTTGTTTTCCTAACAAATGATTTCCTTTCCCTTTTATTTTCTTTGCGTTTTCTGTGGTGTTGTGTTAATAGGAGAAGCATCTCTTTCACTGTCCTCCTACGGGCGGCCATGACTGACCTCAGGAGGGGCCAGGCACAGAGTCGGGCTGGGGGCCACTATCTGTCTTCTCGTCCTAGTTCCTCCCCTGGGCAGCCCTCGTGCCCTGGGACCCAGCATCTCTCAGCGGCTCAGGAGGTGATCCAAACCCCCCATTTCACTATCCTGTTGTTGCCACGCGTCTGCACATACCCGAGGTGTAAACTCTTCCACGAATGTCAGTCAAGGATGGTGACCGTCGTCCCAGAGAAGGCGAGCATTGCCGCTGTCCTCTGGGTCTGCCGGGAAGACACACGCACTGGGCAGTCCTCTGAGGAAGGCTGTGATCAAGGCAGCAATAGGAAGAGCGAAGTCACGGCCATTCCTCAGGCTAACCCTCTCCTCAGCCCTGCGGGGCTGGGACTCTCCCCTCACGTCAGGCACCTTGGGAGGAAAAGGTGCAGTGGTGAACTAATGGGGACAAAAAACGAATTCACAAGCAAGACGACGGTCATCCGAGGTGGGAGGCAGGTCGGTTTAGACCTGTTCCTTCCCTTCCTCTTTCCCCACAGGCAGGGTCATGCAGGCCTCAGCTCTTACACCTCCTTCCACGGAAACGGCCCCACTTGGACCCCTTTATTTGTGCAACTTCAGGGCTGTCTCTACATAGTATGTGTCTGACTGGACCAAATCATGTCATCTCAAGTAACGAGACGCCCCTCTTTTTCTCTTTAATTTCCCCTGCACGCGAGAGTTACATTAAAGGGAGTCGGCCAAGTGGTGTGTGCGCCTGGCTCCGCTTACCGCACAAGGACCAGTCACAGACGTGCACCAGTGTTGTCACTATTCTATAGAACATGTCTTCTATCTATTTGCATTATGTGCGTACTCTGTTTTGAGTGACAATGTGTGCGTGTGCGCGTGTGTTTTAAAGATTTATTTATTAATTTTAGAGAGACAGAGCACACCCAAGAATGGGAAAGGGCAGAGGGAGAGAGAGAATCTCCAGCAGATTCCCCACTGAGCACAGAGCCCTACACAGGACTCGGGGCTTGATCTGAGGACCCCAAGATCATGACCTGAGCTGAAATCAAGCATCAGCCACTTAGAAATAAGTCAATCAGAGAAAGACAATTACCATACGATCTCACTGATATGAAGACTTTGAGAAACAAGACAGGGACCATAGGGGAAGGGAGGGAAAATGAAACAAGACGAAACCAGAGCGGGAGACAGTAAGAGACTCTTAATCTGGAGGGCTGGCTGCTGGAGGGGAGGGTGGTGGGAAGAATGGGGTGACCGGGTGATGGACTGGGTATGTGCACGGAACTTAGGATGTTTCTTTTTCTCTTCATCACATTAGGATAAATGACTCTTTTGGATAGTCCCCTTGGCCTATGCTCAGCTTCTTTCTAGGGCTTTTGCTCTTAGGTCACCGTCACCGAGGTTTGGGCTCTATGGTTCTTCGGAGACTGAGCGCTCCTCCTTGACCATTGCCAGCATCCGGTTTTCCTACCCTCATATTCCAGGGCCATGGCTTCCACTTGTCCACGAATATTTTGAATGATGAAAATTAATCGGAAATATTATTTAGAGGAGGAAGAGTTGTAGTTGGAAAAAATTCCTAGAGAGCAAACGACTGGACATACAGTTCGAGGTTTCTAGAGAGAGCTGCCACCACGGCCTGCAGCAAGATTGCATGTTGGAAAACTTTGGTAAAATTTCACTTATCTTCTGGACATGCCTTATTGATCCTACCCTTTTCTTCCCAGAACTTTCCCTCAATACTTCATTGCCAAGTCCTTTAGTTTGTCTGTTTTTTTAATTTACCACTTTAATCACTAGGAATCTCTTACGATCCTTTCTCAATTACTACCACTCTTCCCCTATTTTATCAGACTCCTATTTCCCAGGTTTGTTTATCTCAGCCATACATTACGCAATTGAAATTGAGATGGGAATCACTGGTGTAATTATTCTTCCAGGAAAATATTTCATTATAGAAGAGGAAACTGCCAGGCCAAATAGGAGTCTGATTTATAGATGGTGTCATGGGAGATTTCCATGCATCTTCCCAAATCTCATGTGGTTGACCTATGCCCCTGGGTTCTGTCCTACTCAGACACTTTTCCAAAGAAATTAAAACACGTGAAATTGACATTGCTTGGAAGCACCACGGCTCACACGCAAGGCTGACCCCTCTGCACTTCCAGGAAGCCCACAGCTTTTCCTCACCTTGGCAGCACTATTGGTAAGAGAAAAGGAAAGCATTCAGACTTTTTGTTCCTGTTCTAAAGTGTGGGTTGAATTGACATACAATTACCCAAACTTACTTTGTGAATAAAGATTGCTTTCAGTCAAGGTTTTATTAAAAAATAGAGAGCAGAGGATGCTTAGAATGGTCTTCCCACGGTGCACTACATTGTTTAAAGTTTTAAAATTTGAGCATTTGAGGGATGCCTTGTTGGCTCAGCGAGTTAAGCGTCTCCTTCGGCTCAGGTCATGATCCCAGGGTTCTGGATTCAGTACCCCATTGGGCCCCTTGCTCAGCAGGGAGCCTGCTTCTGCCTCTGCCTGTTGCTCCCCTGCTTGTGCTCTCCCTCTCTCTTTCTGTTGCTCTCTCTAGCAAATGAATAAATTAAAATATTTTTTAATAAATAAAATTTGAGCATTTGACATTTCCTTTTATTCTCAAATAGAATCCTGAAGGGAATCTGACAATTTTTATTATGGACACCTGAGTTAAAATATTTCTCTCAAAAATAATCTCATACTGGGACGCCTGGGTGGCTCAGTGGGTTAAGCGGCTGCCTTCGGCTCAGGTCATGATCTCAGGGTCCTGGGATCAAGCCCCACATCAGGCTCTCTGCTCAGCGGGGAGCCTGCTTCCCCCTCTGCCTGCCTCTCTGCTTGCCTGTGCTCACTCGTGCTCTCTCTCTGATAAATAAATAAATCTTAAAAAAAAATAATCTCATACTAATATTACATGAATTTTAAATTTTTTAAAAACTATCCAATTTGGGAAAATTATAAAATTGGTTTTTTTTTAAAGATTTTATTTATTTATTTAACAGACAGAGATCACAAGCAGGCAGAGAGGCAGGCAGAGAGAGAGGGGGAAGCAGGCTCCCCGCTGAGCAGAGAGCCTGATGTGGGGCTCGATCCCAGGACCCTGAGATCATGACCTGAGCTGAAGGCAGCGGCTTAATCCACAGAGCCACCCAGGCGCCCCAAAGTATAAAACTCTTTTGAGCCTTAGTTTCTTCATCTTTAAGGGGGAGAAGGTTATATGTGAGGATGAATGCAATCTACCTGTCAACTAAGAAATGGTAATAGTGATATTAAGTATTTTATTATTCTCAATTTGCTAGCATAAATATTCCACAATTTCAGGAATCTCTGTGTACCATAAATTTAGAGATCCACTGAGGACTTAATGAAATCATAAGCCAGTTACAGAATAGAGAGTTGCAGAATCGTCAAAAAGAGACAAAGGAAGGGGAAGAAGGAGGAAGAAGACAAACGTGGGGAGGAAAGATTAGATGTGCTTTACAGAATATGACTCGAAGAACTTGTGTCATTATTAAGAAATTCAGACATCAAAAGGACTTTAAGTTATTTATATTTGCTTACTTTTTAATAAATATGAATTTTAGATATTGCAATAATAAATTGAGATATGTTGTAATCAACTCTTGATAATGAGTAGTAAAATATTTTAGAATATTATCCTAGAATAATAAAAATATTAGAAAGGAGCTTGGGTATATATTCCATTATGAGACCATTGCTTTCTAAAGCACTGACTTTGCTTGCATTTTTTTTTTACTCAATATGATCTTTCAGTGCCTTTTCTTTGAAGAAATTGGAGTTTATAAGAAAGAAAATAATCACTCAACCTTCAAATCAGATATAACTATCATTTGCATTTTGGTATTTATTATTTCAAAATATTTTTATTATGCACATACTTTTACAAACACATAAATGTCTTTTTTAAAAAAACTGAAATGCTATAATTTACATACTCTAGAATTTTTCAAAACAAACTGATATAAGTGTATAAAAACAAAGAACGGCATCGTGTCTCTGTAGTTGCACTACTGCCCAATGCAGGTTTACTACTGACTTAGCTTACCCAACTTAGTTGGATATTAGGCTAATTTTCCTGATATAAATTTTTCTTCCATGAAAATACATAAATTTTATCTTGCTAGTCTTATACTCTTAAGACAAATTCTTGGAAGTGCAATTTTGGGGGCACAGGACACGTCCAATTTAGTACCTATGTTGACACCATTATCCATCAGTATCTTTTTCTGAGTCTGCACCTGAATCTGAAACTGCATAAATATAATTGAATAGTCCTTCAGAAAAATCAGAACTTTCTATATCCATCAATAGTATGTGACAGAGCAGTGGTGTTTCCCTTTTGACCTAATCATTTTTTCTTCTCTGAAATGTTAAATGTGTGTGATGTCTCGTCTGTCTTTGTTGACTGTCATGGTTTCTGCCTTGGTGTCATGCCTAGGAAAACCTCCCCTTGTTTGACTGAAATCCAATTCTTTTATTTTTCTTTGCATGAAGTAAAATATTTTACATGGCTTCTCTAACTTCTTAACAATTTAGCAAATGTCCCAGAATCTGTGAGGCATAGATGGAAACTGCTCTCTTTCCTTAGTAGGCTGGCTAGGGGATACCTCCAGTTGGAATACTTGAGTTAAACTGATGTAATATTTATCTATATATTTATAGTATATTAAGCTGATAAGAATACTTCAACTGAATGAGATATTTAAGTGGGGGTACATTATCTTAAATGGTTTCCCCCACTGCAGTCTCTATACTTAATTGTCATTGGGGATTTTGGGAGGAGGGAGGAAGGGAAGCTAATGTTGGTTAGGGACAAAGAGTAAGAACAATAGAAGAGTATCACTGGGATCAAAAGAATAGAGAAGAAAGGAAATAGTCAAGAAAAAATTGGTTTCATTAAAAATATATCAAATATTACCATCTCAATCACTGATTTTTATCAGTTTAATTTTTAGAGGCAATTGCTATTCAGATAGCTTATAATCTTCTAATTCGTTGACTTGAGTACAGAATCTCTCTGTCTGCCTTCCACCCTCTCCTTTTACTCTAATGCTGAATATGTGGATTTCTAAAAATTGTGGCTAACTGTTTTTATTCCCTAGCGGGTTGGAAAATTAATAATAGTTTAAGCTTCAAAGTCTTCTTTTGCAGAACAACAATTTGAAAAGCTTAAGAAAAATATCAATGGTTGTGTTTCTTATCCTGACCACCTTGGAAAAAAACATAAGGTGCATGACCCAGTCTAGCAAGAAATAAAAATTACCAAAATGTCTTATTTACAAAGTCCCATGTTGAAAGGTTAGTATTAGTCAAAATTAATGATAGTTCTTCAGAAAAGAATAATGTTAATAGCATGGACCTTAAACAAATTAACCTAGAAATATTAAGCAAAAAAGTTAATGGTTACAAGACCTGGTTCTAGGAGATTTTTTTTTAATTAACATATAATGTATTATTTGCCCCAGGGGTACAGGTCTGTGAATCACCAGGTTTACACACTTCACAGCACTCACCATAGCACATACCCTCCCCAATGTCCATAACCCCACCCCCTTCTCCCAACCCCCTCCCCCCAGCAACACTCAGTTTTTTCATGAGATTAAGAGTCTCTTATGGTTTGTCTCCCTCATGATCCCGTCTTGTTCCATTTTTTCCCTCCCTACCCCCCATGACCCCCTGCCCTGCCTCTCAAATTCCTCAGATCAGAGAGATCACATGATAATTTCCTTTCTCTGATTGGCTTATTTCACTGAGCATGATACCCTCTAGTTCCATCCATGCTGTTGCAAATGGCAAAATCTCATTTCTTTTGTTGGATGCATAGTATTCCATGGTGTATACATATCACATCTTCTTTATCCATTCATCTGTTGATGGACATGTAGGTTCTTTCCATAGTTACGCTACTGTGGACGTTGTGGACGTTGCAGCTATAAACATTCGGGTGCACGTGCTCCTTCAGATCACTACGTTTGTATCTTTAGGGTAAATACCCAGTTGTGCGAATGCTGGGTCATAGGGCAGTTCTATTTTCAACTTTTTGAGGAACCTCCATGCTGTTTTCCAGAGTGGCTGCACCAGCTCACATTCCCACCAACAGTGTAGGAGGGTTCCCCTTTCTCCGCATCCTCGCCAGCATCTGTCATTTCCTGACTTGTTAATTTTAGCCATTCTGACTGGTGTGAGGTGGTGTCTCATTGTGGTTTTGATTTGTATTTCCCTGATGCTGAGTGATGAGGAGCACTTTCTCATGTGTCTGTTGGCCATCTGGATGTCTTCTTTGCAGAAATGTCTGTTCATGTCCTCTGCCCATTTCTTGATTGGATTATTTGTTTTGGGTATTGAGTCTGAAAAGTTCTTTACAGATTTTTGATATTAGCCCTTTCTCTGATATGTCATTTGTGAATATCTTCTCCCTTTATGTTGGTTGTCTTTTGGTTTTGTTGACTCTTTAAAAGATTATTTCTTTCTTTTCTTTCCCTCCCTTTAGCAATGGTGTCTAGAGATTATAAGACACAGCTTCTCAGAAGATGGAAGCAGAGTTCAAACTACCCAAACAAAACTTTAATTAGTAGATGCTTGACATATAAATGTAGCATTTTAATGATTTATTTGTTCATTCAGCAAATACTTACTGAGTGTATATACTATACCAAGCCCATCCTACGGACTGTGCTTATATCAGAGAAAAACACATTGAACAGATAAAGCATCATAACTTTCTCTGCATAAGTTTTCATGGCCTATAAATAGGGGTTTTATTTGGTCTTTTTCAGTTATTATTACATTTCCTTCTTTAACCCCAAGCTAATACAAATATTTAGATTTATCCTAATTCCCTTTTTCCTTGTTATGTGCTTAGTATTGTGACCTGCAGATGAACTGACAGGTTATCAGAAATTATAATTTATTTTATTTTTTTAAAAGATTTTATTTATTTATTTACTTGACAGAGAGAGAGAGAGAGAGAGAGAGATAGGGAACACAAGCAGGGGGAGTAGGAAAGGGAGATGCAGGCCTCCCACTGAGCAGGGAGTCTGATGTGAGGCTCGATGCCAGAACCCTGGGATCATGACCTGAGCCGAAGGCAGATGCTTAATGACTGAGCCACGCAGACACCCCAGAAATTGTATTTTAAAGTACATTTTATTTTATGATTCCTTCCTATCTTCAAATATGTCTTAACAGCTAGCTAATGATAGAATTCTGTTTATTGGTGTTGTGTGAATTCACAGATGACAACATGAAATATTGTCCTGTATCAGACTTAGAGCATGCCATTTATAGTTTGGCAGCTAAGAGAAGACACAAGAAAGAAGCCAGTCAGGAAACATATACATCTTTGGGCACAAGATAGAGTCTAAAGTATCATAAATAAGAAAGGGTATGTTTAAAATGGAATCTAATATTTAATGTGAAATGGATAGAGAGAAATGACTCCAGAAATAACAAGATCAGAATCCATACTTGCATGGTTGGTTAGGAGACAAGAGCAAGAAATTAAGTAGCAAACAGTGTTGCTATTGTCAATTAAGCTAAAGGTACCATTAAAAGACAGGAATAAAGGCAGCTTTAGAATTTCTGAGGTCAGGGACGCCTGGGTGGCTCAGTTGGTTAAGCAGCTGCCTTCGGCTCAGGTCATGATCCCAGCGTCCTGGGATCGAGTCCCACATCGGGTTCCTTGCTCAGCAGGGAGCCTGCTTCTCCCTCTGCCTCTCTGTCTGCCTGTGCTTGCTCTCTCTCCCTCTCTCTCTGATAAATAAATAAAATGTTAAAAAACATTATTTAGAATTTCTGAGGTCAGAAGAAACATGATCACTTATGGGGTTTCTGTGTATCAGACCATTAAGCCCTCTTGTCTCTATATTATCAGAGCACAAATTTCAACGTAGAACACCTTTAGGTGGAAGGACCATGTCTCTTCATCCTTATGTCATTATGAATGATGTCTGAAAGCAAGGATGCGCTTCCCAGTCGGGTGAACGACCAGCAGATACTCAGTATTCTCAAGAGAGATGAGTTAGGTCAGATGGGAAAACTTTTCCTGGGTTTAGTGGTTTGACTTTATCACTTCATTTATCACCCTTCTCCATCTGATGTGAAGTTATAGGTACTATCAGAGGAAGTTCTGATCTAAAACAAAGTGCAGAAGAAATAAAAATAGCCAAAATGTCTTATTGGCAGGTCAATATTAGTCACAATTAATGACACGTCTTCAGAAAAGAATAATATTAACAACATGACTCTTAAGCAAATTTAGATCCTAGCAATTTAAAGAATTTAATAGCTCTGAATTATTATATATTTTTGATATTAAATTTTACTATATTTGATATTTTGATATTATTTTTAAATATGCATGACTTCAGATTTCACTATGTCTACTAAGGGTTTATATCCTCTCCACACATAGACCAAGCTTTCAAATGAGTGTTTTGGAAGAGAAAGCAGTAAAATGGATAGGAATTTCCTATAGAGGAACTTTCTTCCTTACTCCTCGTAAGGTAGAATGTTAACAAAAAAAGTTCAGGGAAAATGAAGTCCTTGGAAAATAAGAATCAAAAAAGCATGTGACTCTTAAAGCCATTTTTGGTACATGTGTAAATATATTCAAAATTCTTATATACCAATTATTATATTTGATAATCATATATCAGATAGAAATAACTGATAGAAAATTCCATAGCCATTGCAAGATCATAGAAAAAATGAAAACCTGTTTAAAAGCACTGTGCTCTTAAAATATAGGAGTTCCAAGAAATTTGAAAAATTGGGTAATTAATAATATCAAAAAAGATAAAGGACCAATTTGAAATAAATATTTATAATGCTGTCAAACTATAGTGTGGGTCCATGTCTTCTTCTTGCCTTACTTGATACAACTTCTGGAGGGGCGGACTCTTCTTGTTTATGACAGTATTCCTCTGAATTAGCCCAATGTCTGGTTCATAGTAGGTATGAAATTAATACTTGTTAAATTAATGAAAGTGTAAAGGAACAAGTAGAAGTTTTAAAAAAACAGCAGAATTGGTAATAATAGCTTTTCATTCTAAATTGCAAAATGGGGATGAAAATACTTTTCATGGCAAAGACATTTTCTCCACTGAGTAGTATGTTAAATTCTTGATTTACTTGTTGAAATTATCATTATTTGATGAAAATTATTTGAAAAAAGAAACCTACATTTATCAGATTTTTCTCTTGGTTTGAGGGTATGGATTTCTGTAAAGTTTTTCTTGCATGTATTTCCTTAATTTATTATCAATTAGACATTAATAAAAAGTTACTGTTATCAAAAGCATAATAAAAACTTATGTTGTAATAGGAAAGTTGTGTTAAAGTATATTTCAATGAGATTAAACTCTCAAAAGTGGTTTTAGGTCAATGCCTTTGAAATTTAACCTCATAATTCCCTAGATTCCATCCACTATGTTTAAGTAGTTCTTAAGTCTTTGAGATGACATAAAATAACCGGCTGGTTTTTACATTAAAATATGTCAACATATGTATATATTTATGTATAATATAAATTTATAATCTTCAGTTAGGTTGTTAATTCATGATAGTAACCAACACTGTAAATATCTTTTAATTTATCTAGAATCTAGATATGTCTAGAAAAGGAAAACCTAAGAAGCCCTTTCTGTAAGTAATTATCAAATAATAAAACATATTGCCATTTAAACATTTGATCAAATCTATAAAAATACATTTCTCAAAATAATCCTCTAATTTTTTCTAGTGTTGTAAGAAGCAGTTCGTATTTTATTACCAACATGTGCTTTCATAAAATCAGCTTAGATATTTATAGCAAGAGCCAAACATAGATGGACTCAATCTTCTTATGACACATCTAGCAGAGAGAAACACAAGGGAAACTATCAGATGTATTAAGTACGACACGCAAGGCCACTGAAGACCCACCTATTCTCTTAGGCTGTGTGAAACAGACGCTAATCTTTGGTCATTTGTAGTTTGTACACTGTGTTTTCCACAAAAGTCTGACTCACAGACCTCTTTCTGGAGGTATAAGCATGTGTGAAAATGCCGTTATCTAATTGCTTTCCTTTGCATAATATAGATGATAGCCTTAAATAATGGGACCAATTTTCTACTATTAAACTCAGCTCATTTGCTTTAATTTCTTTATTCATGGACTGGAAACTTGACATTCACAGTCTTTAGTTATTTGCCAATCAGGGAAGAAAAATTATTTCAAAGCCAGAAGAATTAGAGTTATGAGACATGAAAACTTGTAAGAAAACAAGCAGTGTAGACATTCTGTTTCTGTCAGCCAGCTGCTTCCTGCCGTGAACTGCATTAACAAAATCTTTACGGTGGGATAAAACTGCACAGAACTGCACACATGCACACACAGATGGAGATGAATGTATGTAAAAGACGGTGAAACCGAGTAACATCTGTCAATTTCCTGGTCTTGATACTGGTCTATAGTTCCACAAAGGCACCACTGGGGGAATCTGGGTGAAGGGCATACTAGACTATGTACTATTTTCTCTAAATTATCTGAATGTGCAGTTATTTAAAATGAAAAGATTTTAAAAAGCCATTTAAGGAAGGCTGAGATGCATGGCTCAGTTGGGAGAGCTTGTGACTCTTGATCGCAGGATCATGAGTTTGAACCCGGAGCTGGGTGTAGAGATTAATAAATAAATAAACAAATAAATAAGGAGGGAACTTATTTGATGACAATGGTCCTAGAACAAAAATCAGAAACACATACAACCTTGAGCAAGTCACTTTACTTTAGGTTTATGTTTCATTCTTTGTAAAAATGTGGTGAATGATACATTACTAAGAGAAAAGGTAAGGACCATATGATCCTCTCAATAGATGCAGAAAAAGTGTTGAGCAAAATGCAGCATCTATTCTTGATAAAAACCCTTAACAAAGTAGGGATAGACGGAACGAACTTCAATATCATAAAGGGCATGTAGGAAAGACCCACAGCTAATATCCTCAGTAGGGAAAAAGTGAGAGTTTTCCTCTAAGGTCAGGAACAAAACAGGGATGTTCTCTCTCACCATTCCTTTTTAACACAGCACTGGAAGGCTTAGCCTGAGCAATCAGACAATGGAAAGAAATGAAAGGCATCCAAATCAGCAAGGAAGAAGTCAAACTTTCACTATTTGCAGATGACAAGATACTCTATGTAAAAAACCTGAAAGACTCCACCAAAAAGTTGCTAGACTTGACACAAAGTTGCAAGATATAAAATCAATATACAGAAATCTGTTGCATTTCTGTACACCAATAATGAAGCAACAGAAAACATAAGAAAGAAATTGATCCTATTTACAATTGCACTAAAAACCCTAAGATATCAAGGAATAAGCTTAACCAAAAAGGTAAAAGATCTGTACTCTGAAACCTACAGAACAATTATGAAAGAAAGTGAAGTGAAACAAAGAAATAGAAAAACATTCCATGCTCATGGATTGGAAGAATAAACATTGTTAAAATGTCTATACTACTCAAAGCAATCTGCACATTTAATGCAATCCCTATCAAAATACCACCAGCATTTTTCACAGAGCTTGAACAAACAATCCTAAAATTTGTATAGAACCACAAAAATCCTGAATACCAAAGCAAGTTTGAAAAAGAAAAGCAAAGCTGGAGGCATCATAATTCCGGACTTCAAGCTCTATTACAAAACTATAATGATCAAGACAGCATGGTACTGGCACAAAAATAGACACACAGATCAATGGAACAGAACAGAAAACCCAGAAATGAACCTAAAACTATGTTTTTAACTAGTTGTGGACAAAGCAGGAAAGAATATCCACTGAAAAAAGACAGTCTCTTCAAAAAGTGGTATTAGAAAACTGGACAGCAACATGCAGAAGAATTAAACTGGACAACTTTCTTAAACCATACACAAAACTAAATTCACAGTGGACGAAAGACCTAAATGTGAGACAGGAAATGGGCAAAAATCCTAGAGGAGAACAGAGGCAGAAACCTTTTAGTCCTCAGTTACAGCAACTTGTTACTAGAGACATTGCCAAAAGCAAAAATGAACTATTGGGACTTCATCAAAATAAAAAGCTTCTGCACAGTGAAAGAAACAATAGAACTAAAAGCAGCCAAAGGAATAGGAGAAGTATTTGCAAATGCCCTATCTGATAAAGGTTAGTGTCCCAAATCTATAAAGAACTTACTAAACTCAATGACCAGAAAGCAAATAATCCAGTTAAGAAATGGACAAAAGCCATGAATAGACATTTTTCCAAAGAAGACATCCAGATGAGCGACAGACACATGAAAAGATGCTCAACATCACTCACCACTGGAGAAATACAACTCAAAACCATAATGACATGCCACGTCACACCTGTCAGAATGGCTCAAATTAACACAAGAAACAACAGGTGCTGGCGAGGATGTGGAGAAAGGGGGTCCCTCTTGCACTGGAGGTGGGAATACAAACTGGTGCAGTATGGAGTTTCCTCAGAAAGTTGAAAATAGAACTACTGTACAATCCAGCAATTGTATTACTAGGTATTTACTCAAAGGATACAAAAATACAGACTCAAAGGGGTGCATGAACCTCAGTGTTCATAGCAGCATTATAAGTGTAGAGATCTCTAGCTATATACCTAGATCTACCTGATCTATCTAGAGGAATATTACTCGGTCATCAAAAGGATGAAATCTTGCCATTTGCAAGGATGTGGCTGGAGCTAGAGAGCATTATGGTAAGTGAAAGAAGCCAAAGACAGATGAATACCACACGGTTTTACTCACATGTGGAATTTAAGAATCAAAACAGATGAACACGTGGGAGGGGGAAAGAGGGAAGGAAATAAACCACAAAACACTCTTAATGACAGAACAAACAGGCCTGACCGAGGGATGTGGGTGGGGGCTGGGCTAGAAGGGTGACGGGTGTTAAGGAGGGTGCTCGTTCTGATGAGCAGAGTGTTGTAGGAGTGACGGACCCCTGCACTGCTCCTGAAACCGGCACCACACTGTATGTTAACTACCTAGAATTTGAATAAACATTTAAAAAGAAAAAAATGCTTTGAATGGACTAGAAGATTAGGGGAATAATTTTAGTTTATAATTGAGGTTATAATTTGAAAGAATTGGTGAAAATTTTGTGGTTCGGAATACATTTTTAAGCAGATCAAAAGTTTTCATAAAGTATTTTTTTCTAGATTATTTATTTTTAGAGAGAGAGCGAGAGAGACAGCACGCACACAACTGGGGAGGGACAGAGGACGTGGACAGAAGGAATTGAAAGCAGTCTCTGGGCTGAGCATGGAGCTCAACTTGGGGCACGATCTCATGACCCATGAGATCATGACCTGAGCAGAAGTCGAGTCTGATGCTTAACTGACTGAACCACTTGGGTGTCCCAATTCATAAAATTATTTTCTAAGGTAAGACATATGTGAAACAAATTACCATAAATATATAGCCATTTGAGTGAATAATATTTCAGGAGCTTTTACCATAATGCCTGTCTGTATAAATTAAAATATGTTCAAATATCCTTAGTAAGCTTTACCTTTGTAGTGTGGTGACACAGGTAGCCTGTTACGGCTGTAGCCATATATTGATAAAATACATGTGATGAGGGGTTCCTGGGTGGCTCAGTTGGCAGAGTGACTGGCTCTTGGTTTTGGCCCAGGTCATGATCTCATGGGTCCTGGGACTGAGCCCCGCATTGGTTCTATGCTCAGCAGGCATCTGCTTGAAGACTCTCTCCCTCTGTCCTTCCTCCCCCCTGCGAGCTCTTTCTCTCTAAAACAAATAAATCCATCTTTAAAAAAAATGACGAGAAAACTGATTAACCCAACTTTAGTTCAGATATACATGCAAGAGTTAAAAAAAAAAAAAAAAAAAAAAAGAACATGTATGGCTTCAAAAAAACACTTTGCATGTTTTTAGTGTTTACATTTTAGGATAAAATTTTCCCATTTACTTCTGAAAGTCATTTTTAAAGAAATAACACTCGTAGGACTTTCTGAGTCTCAGCAACTTTATGTACATTGTGTCACTTAACCCTCACTACAAAATTGGAGATAGGTTTTATGATTCGCTGAGGAAACCGAGGCAAATGTTTAAGCTTTGTGACGAAGACGCTCCCGCTGCTCAGTGGTTGGGCTGAGCGAAGACTCTGACTTCGCATGGAGTGCTCTGTCCACTGTGCTCCTGTGTCTGCGGATAAGGATGACATTTGCTGTTTGCTGCACAACTTTACTCAATATTTCAGATATTTATTGCGTACTGTGAATATGTGTCCTTGAATACCAGAAACTCTTAACCTAGTGACAAACTTCTCTAGTTCGCACTGTTAGCTTGTTTTCTAACACTTGGCACCTCTTACAGACACGGGAGCAAAGCTCAGTAAGCTTTGTTAGGTATTTTTAGATACTGAGGTTTAAATATTTAGGCTGATTTCATTTCCAGACACCAGGAAAGCATGGTGTTTATTGATGTAAGCCGTGAAGACAACAGACTTAGAATGAATTCAGCCAACATTACCGAGCTGGGGAACTTGTTTAAAAATTTTAAGCCTTAATTTCCTTATGTTATAGGAGGAATCGTATCTGCCTCATAGGGTTGTTGTAAGGGTTAAAGTTGAGGTTGTTTCACTTCAGCTGTACATCCTGACTGGTTCATGCTACTCACTGATAGCTATGATTTTGGTTTTGAAATTACACATGAGTAGTTAGATGGAAATGTACCCCACTGTTACATAATTTTATCTATTACATAATTATATATATATATAATATATAATATATTATATATTATATAATCAATCTATATTATTATATTATAAATTATATATATAAAATATATATATTATATAATAAAATCTATTACATAATTTTATCACAGATTTGAAAGCAGGAAATTGTATCAATTAAATATTTTCAGTTTTTTACGTTTTCTGATTTGGCCAAATCTGTAAGTATCCAATTATGAAGTGAACTGTTGCTATACAGCTATTATTAATGGTCTTTTTATGTGAAAAATATCTAGGCTAGGTAAATTCCAACTCTAGATTATCTACAGCTTTCTGATTATTCAAGGGCTCCTTTCATTAGCGTAAGGTTTATTACACTGCAAAATGAAGGCTATATTTGCATTACTGGCGACCATGATAGTGGGCAGATGTCTCCTCTCCTTCAGTTTGCCTTAAGAAAGTCTCTGTATCGTGCAGTGGGATTTCAGTAACATCAGGCAGGCAAGGCAAAATGCATATAAGGATTTGGAGAGACACTGTTCTGAAGACAGGGTTTGCTCCAAAGCACTTATTGTTGATAAACTGTTGGGTTCAGCTCTGCAGTGTTAACTTCTCAGGACTGTTACCTTTTTAAAAACCCACACTGCCATATGGATATTACGTGGATAACACACGAGAAATTAATCATTTTCTACAATTGGAATGTTTGCTGAAAATGGTCACTAGTGACAGAATAGAAAGTGAGTCAGGACTTAACTTCTTCTCTCATCACATAATTAAGCATTTCTCACTATGGTTTTGAATCTTAAATATGGCAATTATTTGTCCAGAGACCAGAGGGAAATAAGCAATATGAGACAGCCGGCAATGCATATAGTCAAGGATTTTGAATAAAGACACATGGTTCCTTGGATAAGGAGGTAAGAATATGGTGCTGTATGAACTTCTCTGCTTACCACAGTTTTTTGTAATTTTTTTTGTTATGTAGAGAAATCCATATATAGATATGTTGGGGACAAAACTCTCTACTTTTTACTAAAGCTTTATTAGTAAATATTAAAATAAAAGGAAAAATAACCTTTTGGGGCAGATTTAAGGTACATAAGATGCTGGAAACAGAAATTTAACATATTAGATTTTAAATATCTTGGTAAATATTATAGAATTGTGATAGGATAATTTTATTAAAAAATAAATAATTTGTGTCATGTCACACCAAATTCTGTATCAAAACATATATACATACATATGTATGTATCATTAGGTTTTGAGATACAAGAGCTATTAAAGAGTAACACAGGACACACATTTGCCAAAAGATAATGATGTGGAGTAAATAACCAATATGAGGAAAAGTCCCTTTAATGATAGAGACAAACTAAACAAAAAAGAGAGATTATTTGACTACTTAGAAAAGTTTCAAGGAGGGGAACCTGGGTGGCTCAGTGGGTTAAAGCCTCTGCCTTCGGCTCAGGTCATGATCTCAGGGTCCTGGGATCGAGTCCCATGTTGGGCTCTCTGCTCAGCGGGGAGCCTGCTTCCTCCTCTCTCTCTGCCTGCCTCTCTGTCTACTTGTGACCTCTCTCTGTCAAATAAATAAATATAATCTTTAAAAATAAATAAATAAATAAATAAATAAATAAAGAAAGAAAGAAGAAAGAAAAGTTTCAAGGAAAAGTTATGAGCATGAAAACTCCTGGAGAATATTTACCTATTTTGGTATGTACAGTAATGATGTGCACATGTCCCCTAAACACATCATGTCTTATCACTTGGTAGTTAGATGCCTAAGGACAATAACAGCTTTCATCAAATGTTTCTAAGAATCTTCTAAATACCTGAATCGCTTCGCATTGCATTTTACTATTTACTTATTCATATCTCAGTCTTGCAGACAAGAGTACTTTATCCCTTGTGTTTGACACTACTAGAATTTAGTGATTCCTAGAACTTAAGGATAAAAAACTACATTTTCTTCATATACTTAAAGGACTATTTCTATAGACATTACGCAAACAAATAAAAGGAAGAAGGGACTTTGCATTTATTGTTACCATTATCATCTATTGTTACCATTATCATCTATTGTTACCATTACTATCTATTGTTACCATTATCATTTATTGTTATCATTACCATCTATTGTTACCATTATCATTTATTGTTACCATTATCATCTATTGTTACCATTATCATCTATTGTTACCATTACCATCTATTGTTACCATTACCATCTATTGTTACCATTATCATCTATTGTTACCATTATCATCTATTGTTACCATTACCATCTATTGTTACCATTATCATTTATTGTTACCATTATCATCTATTGTTACCATTATCATCTATTGTTACCATTATCATTTAAAGCCATTTATGGAGTCTTTGTGGTGGCAGGGATTCTGACACGTTTACAAGTTGAAACAAGAGCAATTAGAAAAATGTTAGATGAGGGGCACTTGATTGGCTCCGTTGGTAGAGCATACGACTCTTGGTCTTAGGGTTGTGTGTTCAAGATCCACGTTAGGTGCAGAGATTACTTTAAAATAAAATCCTTTAAAAATATAGAAAGACGTTAGATGAGGCCTTTGAAAACTATAAAGAATTACAGAAAAATATTACTGCTTCAACTACTTGATTTATACCAAAACCAAGAACTTGAGTGGGTAACATAGAACTGCAGCTATCAAATTTTATTGACCCTTTGCCTTAAAGATGGCTCCAAAATAATTTTGGATTCTCCTGTTTGGGAGATTACATAATTTGCAACTTTAGCAAAAATTTCATTCCCATTTCCCTCTCACCAAACATTCCTTTTTTTTTTTTTAACCGATTTTTCCATATTATTTTTTGTCTTTCTTCTTATCTAGAATGTGAACTCCAAGGCTAGGAATCTTTATCTGTTTTGTTAATTGGTACATTCCAAACATCGCAAAGATTCCTGACACATTGTAATCATTTAATAAATATCTATTAACTATTTGAGCTGCAACAATGCTTTTCTTGATGTCCAGTTATTAAAATCTATAAGCTGAATTACTTTTCTTAGAACATTTTATTTATTTATTTGTCAGAGAGAGAGAGCAGGGCACCATCAGGGGGACCAGCAGACAGAGGGAGAAGCAGGCTTCCCACTGAGCAGGGAGCCGGATGTGGGGCTCCATCGCAGGACCCTGGGATGACCTGAGCCCAAGGCAGAGGCTTAACATCCTGAACCACCCAGGCATCCCAAGTAGAGTTACTTTCAGTGCATCACTACCTATATGGGGTTAACTTAAAATAGTCAACAATATATGTAGAAGCATGCGTTATTCCAAGTAATACAGAATTTTCTTATTTGGTCTTCTCCCACAACCTCAACCCATCTTCTCCAGAGGCGGCCCTAGTTACCTTTCTTCACTGATTTCCACTTAAACATAATCTGCCTCTGCTGCTCCTCTATCCTCTGTCCAGACCTCTCTGTTCTCCCCTTTGAACCCAACTTTACCCTGTTAGGTGGCAGGTGTCCTAAGAAGGAAGTTCCAGGAATCACCTTCCTCGACTCCTGGCTTTCCTTAAAAATGTTGAAAATCAATAAAACTTTTTCACATTTATGGAGGATTTGAAACGGTATAGAAATACTGCTACGTTGATTTAATTTTTGTATGCCTTTATTTGGACAGACTATTTCTTTTTAAACAATACGGTTTCAATCCCAAATTGACTCTTCTGTTATTCCAACAGCAGATGTCTCTCTAGTGCCAGTCTCACTTTGCTACCTACACCGGCTCTTCAGCCTAGAGTCTCCCTGGGTTCCACAGCAAGGAGACATTTATTTACCCAGGATTTCCCTAAAGAAATGGAGACATCTTCCACAATGTGCATCCTCTTAGAGTCCGTGTGTCTACGTGGCAAAATTTTAGCTACAGCCTTTTCTGACATTCCGATTCGATAATACTATTTAGACTTGTATGGCTGTGGCAAGTTTACAAACCCTTTCAAGTGCATTATTTCATTCTTTCATCGCAGCAGTAAACCAGGTATTGCTATTATCTCAACTCCTGCAGAGAAGACACCGAGGCCCCCAAACGCTACGAACATTTATAAGCTGACAGAGCAACTCGTAGTCACTGGCCCCCATATTCACTCGCTGATTCTCTAATTCTCAATCCATTTGCTTTTTCCTCTCCATAAACTACCTTTGCCTGGATGAGCACAGTAGATGATTCTTTGTTACATGTTTTCGTGTACGGGGTCACACACATCCTTCCACACATTACAATTTAGACCACGCAGCACAACCTGGGGCATCTCTAGGGCAGATGCTAGTTCTTTCCCTTCTTTTGGTAATATAGATCGGCTGCGTTTAATTCTTTCATAAAACTACTGGAAAAGCAAATGTATTTTATTTTATTTTTTTACAAATGTATTTTAATTAACACTTTTAAATTGGTTTACATGTTCAAATGATATCTAGGGGTGAGACTGCCCCCCACCCCTTTAGTCTGAACCTTGGGTAACCCGGTCTGTGATAAACTTTAAAGAGGTATACGTGTGAGCCTGCATTCCTCTGCGTACTTCACTTGCTGCCAGGAGAAACATTTAATTTCCTGATGAGAGAACATTATCTTTAAAGGAAACGCTCCATTCTTTCTATTGTTACTCCGAGGCTCTCTGGATGATTTCAATCTCAGTAAGGTACAAATAAGAACTCGCTTAGATTCTGGTTAAGTAAATATATATAGGAAATGTTCCTTCTCATTAGTTTGTGTAATTGTAAAAATGTCCATGGGTGTTACAGACCTATCAAAAAAGTACATGATAATAAATCAGTACCTTTTTGATAGGTCTGTAACACCCATGGACATTTTTACAATTGTGTCTTAGTAAAGTTATTGCTACATTACTTTTCTCAAGGAGCACATTAAAATATAAGAAAATGAATAATGAACATTTGATAAGCAGTTTTATACACTTCATAATTAGAGATTTAGAACTTTCATATAGAACTCCTAATTTTGAAGTCTTGTGTAAGGAATGAGCAGAAACCTGCTATAGGAGTTTAAAACACTTAGTAAACCTTCCCAAACACTTATTAAAACTTTCAATATTTCTTCTTTAGTATAAGAGTAAATAACTGCTCTCAAATTAGAAAAGGTGAGATATGATCATTTTAATATATAGAATAGGTATTTTAAATAAAAGCTGTACATTTTCATGAAGAATTCTAATTTTTATTCATGTTTTAGTTTTATATACAAATTATTTTTGCTACTGGTCAAGAATTTAATACATTTCTCTACAGCATTCTTGAAGTTTTCGTTTATTTTTCAGGTTTTCCATTTTCAGGATGATCTAGATTCATGTAGCTCTTTTTATAGAACAGATTTGGTTCTCCATTTTCTAGTGATTGGTAATGGTTTGCTGGACAGTCAAGAGGATTATCCTTGAAGAGAGACCTGTGCGTGAATCTCCATTTATTGCTAATGTGATCCCAGAGAAATTACAGAACTTCTCTATAGCTCTGTCTCACTATCACATTTCAGTGAAAATACTCAGAGTGTTTTGGGTTGGAGACTGACAGAAATCAGGACTGGTTGGAAGGATGGGGTGCTAAGCTAATAGCCTAGAATACAGTGAGCGGTCAACAAACGGCCCAACAATTGTCATTAGTGGTACTTCTCTAGGATAAAACATGTATTTTCCTGTAACTGGTTGATCTCTTCTCCCAATATTACACGTTGTTGCTTATTAGTCCACCCATAAAGATTATTTAAAATGCCTCTTTAGGGAACATAATAGTGAAGCAATGATAAGTGTATTATTAATATGTACCTATAATCTCTTTAGGAGAATAGATAACAAAATTTTTATAAAAAATATTTTGATCATCCTTTCAATATTTTACTTTTAAGAACCTATAAAACATGGTTTCTTTCTTTTTTTTTTTTAATGATACAGACACCGTGAGTGAAGAATAAATTTGATCAGGTTTATTCCAAGTGTAGCTTAATTGGCACTTGCGCCACCCATTAGTCGTTTGGTGGGAGTGCTTTTCTTTAAAAGAGGAATCTGTCAGAAAAGAGATTGTTAATACAACACCATGATGTGTTGATCTTTAAGCTAGTCTTCAAAATAAGAGATTGAATAGGGAAAGATAAAGGACAAAAGGAAGGAAAAGATATACTCATTGTACAATCAGGAGACAACAGGGTTAAAAAACGAGAAAATGAAACAAGAGGAAAAGAGTTAAGACTAGAACGGACAAATAGAATCAATTGTTCTACTAATGTTTTTAGTGGCAGCAAATTCAATTACAAAAGCTTACGCCTCCTCCTCCTTATACTCAGTGGTTTACTAGTGCAGTAAACCTGGAGAAGGACATTCTCTCCGCCTCTCAGGATTGCCTGTTATGTCCCCAAATGCCTCACATGAAACAAAAAGCTAGTATCAAAAATCTCCTGAGTATGAGGCAGAAATGCTTGATAGTACCTGCATCCGTATTTTTGGAAATGCATGATTTTAACAGACAAATTTCATCAGTGACTAATTCAATATTTTCCTTTTCAATACATTATTTTTTGTAATAATTATCTAAATAATTATTTAAACTGAAAAACATAAGGTGTCATCTAGAAAAGGATGGATAAATAAGTTTGAATGTTTAATACTTTAGTTTCAGAGCTTCGGAGGTTGTGAAGTATTTTGAACTCAGAAATAGAATTTTAATAAATAAGAATATTTTTATTTAAGTATGATTTAAACATTTTAATGAAAAGCTGACATAGTAAAATTTATGAATTATAAAATCCTTTCGTTTGAATTTCAAAATTTGTGATATAAAACAATCATTTTCAACAATTTTGAATTTTTTTTTTTAATACTCATTCTCATTTCAATTTTTTCCTCCACCTCGTCTTCCCTCTGAGTCAAAGTTTAAAAGGAACTGAAACATGTGACATTAGTTGGTTTGGGATACTTTCCCCTCTGGAAACGTGGGCTTAAGGGCATTTTAAATCACAAGTGGAATGAGTCAGATGACCCCAATTTGTTCTTCTGTGACTTTCTGTGTTGATTTCAGAATGACTCTTGCAAACTCAGTTTGGGAGGAGCCCAGTGATGAAATAACAGGAGTTGAAACCTGCTTATTTAGAAGAGGCTTTAGCTACTATTCAAATATTCTCATTTTGTTTAATCAAAAAATTCAGTGAAAGTTGGTAAGAGAGCAGGGTCGCAATCTTGGATACAACCAGGGCATGCTTAAACTTGTTATCATGTGGCTTATGTACACGTATGCGTGTGTGCATGTACACACTCGTGTATGTGTGTATGTGCATGAATAGTTATGAGATCACAAATAATACATATTTTTACTAACAAAGCTTGTTTAACACCAAAATGGGATTTTCCATCACAGATATGTGCTTTATGAAGACTGAGTCAGTCAGTCTCGGATGCTCTAGCAAGGTGCCGTAGGCAGAGGGTGGCTTACAAGTAATGGAAAGGGATTTCTCACCGTTGGATGCTGCGAGCCCAAGGCCAACATGGTCTGGTCGAACCCTCTCCCAGGTCGCGGACTCACTGCATCTTCACGCGCTGCAAGGGGTCAGGGATCTCTATGGGGCTGCTTCGGTAAGAGCACTGATCGGACTCTTGAGGGCTCCATCCTCATGACCTAATTACCGCCCAAAGGTCCGGTTTCTTAAGGCTGTTAGGGTCCGTGGTCAAAGGAGCGCGACTGACGGAAAGCGAAAATCGAACAAAGCTTTATTTCACGCCGAGCATCCAAAAATCAAACGGACCGTCAGGGCTGTCTCTTCCCAACGGCGACGACCGCGATCCCGGGAAGGCCGCTCTGGACCAGGCCGACCCGCGGATGAGGCCGCTCCGGACGAGGCCGCTGGACGGTGCTGCTCCCGCGGGGCCGCTCGCCGGGGCCTGCCCGGATCGACGCAGCTGCGGCGAGGCTCGGCGGTGACGGGGCCGCGGCTGTCGGGGTTCCAGGCGGCGGGGCCGCGGGCGTCTGGGGGCGCCGGTCGCCGATAGCTCTGACAAGACCTGTTACAGCTTCTTCTGTCCCCACCGACTCTCCTACTTCCTCCACAGCTCGCCTTCTAATGCCCCTGAAAGCCTCGCAGACCAACCTTTATGGGGTGGCTGAGCCCGCGCCTACACAGGTGGCCAACGGAATCTCAATTCACCCCAGTGGACATGGCGCGCCCCACCAACTGGACGTCTGCACCCGGCCTGTCGCACCCCTCCATCCCGGGTCCACAAGCAAGTTCCTATGGGAAGGGCAGGCCCTTACAATACCACCACACTGGCATTAGGATTTCAACATATGAATTTTGAAGGGACACAAACATTTAGACAGTAGCAGAGCTTAAAATGAAAGCATCTCAACAATGTCATTGTTTTCAATCATTAATAAACAAATACATGTATATGAATTTATTTAAATACACTGGCATTACCCTATGTAAGGAGGATATAGGGTTTTAATTAGTGAAAATTATTCTCTAACATTGGACATTTTGATCTGACACTACACTAAAATGATGGGTAAATATGAACTTTTTAAAATATGTAACTATCTCAAAGATCTTAGACATTATCCAAGTGGCAGAAATGAGAAGAAAATTTTAAGCCAGTTTCATGAGAAAGTGCTGAAGTCATAGGAATCCATGTGGTACTGAGGCTGAAATAGTATATGGGCCTTAAAGACTAAGGTTGGAATCTCAGCATCTCACTGGACACTTGGAGTTACGGCTTCAGCAAGAACCTCTTAAGGTGTAGTGTACTCTGTCTATGACACAGGGACTGCCTAAACGTTGCCACTAGCCGAAGGAAGTAATAAGTACTGTTGTTAGGAATTACAGTTAAGAAGAAAAACAAAGAGAAACTGACAGCCTGGTCCGACCAGACCTGGACACTGGCATCCCACATGGGAAACAACCTTAAGAAATCAACTGGGGCCTCAGCAGACACAAAAACAAAAACTTGTAATTTTTTGATCCCTTCCCTGAATGTTACTTAGATTCTTTTGGTTTGAGCAACAACTCATTGGGACATTAACAATTTTTTTTAACAGTTGGTTGTCACGGGATTCTGAAGACCCAGAGACGGAGAGCCTTCGTTTCTGTAGCTGCTGCCATGCAAACGGAGGTTACTTTGTGGGACACATCAACGGGTTCTTCAGAGATTCTACGGGTGTCTTTCCTTTGCTCTGTCTCTGCTGGGAAACCCGGCTTCGGTTCCTACTTCTGGACTTCCCTTTTAGCTCTAGCTCTACTTTGTGTACCGATGAGACAGCTGAAGGCTGTAGAAAATTCTGAGACACTCACTCACTCCCCATGAAGCCAAATGGCGGAAGTGTTGGCTGCTTCACAAAGATTTCTTCTTTCAGCATGAATTTTTCATGTTCCTGTTTCCCATCCAAGCACTAACCAGGCCCGACCCTGCTTAGCTTCCGAGATCTTGTTCTTGTTTCCATATCCCAGGCTCTCTCTGGCCAAAACATAGCTTGGATAAGTTCAGATGAGAGATGCTCATGATGAACAGACTTACAGGACAATAAGTAGTTTCGAGAACCCCAATTTGTTTTAGTAGTTTTCTTTATTCATTCCTTTTCTGGCTTCAGGGAGGAAAAACATCACATTTCTTCCACATGGAGGGGCAAGTGAGGAGATATAAAAACTTTTCTGATGAATTGTGCATCCCACAAAAATTCACCTTCCATTTTCCTAAACCTGCTTATTTTTTTTTAAAGATTTTATTTATTTATTTGACAGAGATCACAAGCAGGCAGAGAGGCAGGCAGAGAGAGAGGAGGAAGCAGGCTCCCCGCTGAGCAGAGAGCCCGATGCGGGACTCGATTCCAGCACCCTGGGACCTGAGCCAAGGGTAGAGGCTTAACCCACTGAGTCACCCAGGTGCCCCAAAACCTGGTCTTAGGAGTGGCATCCTTTCATGGGTGGGTGACATCAACAGCCGGAAAATTAGTGCTTCTACACTTGTAGTGTTTAGTTGGTGCTCTGCCTCAATGGTGAGGCTTAGAATCCACACCTGGTATCCAGGACCAAGTAATATCTTGTTATAGAAGAGCAGGGACAAAATACAGACATACTCAGAGTAATGAGGACTAAGAGGATTACTACTCAGCCCACTAAAGGGAGCATCGAAAGATGCACATTTTTAAAAAAGAATCGGGAACAAGCAAGAACCAAGGACAGCGATTAACATGTGGATGGGCATGTCTGTAAAGAAACTGATTAACTAAGCAATGAATGCTAAAAGCAATAATAAAAATACTGATGATGACAAATTTTGAGTGCCTCAAAAGCCAGGGCTGACATTGCCTGGAAAATCAGAGAACCACTGGAGCTCAGGCTGTCTCAGATCCTTTGATCTTCTGGAGGGAAATAGTAATATTGACTGAACTTTCACTCTGCAGAGTCAAGAATGTATGTTAATGCTTTAAGGATAAACACTATACATAGAACAACAGAGAGTGAAACAATAACAAACCAATACAAGTTTCTGTCGCTCAATAAACGAAGGAGGAAGGAACAGAGCAAATGAATAAGGGAAATAATAAGTTGTAATGAAACAGTAATAATGAATCCTAAACTACCAGCTAAATTTAAGTAAATTAGGGCACCTGTGTGCCTCAGTCGACTAAGCATCATCTGTCTTCAACTCAGGTCATGATCCCGGGGTCCTGGAATCAGGTCCCACACAGGGCTCTCCCTACTCTGGGGGGATCCTGCTTCTCTTTCTTCCTCTGCTGCTCCTCCTGCTTGTGCTCTCTCTCATTCTCTTCCTTATTAAATAAAGCTTTTAAAAAAATAAATTTAAATAAATTAAGATTTGAGTCTAAATGCATTTCTTAAAAGACAAGTGGTTTGAAATAAGGTTTTTAAAATGCTGGTTATGAGAAATACACCTAAGTATGATATACAGAAAATAGCAAAATGAAAAAACATGTACGGCAAAGATGAACTCAATTAAATTCATTTTTTGTGATATTAATAAGACAAAATTGAATTTGAACCAAAAAAGGACTTGTGGTGATTGAATTCCATAATTCACTAAAAGATACAACTATGAATGTATATATACTGAAAAAACTGTAATGCCTTGAAAAGTGCATAAGCAAATATTAATAGTATTAAACTTGAAATCGATAAGTTATCAACTGTATTAGGAAATGTGATGTAACTTCTCTGAAAAATGACAGATTGCACATATTAAACATTAAACTGAATAGAAACCACTACCTTGAACAGGAAAACAAATTATTTCCAAACACCCATCAAATGTTTTTAAAATGTGTTTAAAAATTTATATACAGCGATCTTTTTCTTTTGTAATACAGAGTTCTATGCATTTTGACACATGCTCACTGTAGTATCGACACCACCACAGACCAGGTACAGAACAGTTCTGTCACACCAGAAGAAATCAGCTCACGCTGTACTTTGCAGTCACACTTCCCCTGTAGCAATATCTGGCAACCACTGACTGGTCCTCTAACTCTCTCATTTTGCCTTCTCGTGTACACATACAAGTGTTTCACTAGAGCATCATATCTAGCAGTGGAATTTCTGGAATATGCATTAAACTTATACTCTATGTTGCTTCATTGTCTGTTTTTTCAAAGTGCTTGATTAATTTATAGGTCCAAAACTGGATATGACAGATTTTGTTAGAATTTGTTTTTCCAAGCCTCCAAAACTGGTACTGTCAGAGGTTTCAATTGTCAGAGGCCTGCCAATGCTGAAATATAAACAGTATTTCGTCTTCAAACGCATGAGAATTTCCCCCTCCACTATTCAGATTAAATATCTCTTTTCCATCTTTGCCATTCTAGCTTCTTTTTTCAGACTTTTTAGTCATATTATTTGCCCATTTTCCTTTTTTTAAAATATTTTATTTATTTGACAATGGAGATCACAAGTAGGCATTGTATCATTCTTGATAAAAGAAGAAATTGGGAAACCATACAAATATTTGCTGATAAAGAAATGACTGGACAAATTATGGTATGCTTAGTATAAAATACTATTTAGCAGTTAAAATAAATGATAGAGGGCTACACATACCAAGTTTGCTAAATTTTAAAGCATAAAGCTAAAATAAGAATTAGGCTGCAAAAATAAACTAGAGCGTATCATGCTTAGCGAAATAAGTCAAGCAGAGAAAGACAACTATCATATGATCTCCCTGATATGAGGAAGTGGTGATGCAACATGGAGGCTTAAGTGGGTAGAAGAATAAATGAAACAAGATGGGATTGGGAGGGAGACAAACCATAAGTGACTCTTAATCTCACAAAACAAACTGAGGGTTGCCGGGGGGGGAGGGGGTTGGGGAGAAGGGGGTGGGATTATGGACATTGGGGAGGGTATGTGATTTGGTGAGTGCTGTGAAGTGTGTAAACCTGGTGATTCACAGACCTGGGGATAAAAATATATGTATATAAAAAATATATGTTTATAAAAAATAAAAAAAAAATGATTTAAATGCTACCTATACATTAGATGGTGTTACACATATATGGAAAAAGTAATAAAAACCAAGATAGGAAAAGTTGCACAATCTATTAATAGATGGGTTATCTCTGCAAAGGCAGGGAGGTAGGTAGAAGGGAAGGTGTAATTCAGGCTATCAGACTGAGTAAGGGGTTAAGAAACTTTCTCTGGGGGGTGCTTGGGTGGCTCAGTGGGTTAAAGCCTCTGCCTTCGGCTCAGGTCATGATCTCAGGGTCCTGGGATCAAACCCCACATCAGGCTCTCTGCTCAGCAGGGAGCCTGCTTCCTCCTCTCTCTCTGCCTGCCTCTCTGCCTACTTGTGATCTCTGTCTGTCAAATAAATAAATAAATCTTTAAAAAAAAAAAAAAGAAACTTTCTCTGTATCTGCCATTTTTCATTTCTTTACAAAAGTTTCTGAAACAGTTCAAAATTTAACATTTGTAAATACTGACACTTCCTATGTAATTTATGTTGAGTGATGAAGAACTCTATTAATGATACCATTAACTAGTGAAGGGTTTCAAATTTCTGCTGACTTTACATGTGACCCCGCACTGAACCTCAGAGAGGGAATGTATAAGCTAGAGAGGTCAGAGCCAAGAGGGAGGTTACTACTATTGCTAATTATTAAAAAGAAAAGAACCTTAGGATTCCTCACATTAACTCATATAACTATCAACCTATTATGGAAATTAGTGTTATTATTTTTCATATTTACTTTTCTCCTCTGGGAAAGGAAAGTTTTTGCAAAATATATTTAGGTAAAAAGTGCAATTTTTTTGTTTCCAAGAAAACCACATGATAATATACAGTCATACGGGGTAGTTTTATTTTCTCTTCTATAATTAGTTTAGTTGGTGTAATTTAAAGCACGTCACTTAGGGAAAACACTGGTGCTGAACTTAAATCTTTATATTATCTGTCTTTTCTATATACATTTGACTTAGTTTCAAAGTATAAATGCCCAATTGAATTGACTACTAGACAGAATACAATTTAGTCTTTGTCAGGTAATAGTGCCATCTCTTGCTTGCTCACTCTCTCTCACACACGTGCCAAATTCCAAACCAAAAACCTCACAAATTATTATTTTATTTTTAAACAAAGTGATTATTGATAAAAACTAGGTACATATTACCAGAATTAGGCATTCGGATCAATTAAAACAGTTAAAATTGCTGTTTGTGATACCCCACAGTGATGGCTTTCCAAATTTAATATAATTCCACTGCATCACAATTTTAAATACTTAGTCTGCCTGTGAGAAGCAGAGTCACTGTTACCTGGCGTGACGGTTAATTTTCTGTGTCAACATGGCTAAGCTATCCAGTCTAGATGTTATTGTCAAAGTACTTCTTAGGTGTAATAACATTTAAATCCGTAGACTCTGGGTAAAGCAGATGTGGGGTGGGCCTGATCCAGTCAGCTGAGGCTAAAAAGCAAAGACCTTTCCTGAAGAAGTAACTCTCCTCCAAATGGCAACAAAGAAACCCGAGTTTCCAGCCTGCTGACCTCTGAAATTTAGCTTCAAGACAGCATCAACTCTTCCCGATTTCCAGCCTGCTGCCTGTCTCACGGCTTCAAACTTAACCGCCTCTATATATGGTGTGAGCCAATTCCTTAAAGTCGATCCGTCTCATTTTCAGTCATTCTTTCTCTCCATCCTCTTGTTCTGGAGAACCTAGAGTAATAGAGCTGGCTATTAGCCAACTGAATGAACGATCGCCAGCATCAGAATATTTCAACCATTTTAACAAATCCTATGTGTACATACAAAATTTGGTAAATACCTAGGCCATATTAGGTGATCAGGGCAGTTATTATTCCTCCAAATAATTTAACACTACTTAATGCGTATATTAGACAAGAACTGCCCATAATTGGGATTTGGATTGTACAAAGAATTCCCCTAACCCTACGCTGAATCCCATTATGTGCCTCTCCCCGCAGCTTTCCACTCTTCCATGACGTACAGACGCGCAGAACAGGCCTTTTGTCAAGCAAAGCCATCCTGATGCAAACAGAGCTGTCCCGTGAACGTCACTGTTTTATACGGTGGCGGGAGGGAAACAGAAAAGTGAAGGCCGGAGTGAGTCTTCGGGATGTCGGTTGTCGACCTTCCAATGGAAGAGAAGAAGAGAGAGAGAAGGAAGGGGCGGAAGGGAAAGGAAGAAGACTTTTGGTCCCTGTGGATCTGCAGGTTGGACAGCGCAGCCTGCACGCGACTCAGGTGCACCGAAGTCAGGTGCACCGAAGTCAGGTGCACCGAAGTCAGGTGCGCACCGAAGTCAGGTGTGCACCGAAGTCAGGTGCACCGAAGTCAGGTGCGCACCGAAGTCAGGTGTGCACCGAAGTCAGGTGTGCACCGAAGTCAGGTGCACCGAAGTCAGGTGCACCGAAGTCAGGTGCGCACCGAAGTCAGGTGCACTGAAGTCAGGTGCGCACCGAAGTCAGGTGCGCACCGAAGTCAGGTGCGCACCGAAGTCAGGTGTGCACCGAAGTTAGGTGTGCACCGAAGTCAGGTGCACCGAAGTCAGGTGCACTGAAGTCAGGTGTGCACCGAAGTCAGGTGCACCGAAGTCAGGTGCGCACCGAAGCAGGAGGAGGAGCACAGCGCTGACGCCCCTGGAGCAAGGAGGAGCTTATCAACCCGCCCTTTCCTCCTCCTCAGGCCCGAACCGCTCTCTGTGTTCTACTTTGTGACCCGGACACTTGGGAAGTGATTTTTCTGGGAAGAGAAATGCGATTGTTTGCAGAGGGAGCCGCGAGGGAAGCTGATTAATAACTGCGAATTTTACGTGGCAGAACACACGATTTACACGGTTTCCTACACAATTCTGCCAATAAATAGGGGAGCCCAGTGTCCTCCTCTGTGAAGCCAAGACGCCGCACGTCTGCAGGTGCTGGGCGTGCGGGAGGCACGGCTGTGAGCAAGAACGATGAATAGTGTTGTGGTGGAAATAAACGAAAAATAAGTTAAAAAAGGAAAGAAAAGAAAAGGGATGATCCCTGCGGCGTCTGCCCGCTTAAAATCCACGAGAACTGACGCGGCAGAGCAAACCCTGGGTCCGGGCTCTGATTCTCCTTCACGGACGGACAAACGACTGCGATTTTGTTCCTTCCTGACAGACCAGCCAGGACCTGCAGAACGAACAGACACAAACTTATTCCAAGAAACTAAACGAACAAAGCACCATTCCCACGACCACGGGACCGGCCCGTTTTGCGGCATTATTCACGTGCATTTTTAGCTTTTCAAATAAGAGCAAGTTCCATATTAGTTGGTTCAAGAGGAATTTGGCGAAATACGGCGTCTTAGAGCAGCCGCCCCGACGGCAGAGCCGGACCGGCGGGGATCGACCGCCGACGGGCACCAGGAGCAGCCGCCCCGACGGCAGGGCCGGACCGGCGGGGATCGACCGCCGACGGGCACCGAGGAGCAGCCGCCCCGACGGCAGGGCCGGACCGGCGGGGATCGACCGCCGACGGGCACCAGGAGCAGCCGCCCCGACGGGAGGGCCGGACCGATGAGGATCGACCACCGACGGCCTCGCGCACTCACGGAACTTTCCAGAACGGCCCCCCGCTGCGCTCCCTGCGACGACCGACGTCCCCCCGCCGCTCCTCCGGCGGGCGCTGGGCCCTCGGTCGGCCCCGGGCGCTGCAGCCACCGGCCCGGTCTCTGCAGTCGGATTCGGTGTTCGCGTCGTTTCTGGTTCACCCCGAGGCTCTCGGTTCCAGCCGCGCTCCGCAGTTCCGGGGGAAGGAGGGCCCCGCGCCGCCCGCCCTGCGGGACACGGACACTCCGGCCAGAGACGGGGTCGCCCGCACGACCTCTGCGCGCCGGAAGCGCACGCGGGGCGCCCGCTGGCTCCGGGGCGAAGCGTCGGCCCAGGTCACGGTGTCAGGGTCCCGGGGTCGGGCCGGGCGCGGCGCTCGCTGCGGAGTCGGCCTCCCCCGCCCCCCCCCCACTCCGTCGCCCCCCACTCCCCCTCCGTCGTCCCCTCCCCCTCCGTCGGCCCCTCCCCCTTCGTCGTCCCCCTCCCCCTCCGTCGGCCCCTCCCCCACTCCGTCGGCCCCTCCCCCCGCGCGGTAACCTCGTGGGGACAAGGCGCGGAGGCCGGGTGCACGCGCAGGAGGACACGGGATACCGAGGCTTCGCGTGCGGCGCGCCCTCCTCACGCGACCCACAGACGCCGTCGGGGACTCCCGCGTCCTCCGGCCGCTCAGCTCTCCGCCCCGCACGAGGCTCGGCCGCCGTCCCCGGCCACGCTCTCCCGCCACTCGCGCGTCCGATGCGCGCCGCCGCCGGACCCACCATCCAGGGCTGCCGCGCCGACTCCTGCGAGGGGAGAGAGAAGTCCAGAGTGCGCGTAGACGCGGCCTCGGAGCGCGCGGACTTCCGGGGCCGCCGTCGACGTTGCGGGCCGCCAGGACCCCGGAGCAGGCCCGGAGCCTCACGCGGACGCCGGCCAGGACCGCACATGGCTCGTGGCCCGCGCTCGGCGGCCGCGTCCCTGCCGCAGGGGAAGCCGGAGCGCCGAGGGCGCTACCAAGGACACGACGGATGGGGCACGCGCACGCGCCGCACGAGCACGCGCACGCATCCCCGCCCCGCAGCTCGCGCGCGCCGTCGGAACGTGGGCTGTGCCTCACGACGCGCGACGACCGCACAGCCCGTCAGGTCCTTGTCATGCGCTTCCGGCCGCAGATGCGTTGTCGCGCGCCCGGGGACACGGTCAGCTCCTCACGAGTCCACACCTCACGGAGCAGGGACAGCGTCGCTTCTGCAGCCCTAATGCAGCTCTCCGCGGGGTCGGGTGCCGGGCCGCCGCCTGCCGCGCCGACGCGCACCTGCGAAGGGCGGGCTCAGCGTGTCTGGGCGGGCGCGGGCGCGGGCGTGCGCGCGCGTGCGTGGTGACGTCAGGTGCCCGTGCGCGCGGGGTGGGAGCCGCTCGGCGGACGCTATCTGCGTCTCTCCCGCGAGGGAGGCGCCGCGAGGTCGGGCCGGCGGCTCGGAAAGGTCCGGGCGCCTCGGGGCCCCGCCAGGCTCCGTCAGCCGGGCTCTTCGCAGCTTCCTGTGGGCCTCGTCCCGCCTTCGCGCCCGAGGCGTCGCGCCCCGGCACACGGCGCGCGCCCAGCTCCGGGCTTCGGGGCAGGAAGCGCTCCCGCCGGACCCCGCACGCCCGCGCCGGACCCCGCACGCCCGCGGCTGCGAAGGCGGGACGTCGCGGTTTGGGGAACGCGGTCGCGCGTCTGAGAGAAGGGCCTCCCGACGCCTGTCCTCCGCGCGGGCGCTCGGTCGGGTCGGCCTCCGAGTGTCCCGCCGCGGCCCGGTGTGCCGCCGCGCGGGGTCTGCCGTGTTCGTCGAGGGGCCGAGTGAGGGACCGACGCCGCGGCCGAGTGAGGGACCGACGCTCCGGCCCGGCGTGTTCTCCCCGCACTTTCCACAACCGGAACCGGCCCCGGAGCTCCCGGGCTGCGGCGCGGAAAGCGGACGGACGCCGGCGGGGCCTCCGCTGGTTTTCGGGTCCCCCCGCCGCCTCCTCGCCGGGCCGCGGCGTCCCGCGACGGCTGTGCGCACCGCGTGACTCGAGGGCCGGCGTGTGCGGTTCGTCGGCGACTAGGAACACGCGCCTTCCCGCGTCCCTCCGGGAACCTGCCTGCGGCGCTTGCAGAAAACCCAGACGGGGCGCCCGGCGGCTGGGGTGAGCCTCGGCCTCCGGCTCGGGTCCTGGTCCCAGGGTCCTGGGATCGAGCCCCGCGCCGGGCTCCTGCTTCCCCCTCTCGCTGCCTGCTTGTGGTCTCTGTCAGTCAAAGGAATAAGTAACTTCCTCAAAAAAGTAAAACAGTTCAGAGAAATCGACAAAACGTGGGGTTCTGTCTGCGACCTGCGCCAGGATTGATTTCGAAGGAACAAGGGCCTGGAACGCGCCGCTTCGGTGGCGCCGGCTGCGGCCGCGGGGTTCCGGACGGCGAGCGTGGTCCTGACGGGCCCTCCCGGTCAGGAGCCGAGGACCGGCCGGCGCGGGGAGCCCGGGCGGGAGGCCGTGCAGGGAGATCAGCCGGCGCCTCGGAGCCACGCGGGAAGGAGCAGCTGCGGCCGGAATCCGACCAGGACGGAACGAGACCTCGTTGGACGGGACAAGTCGAGGACGAAATGAAGGGTCCGGGGTTCGGCAGCCGCAGCAGAGCGGGAGTCCGGCCGAGGAGACTCCGAACTGAGGTGCTCCGGGGGCCGTGGGGTGCCTCCTCCTCCTCCCTCCGTAACCTTGGCGCGGATGACGTTGTAAGTGATGCAGTCGTCTCCTCTCTTCCCCCCATGAAGAGATCTCATTCGTCAGAGACTGGGATTGAGAAAGTCACCTTCTAGCAGAGAAGTGGACCAGAAACATGATCCTTTGAAAGCAAAGTCGGAGGAGCCACTCTCTGGCCAACGCGTCACTCTCGCCTGCGGCCTCTGCGCAACGGGCTCGCTGTGCCCTCCTGTCATGCGGGAGGTCGTCTGCTGCTCGTCCTTATGGCTCCGCTCCGTCCCGCATGTTGAATCTGTGTTTTTATTATGAGTATTGCAAATTGAGAAATGGAAAGCAGCCTCAAGTGTGATGTAGGACAAGGATCTTTGGAAAGGGATCTTTCAAGTGTTGGTCACTCCTGCGACTTCTCCCATTTCCTGGAGAGGTTCAGGCTCACTCAGTGGCTTCAACCACAGCCAACCTCAGCCAACCAAGCGGGTATTCAGCTCTTCCCAGCGGAGACACTCCTCATGGGCGCTTTCCTAAGCCTGCCAGATAATGAGGTGATTTCTTGCAAACCGTGTGTTTTAGCAGATTGGATTCCTTTGCCAATAAAGTGATTATAGAATAGTGAGAAAAGACTGTAGAACAGTGGTTGATGGACAAAGATTCAGATCTCAAAAAGCAGTAAAACGTTTATTTACAATCTTGGGTTGGGGAGATAAACAACTCAAAGAAGACAAATGTTGTGGAGCATAACAAATAGCATGGGGGACATGGGGAGATGGAGAGGAGAAGGGAGTTGGGGGAAATTGGAAGGGGAGGTGAACCATGAGAGACTGTGGACTCTGAAAATCAATCTGAGGGTCTTGAAGGGGCGGGGGGTGGGAGGTCGGGGTACCAGGTGGTGGGTCTTAGAGAGGGCACGGATTGCATGGAGCACTGGGTGTGGTGCAAAAACAATGAATACTGTTACGCTGAAAAGAAATAAAAAGAAATGTTATGAAAAAGTTCAGAGTAAATTTAGCCTCTTTGAGATGATAAGTGTGACTCTTGGTCAGGTAAGCTAAACACTGAAACTTGGAAAAAATGTGAAGGTAAGTAAATGTTTAATGAAGTAAAAGAATCCTATAAAATTAATATTTTGGTATTTAGCTTTTAAGATCAGCATGATAATATGAATAAACTTTGATTAAGATTGAAAGATTGAAATATGATAGGTAAGGAACAGACATAATGGCAAAATTTTAGTTTAAAATGCGTAGAAGAATTTTATTTGTACATTTAAGAAAAACCGGATTTACATGTTTGTTTTGTTCCTTAGATTTACCGAAGTTGCTTAAATACTTACAAGTGATTTGCACTTCAGGCATTTGTATTAGTTTGCTAGGGCTGCTGTGGTAAAGCACCACAGGCTTACGGGATGGCTTAAACAGCAGACACTTACTGTCTCACAGGTCTGGAGGCTACAAGTCCAAGAACAAGATGTCAGCAGAGTTGGTTCCTTTGAAGGTCTGTGAAGGACAAATGTGTTCCAGTGCCTCTCTCTTATCTTCCGGTGGTCTGCTGGCAATCTTCGGTGTTCCTCGGCTTTTGAAGTGTCACCGTGATGTCCGCCTTTATCTTCACATGGTGAGCTTCCCATGTGCTTGTCTGTGTCCAGAGTTCCCCTTTTAATAAGGAAACCTGTCCTTTTCGATTAAGGACCCATCTTACTCTAGAATGACTTTTTCACCTTAACTACTTGCATCTATATTGACGCTATTTCCAGAGAAGTTTGAATTCTGGGGTACTGGAAATTACAGCTTCAACATACAGAATTTGACGGGACCACAATTAAATCCATAATAGCATGTAATTCTGGCTTACTGGAAGCCTGAAGTCATGACCATCTGCTATAATAAAGATTTTTAATCTTATTAAGTTAAAACACGGGCAGTTTAAAGTTTTTCTTTCTACACATAAATCCTCCCAGATATTAGACATTTAAATGATTGTTGTTACCAATCCAAGGCCAGCCAAGCATAACACCGTAGAGTATGGCCATGGTTAGCAATAGTTTTTTACATGCATTCAACCTGCTCATAAGAAAGAAATAATATACTTGGGGTATCTAGTTCACCCTAGAAAAATATGAATCTATGTGAATTTATCTTTATTTTGTAAATAAACCCAACAAATATCATTGACTAGTTTGAAGTAGTCCATTTCCACAATGGAGACTGGAACCTGGCAAGAAGACTTTGCCTTCATTATGGCATTAAAGTAATCTGGGACAAATTGTCTCACAATCTATACAAGATTTGATAAAACCAATAGTGATACAGTTCATTTTATAGAACTGATAATTACTTTGACGCCCTGATAGACCAAATACAAAAAGATTTAGCTTTTTCAGAAAGTCACATAATTTTGCATTATTAATTTTTACGTATTTTGACATAACTCTTCTACAAATAATGTTGCAAAGTAAACAGGCTGATCTGATTAAAAACCATATGCTTGGGTTTGTTCTCAATACTGTACAATTAGCACCTTTGAGTGTATATTGTATCTATTCAATAGCAAATACATTTATGCTCATTTTTAAATGGGCTAGGTATAGTCTGTGCTGACTAATGATGTTTGGTACATAAATTTTGTGTAGTAGTAGGTATTGTGAAGAGGGCTTTTCTCTTTCAGAGTGCTAAAAATTGGTTCCTAGTCTCTCTCTCTCTCTCTTGCTTTCTTTTTTTAAAGATTTTATTTATTCATTCGATAGCGACACAGCGAGAGAGGAAACAGAAGCCGGGGGTGGGGGCTTGGAGAGGCAGAAGCACGCCTCCCACTGAGTAGGGAGCCTGATTCTGGTCTTGATCCCAGGACTCTAAGATCATGACCTGAGCAGAAAGAAAATACCCAAGACTGAGCCAGGTTCCTAGTCTCTTGATTTATTACTTTTTTTATTCATTAAAAATATGTATGACTTTAGGTATTAAATTTGTACAATATTCTCACAATAAACAATCCCCAGTCTTGTTCTTTAATGTTATTTGCAATATCAAAAGAAAGTTAAATATCATCACCAAATAAACAAAATTTAATATTAAATATACCTTTTAAATCTTTTCAAGTTTAATGTTGGACATAATTTTTCAAGTTTAGTACCGAATGTAGCCCTTTGAACCTCTTGCCATATTCCTCCTGAGATGAACATGCATGTGTGAAATTAGGTAGCGTCGCCTCTTTCTCTTTATCCTTCCAGACTGAAACTCACTGACTAAATTATGGCAGCAGAGGTGATTTGTCGATTTATTTTTATGTGATTTGAGTGTAAAGAAGTCTATTTCCTCACCTGGAAAAAATGAGGATGGGGTCCCGGGGAAAATATGTCAGTTTGAGGTGTTGCTCAGAGGAGCGTGAAGGTTTGTGCACGTCAGAATCAAGATCACAGTCGTTCTGGAAACAGAGTGCTGTGAGCTGCGGCCTTAGGGAGCATTGCCAGCCAAAAGGAGGAGCAGAGCAGGGACGGCTAAGGGGTTTTGATTTAGATGTGTGTCATTGTAAGAGTTTGGTTAGAGTGGACCACAGTACTCATTACTGCATATAAACGCAACATGATTCTATGGGGAGAGAGTTGTCAGATTTTGTGAAATCCGGTGTCTTTTAGACTATGCTTTCTTACCTTCTATTGCATTCAGAGTTTTACTCAGTAAAATTTACTATATGAAGTGTTCCTGAGATGCAGTTAGCATTTGCTCAGCGAACTACATCCTTACAATCTAGCCTGGAGAAGTCATTCAGGGGAGGGTGGACAGTGCCTTAACTTCTCAGTATTTGGTTTAAATAATAGTTGCACAGGAAAAAATCATTTGAAGAATAGATTTGTCTTTCTTGGTCTTTCCTGAAGAAGAGTTTTAATTCTTATTTTAGAGCTCTTATCTCTAGAATTTTATAAATTAAGGTATCATTCTAAGCTGTATTTAACCTATAAAAATATAGTTTAACTCAGGGTTAGGAGGAATGGTTTTGTCAGCTAGATAGCGATCTGGTAAGTCATCAGTCAAATCCTAGAGATACGAATGAAAATATTGATTGTCTTTGTAATAATTTGAAATTGTTAGAGGTGAAGGCTCAAAATATTCTAATAAATTATAGATAAAAAATGAAATCATAGGAAGGCCATAAATAAAAAAATTATCAGAAACCTAGCTATCATCTGATGCTTACCAATATTCAGGTTTGTCTCTTTATCACAGTGATAGGTACAGTTATGCCTGTTTAACAAACGAGAGGCCTAAAACCCAGAAAAATGATAGAATATGACCAAAATATAAAGTTAATTAAGGGAAAACTCAGTTTGAATTCACTTTTCATTTCAAAGTTCTATTTTTTCCCATACACCATGCTGCCTCCCAGAGGTAGTATTATAAATGAGAGAATGCTGTTGCTCATCCCCATGATATACTCAGAATAACCATTGTTTAATAAGTAGAAAAAGGCCAAAACACATGCCGCAAGGATTTCTCTCCCTTTCTTCCTCTGTTTTGTCAGCTGATGTAGAGTTCTGATGCTGAAACTAAAAATGAAGTTTCCATTCAAGAGAAAGCTCCTGAGCACAGGACCAAATGTTCTTCAAGGGAATCTCATTTATTTGTTTTTCTCTAACAGGGTGTGCGCACTCAAAATGTGGTCTTGATTTTTTCCTGTTTTTCTTTTTCTTTTTTTCTGCCAAACATCGATGGGGTGAAGCTGAAAGAACAAAACAAAACAAAAACAAAAACAAACAAACCAAAAAAACCCCCAAACCAACAGCTTTTTTAAAGCTGAGAGCCATGGAGGATGTGAAGCCCTGAATCTACCTTTCGGGTCGTTTGCTTCTGGACAGCACCCCCAAACGCCTTCAGTTAAGCAGATGCATGTGAAGTGGGAAGAGTTTGAAGTAATGTGAACACAAATATTTTTGCCTGAAAAGCTAAGAGTCCTGAGGACATTGTAAATTGTTGAGTGTGTATTTAAGTCAGCATCACAACCCTTTACAGTGGTTGCTTCTTTGGAAAAAAAATTTCCTTTCCTTGTATGGTGCGAATTTTTTGGTATGTGTTTGGAGATAAGTTATTTTTGTTCGGTCTGAGGAATAGGCTGAAACTGGTCCTCAGTCGAGTAACTGTGGATCTTTGTAGAACTTGTGAAGCATTGTGCAATACGAATAAACAGGCTATACTGCCCCACTAATCTGCTTATGTAAGTTGCTAAGACAAAGTGTTTATAATGCATTGCTAAAGCCATTTTACGGCTAATATATTGAAGATTCATGTCCACTCCACTGGCCAACACATTAAGTAAGACATAAACAGAAAAGTGGGTATGAAATCAATGACACGAGACTATGGAACTGTACAGAGCAGCTGGAGACAAGCTGTCCCTTCATGCACAGCTGAGATTTTACCCGAGGGTTCCCAAGAAGAAGTGGGTCATTTCGTACCGAGTAACTGTTAGATGCATCCTTGCTCTAGGGGTAGGATAAATAGCTTGTGTTGGGGAAAGTCCTTAAGTTTGGACGCAGACACTGCATTGCTGGCTGGTCACATATCTTTTAATAAAGTGCCGCATTGCTAAATATGCCCGGACGTAACTACTCTCACCACTTGAAATACCTTATTAACTGAGGCAAACAGGCTCAAAAATATAGAGACACTGAAACAGAAGTCTCTGGGAAAGTCCAGCAGAATGACCCCAGGCTTTCGGGTTTCTGTAAAAATCCATTTGGACTAGACTCGGCCCTTTTCAGTCTATACAGGACTACTGATGCCCTTGCGCAAAGTACTATTTAAACCCAAATTATGTTTGGATAATAATGAATGTTGGATTATTATGCTCAGATGTAAATTTCCAGTTGGGTAAGTGGCCTGAACCATACCCAGTGACTTTTGTTATTTATTTTCTTTTCCCCAAAGGAAAACATCATGTGAAATGGCTCACTTTGAATTTGGAAAATAAAGAATGGCGAAGGGGAACTGAGACCATGATTTCTTTTCCCTCTGAGCCATAGCTATTGTGCTTGGAACTTAGGTTATGGGCATATTAATACTATGTCTAATCTCCTGATTGAGCTTGAGCCTGCTACATAAAAGTAGGGATCACATCTGTTTTATTTACCAGTGTTCATTATAATGATTTCCGTATTATCTGGCACAAGATATGGGCTTTCCCTCCAAAGAAGCTTTTTATTGAGGTATAATTTACATAATAACAAAATATGTACGTTTTGAGAGTACATTTTGATGGATTTGACAAATTCATACATCTGTGTGGCTACCACCCCAGTCAAGGTATAAATGTTTCACCACTCCAGAAAGTACCTTCATGCCTCTTTCCAGTCAACACTCCCCCACCCCCAATCCAAGCAGCAACTCTCCTGATTTCTTTCAGTCTTGAGTTAATTTTGTCTGTAGTAACAACAATGTAGTGTGTATTCCTGCACACACTATTACTGCATAATAGCATGTTCCTTTTTATCTTAAATAGTACTGCAATGTATGAATGTGCCACAAGTTTTTAATCAATTCATTTGTTGGTGAACCTTTGGTATATCTCTAGTTTGGGATTATAATGAACACATCTACTAAAAACACTCTTGGGGCGCTTGTGGCTCAGTTGGTTAAGCGACTGCTTTTGGCTCAGGTCATGATCCTGGAGTTCTGGGATCGAGTCCCGCATCATGCTCCCGGCTCCATGAGGAGTCTGCTTCTCCCTCTGACCTTTTCCCCTCTCCATGCTCTCTCTCACTCTTCTCAAATAAAGAAATAAAATCTTAAAAAAAAAAAAAAAAAAAACCTCTTGTACAGTTTTTTTAAAAAATTATTTATTTATTTTAGAGGGGAAGAGAGTACATGTGGGTGCCTGCCAGGGCAGGAGGAAGAGCAGAGGGGGCGGAGACAGAGGGGGAAGAAGTCTTAAGCAGACTTGCACTGAGCACAGAGTCAGGGGGATCCGTCTCAGGATGCAGACGCCCTCACCCTGAGATCAGGACCTGAGCCAAAACCAACAGCTGGAGGATTACCTGACTGAGCCACCCAGACACCCCGCTCCTACAAATCTTGTTTTGAAAATATGTTTCATTTCTCTGGAGTAAATATTGAGGCATAAAATTGCTAGATAATTTGGTAGTTATATATTCTACTTTGTAACACACTTCCAAGCATTTTCCTGAAATGGCTGATAATTCTATGCTATCAGTAATGTATGAATGAGAGATGTAGTGATGCTACACTCTCACCAAGAGCTGTATTTTAAATCTTTTAAATTTTAGCCATTCTTTAGGACAAAAATGTTGATCTCATCATGGTTTTAATATACATTTTCCATTGACTGATGATATTGAGCAACTTTTATGTATTTATTGTTTATTCATGTATCTTTCTTTGTGACGTGACTATTAAGGTTTGTCCATTTAAAAAACTGGATTGTTTGATTTTTTGTAATTCAGTTACAAGAGTTCTTTATATATTTTAGATAAATTCCTTTGCCAGAGAGCTACATTGTACATACTTTTTCCTACTTTGAAACTGGATTTTCGGTTTTACTAGCAGTATTATTTTATGATGAGTAAACATCTTAAATTTTGATAAAATCCAACTTATCTTTTTCTTTAATGGTTTGAATTGTGTTCTCTTCAAGAAGGCTTTGCCTGTTCCAAGCTTGTAAAGATATTCTATGTATTTTCTTAAAAATCTTCAGTTTTACTTTTTATGTTGATATATATATGATCTATGTCAAATTAATTTTGTACATGGTGTGAGATAGGATCCAAACCTATTAAAAGTAGGCTGAAAAGTAGGCAGGGAAATCCTCAAAGAAATATGAGGACATAACTTATTCTGTAAGTCCTAAGAATAATGATATGGGTGACTATTTTTTTATGCTGTCTGTCTTTATAGAAGAACTTTCAGAAAACTCTTGTTAAAGTTGCAGCTTGCTCTCTGGACTGCTGTTGCACACAGGGAATTGAGGAGCAAAAGGAGAACACAACCTTCTCCCTATCATCCAGACTTACACACATTTGGGGAACAGCATCTTGAAGGAGGACTGTAGTCCCTCAGCTGTTAAAGACAAGGAATGATGGTTCTTGTCATATCTTAAGAAAAGGCTGAGACAAATGAGCCTCAGTAGCTTCTGTTCTTAAGTACAAGGGGAAAGCCTCTTTAAGGACCGTCGGACTATCTAGAAGACAGTGTAGAGATGAATACAGTATTGCCTTTAGACTGCGGGCACTCCAAGTTATGACAGCTTGAATAGTAGGGGAATGTGACCTTGTATTTTTGCTCTCTGGCCAATGAGACCTGAATAGTGCTGTTCTATGCCTCTATTAAGAGATGCATGGAGAGTTAAATACATGGCTTCCTACCTGACTGAAATGAAGTTTACCTCCATTTAATATTGATGTTTGAAGATAATGCAATGAAGATAATTCCTGGCATTTTAAATAAGAGTACGTTGATGATGAGTAGCATGCAAAATCTAACTGGAAAACCTCTACCACAAGAAGTGCCTGGTTTCTTCCGTAAGTAACTTTCAAGGAAGAAAAGAAACAGATAGTGAAGGAGCGTGCGGGTAAAAATAGATGACAGCCACCAACTACTGAAAATGTACGGCCTTATGAGGACCCTATTTCACACAAACTGTAAATACATGACAACCGAAAAGCTTAAACGTTGTTTAGAAATTTGACAGCAGTAAGAAATTACTACTTATTTAGGGGGCATAGTAATGATAATATCATTGAATTGGTGGTTGTTGAAGATCAGCAACGTGTACATGATAGTTCATTGTACTCTTAACTGTGTGTTTTTAAAATTTTCCGTAGTAGGGACACCTGGGTGGATCAGGTCATGATTCCAGGGTTCTGGGATGGAGCCCCCTGTAGGGCTCCCTGCTCAGTGGGGAGTATGCTCCTCCCTCTGCCCTTCCCCCCACCTATTCTCATTCTCTCTCTCTCTAATAAATAAATGATTTTTTTAAATTTCCACAATAAAAAGTAAAAAAAAAAAGTAAATTGATACATGAAATATCTTTTCATCTGACAAAAATAGGATAAAAGTTTGATAAAATATGAAGATCAGGGCTTAGACTGCATCTTGTGATTCCTATTAAAGTTTACTATAAATAATGTGAGAATTCATTTTTATGTTTAGGACTATTACTATTAGTAATGACCAGTCAGAGCCATGGCCAATTTTTTAATGAAATTTCCTGATTTCTTTAAAAGGAAATTTGTATATTACCAAATGTGGTGTAGAAACCTCAAACCTATTAAGATTTTACACTCACTGGAAAAAAAAAAAAACGATTTTACACTCACTGAAGTGCTTTTCTCAAATTATTTTCTTAGGTAACTCACCTTGACTTTTGATCTCAATTTCTACACAAAGAGAAAAAAAATTAGGCTTGCTTGTAATACAGTTACCGGGCCAAACATGGTCAAACATTCCTATGTTTAAATTGAGAAACATTCTAACTGGTGTAAGGTGATATCCCAATGTAGTTTTAATTTGAATCTCCCTGAGGGCTAGTGATGATGAACCTTTTTTCATGTGTCTGATAGCCATTTGTATGTCTTCATTGGAGAAGTGTCTGTTCATGTCTTCTGCCCATTTTTTGATATGTCTGTTTTGTGTGTGTTGAGTTTGAGGAGTTCTTTATAGATCCTGGATATCAACCTTTTGTCTGTACTGTCATTTGCAAATATCTTCTCCCATTTCCGTGGGTTGCCTCTTTGTTTTCTTGACTGTTTCCTTTGCTGAGCAGAAGCTTTTGATTTTGATGAAGTCCCAAAAGTTCATCTTCGCTTTTGTTTCCTTTGCCTTTAGAGACAGATCTTGAAAGAATTTGCTGTGGCTGATATCGAAGAGATTACTACCTATATTCTCCTCTAGGAGTCTGATGGATTCCTGTCTCACGTTGAGTCTTTTATCCATTTCCAGGTTTATCTTTGTGTACGGTGTAAGAGAATAGTCAAGTTTCATTCTTCTACATATAGCTGTCCAGTTTTCCCAGCACCATTTATTGAAGAGACTGTCTTTTCTCCACTGTATGTTTTTTCCTGTTTTGTCGAAGATTATTTGACCATAGAGTTGAGGGTCCATATCTGGGCTCTCTACTCTGTTCCATCAGCTTACACCAGTTAGAATGGCCAAAATTAGCAAGACAGGAAACAACATGTGTTGGAGGGATGTGGAAAAAGTGGAACCCTCTTACACTGTTGGTGGGAATGTAAGTTGGTGCAGCCTCTTTGGAGAACAGTGTGGAGATTCCTTAAGAAATTAAAAATAGAACTTCCCTATGACCCTGCCATTGCACTCCTGGGTATTTACCCCAAAGATACAGATGTCGTGAAAAGAAGGGCCATCTGTACCCCAATGTTTATAGCAGCAATGGCCACGGTCGCCAAACTGTGGAAAGAACCAAGATGCCCTTCAACGGACGAATGGATAAGGAAGATGTGGTCCATATACACTATGGAGTATGATGCCTCCATCAGAAAGGATGAATACCCAACTTTTGTAGCAACATGGACGGGACTGGAGGAGATTATGCTGAGTGAAGTAAGTCAAGCAGAGAGAGTCAATGATCATATGGTTTCACTTACTTGTGGAGCATAAGTGATATCATGGAGGACATGGGGAGATGGAGAGGAGAAGGGAGTTGAGGGAAATTGGAAGGGGAGGTGAACCATGAGAGACTATGGACTTTGAAAAACAGTCTGAGGGGTTTGAAGTGGTGGGGAGGTGGGAGGTTGGGGTACCAGGTGGTGGGTATTATAGAGGGCACGGATTGCATGGAGCACTGGGTGTGGTGAAAAAATAATGATACTGTTATGCTGAAAATAAATAAAATAAATAAATCGAGAAACAAAGATGTTCCTCAGTTTAACATAGGAAATCTGGGGCGGAGGTCCTCATGAGCAGATGTTAGACTTCTGGCAGTTCTTGGTGTGCTCAGCCCTCCAAAGTTTGATACCGGCCTCTCGCTGCAGCCCTTGGTCCCAACTACATGCCCATATCAATTTTACCACACTGGCTAAAATGACTGGTCAGTTCAGGGTGTAATGAAAGATAAGGGAAACTATATAACCAACTACTATTAAAAATTATTAGCTAACATAGATTGAGTGCTCATAGTGTAACTGATGGACACTTTTATTTTTTAAACTTTATTTCTCACCATAAGTCAACTATGTAGGTATAATTCTTAAAATTTTACAGAGGAAGCTGAGACTCAAAAAATTTTACACAGATTTTCTATGATCATATTGCTGGTAAGTGTTGATCTTCAATTTGAATACAGAGATCATTTGCTTAATATTTGTGAAGAATTTGCCATTGTCAAGGGTACTACCTTTTTATTTTTTTTAGAAGTTGAAAAATAGCTCAATTATATATCCTACAGTAGAATTTCAAAAAGATTCTCAAGTTAGAAAGAAATAATAAGGACCTGTGATGCTCAGGAGACCTTTAAGTATCTGATCCAAGCCAAGGGACAGGACTAATGAAGACACGGAGATTCGGCTGTTTGGAGGGCAAGGGTAGGACAGACCATGCGGTGATTCTATCTTTGCCGATCAGGTAAATGGATCTCTGGCCTCAGAGAACACATAACAGGAAAAGAGAAAATCTTCAAAGAGCATGATTGAATCAGAAAAGTGAGAGGTTTATACCATGAGTAAATCAGTCGATTTTTTGGGTATTGAATGGATTGAAAAGTTGATCGTCATCCTCATTCCCCCGTGCATCTAGTCAGTTCCAGACTAGCTCAAAACTCTCCGTCCTCTCTCTGATCTGTGGGACTGGACATACTGCACCCTTGGAACATACGTTGTCTACCCTCTGATTCCTTGACTAATTCATTAGTTGCTCTCTTCCTCCCTGCCTTACCCTTGGTATTTCTTTCTAGTATCTATGCTAAAAGGTTTCGAAAGAATTCATCAACAAGTAGGCTGTGTGTCTACTACAAAAAAAGAGAGGTCTGACAGGTGGTTCACATGTTCAAAGAACCAATCAGCCAAAGAACAAACCAATAAATTGTGGTACCAGAGACTTCCACTGATAAGCCAGAATGATTTCATGTGGCTCTCCTTCCCCATTCTAACCTTTCCAAGGAAAATTCTGATTCTGATATTGGCTATAAACAGACCAGTTTCAAACTGAGTAGTTTTCACTTCTTAATATATGTTAATAAATTAAAAAAAATTTTTATTGTAAAATTACATAAAATTTATTATTTTTAAGTGTACAGTTTGATGTTATTAAGTACATTCATATGGTGCAACTATCACCACTATCCCTCTCCAAAACCTTCAAATCATCCCGAACTCTGAAACTCCCGAACAGTAACTCCCCATTATCCTGTCTCATCAGCCTCTGCTATTTTTTTTTTCCTTTTAGAGAATGAGAGTGGGAGTGGAGAGGAGTAGGTGGAGGGGGAATGAGAGAGAGAGAGAATCTTAAGTTGGCTCCTGGCTCAGTGCAGAGTCCAATGGGGCTGGACCCCAGGACCCTGAGGTTGTGACCTGAGCTGAAATCAAGAGCCAGATACTCAACGGACTGAACCACCCAGGGGCCCTCCTAGTATTCTTTATTCTACTCTCTGTCTATGACTGTGACTGTTCTGGGTTTCTCATATAAGTAAAATTACAAATCTATCCTATTGTGTTTTCACAAAAGGATATGCTTATTTCATGAGCATAAAGTTTCATTCATGTAGAAAATAGCAGAATTGTTCAGACATGTTCTAACTGCACCAGGATTTCCCATCTGGCTCATCTGGAAATGTAACCATTGCTGAGAAGATACTTTTATGAATCAAAGGATTAATAAGATAAACAATATTTCTGGTTTTAAATAGCTATATTTACTAGGTTATTTAACCACATTTCAAAAATCTTTCTTATAATAAGTTTCTGAAAAACTACATAGTCAATTATTTAATTGCCTAAACTCTCTGGAGGAGGCAGGTTCTGAATGCCCATCTTTATAAAAGTGGTCATAGGTCTCTGAAACTAGGATATTTTTCATCATAAATGTTATTGTGATTTAGAGGCTATAACCTTAAACTTGTTCCTTTTTGTCAACTTCAGGAAAAGATTCTTGGCATGATGTGATACCATTCCGACATCGAAGTTAAAAACAGATTATCTCTTTTATTAAAGCAAAGGGAGTAAGACTGAAATGATTTAAGTTTCGCTTGCTTTTAAAATATCTATCACCAGAATATTTGATTATGTGCCTAAAATCTGACAGTCTACCATGAAAAAAACCATAATTTAATTAATATATTTATTTTTTAATATAGCATGCACATAAAATCATCAAGACTATCCATTTTATCTATTACTATTTTTGTATTTTCCTGACATGTAAGTTATAAGAAATATATTTTAATTGGTCATTTGAATTGATGCATGAAGTTCTGTCATATTGCACTTTGCACATTTTTTCACATAACCATCTTATTCACTAGATCCATTCAAGTGATTTTACCAAGCACCTATACAATGTCACTTTTCTGTTCTAGAAAATTAAAAATACAATTGTAA